>NC_141155.1:75500427-75848927 GCF_053477565.2 Lygodium microphyllum
CCATAAGAAGCAAAATTGCAAATACACAAGGTGATCTTGAAAGAGCATGCAATGTTGACAAGATACAGATGTACCTTGATGCATGGTATGTGTCAACTTCAAAAGCATTCCAAGGGATTTTTTATTACCAATTGCATAACAAGAAACCAAATGCCATCCATCTACAAGTACACTTGCCAAGTGAAAATGTTATAACTTTCCACGATGCTCACAATATAAGAGAAGTGGTTTTTGCATATGGAAACATTCACCAAACTACCTTGATAGAGTTATTTGTGTGCAACCAAATGCATCCACAAGCAAACATGTTGCTTTATCAAGAGTTTCCTTTGCAATGGATTTGAAACTCTACAATAATATTTTGGACAAAGTAAAAAAGGAGAGATGTTTGTGGATGTATTTTCTTGGTGCCTCCATTTGCAAGGGAGCTATACTTCCTAAGAATGCTACTCGCTATATCTAAGGGTTGCAAGTGTTTTGAGGATCTTTGAACAATTGACACAATAATGTATCCATTATTCAAGGCAACATGCATTACAAAAGACTTGCTAGAGAGTGACCATGAGTGGTACATGTGCATGGAGGAAGCTATGTAATGTAGACATGTAAACACTTGCATGCTCTTTTTGCAACTTTGTTGGCATTGTATGATCGAGTGAGACATGGCCATTTGTGGGATTGATTTAACACTATTTTGCATTGATTGATTTCTTTAGGTAGTCATGAAGAGTTCACAACTAATGGCCTTTAATTTAAGACAATTGCATTTGGAAGATAAGCATTAGATAGAACTTTATGAGACATCATCATTTTTGTCTAAGCAATGGTCATAACTATTTGGATGATAACACACATGTTGCAATTCCTCCGCACATGATTTTGCACAATGCTACAATGGATGATCTTAGATCACATGCTTATATGAACATTTATTCCATGCATGACTATGCACCCTTCTTCAATGGTCATGCAATTTTGGCATCTAAAAACAAGGCTGTTAATTTATTGAATATTTCTACTTTGCAAACAATGCCAAATGATCCTCATTTTAACTATAGTGCTATCTCCATATCGAGGAGTGATGTGAATCCTTTATTAACTCCTACTTTGCAAACAATGCCAAATGATCCTCATTTTAACTATAGTGCTATCTCCATATCGAGGAGTGATGTGAATCCTTTATTAACTCCACCAAGCACCTAAACTCCATTGATCTTGGTGGTAAATTTCCTCCTCATTCTTTGGTGCTTTAAAAAATGCACTTAAATTTCCTATTCATTTAGATTTAACAATCACAATCAATAAGTCCCAAGGTCAAACATTGATGTATCTTGGGCTCTACCTAAAGACATTCATGTTCTCACATGGACAACTTTATATTACATTCAATCAAGTTAGATCTACCAATTCAATCAAAGTTCTATTAGAAGATTAAAGTGCAAAATCGCATAACTTGATTGACATTGTATATCGTGAAGTCTTACAAAGAGTAAAATCAACTTTTGGTACTTGCTCTATTTATCATTGCAATAATTATTGTGAAACATTGTCTTGCATATGTTTTAAGTATCTTAGCCTTTTGAACTTATTCTCCCTTTCAAAATATTGATATGCATGATTCTTATATCTTGTTGTGTTTAGAAGAGACCAATTTGGTTATGACAAGTAAAAAATCAAAGGTTTAGGAGAGGAAATTAAAGAGAAAGCAAGGAGAGTGAGAAGAAGAAACAAGAGCAAAAGAGAAGCCAAAATAAGATATAGGGAGAGAAAGGGAGGGGAGAGATTATGTGGATCCAACCCTCAAAATGCTGTGCAAGACACTCCCACAACCCCATCCAAGCTCCAAATTAGCTCTAAAACCACCACACAACATAGCAATATCACCAACCCAACAACATGACTCAATCTGAACACAACCCAAACACATTTCACAAAACTCACAGAAGGAACACTAGTTTGCAAAACAGCCCATCTTGAGAGCAAAAATACTCATAACAAGAAAGCATGTACAAGGTAAGCCAAAGGCACAAGGGACCATGTAAAGAGTGAGGGTGGAGCACATTTGAGATAAGGAGAGAAGGATTAGCACATCCAAGTGTAACCAGTGCTGACATCTGAGAAGAATTAATTGTAACCAATGTTCCAATACAACCAATGTTAATGTCCGAGTTCAACCAATGCAAATGTCCAAGAAGAACCAAGGCCGTATATATTATGTAGGGAGAAAGGACACATATATGTTTCAATGTACAAGGAGGGCAATTCTTGCCACTCCAATTGGCCGGGGCTGGTGCTTCAAAAATCCTCATCAAGGCGAAAGACATGGTTACCCTCAATGTTTCCCAAACCAGCCATCACAGAGGCCTTTTGGTATTCTCCTACTCTTTTCTCAAAGAAATTTGTTTTACCCCTGTGGATCAAATCATTTGATCAAATTGCTATCAGTAATCAAACAAGAGTTATGACAGTAAGCTCTGACAGCTATAATACAACAATGTGTGATGAGTTGGAGAACTCACTGTAGAGAGATCAACTCCATCCAGTCGAAAGGATTCTGAGCATTATAAACTTTGCCATATCCGAGTGCAACCTGCACAACCAAGCTTTCTCAGAGATTGCTCGAGGTCACAAATTAAGCATAAAATCGGGTCATGTAAGAGAGGCCTGACTGGTCTTATTACCATGAGCCTGTCAGCCACAAAGTCAATGTATTGACTCATCAGGGTGGAATTCATTCCCACGAGATCACAAGAGAGAGCCTCGCACACAAACTCTCTCTCAATTTCTACTGCATCACATAATATATCTCGCACCCTTGCCTCAGGCAGCTTATTCTCCAACAGCCTGGATAAATTCCCATTGAATTGATGTCATCAGTAAGTCAACATAAGCATTTTCCCCATTCCCACAGGAAGGGGCAAACACCTGGACAGATTAGCATCAAAACACTGTCATCAGCAAACCAACTTTTGACAATCCCACAATGGGGACAAATTTTATTCAACTCACGTGTATAGAAGGCATGCGAAATCACAATGCAGACCCTCATCTCTTGAAATCAGCTCATTAGAGAAGGTTAATCCTGGCATCAGACCTCTCTTCTTCAACCAAAAGATGGCACAGAAACTGTATCAAAACGAGCCATGAGGTTCATATAAGTCATCATAACCAAGGCACACTGAGAAACAGGATGCATATGACCAGTATTACCTGCCAGAGAAGAATATGCCCTCCACACATGCAAAGGCCACAAGCCTCTCTGCAAAGGAGCTAGTGCTACCTATCCATCGCAGAGCCCAGTCTGCCTTTTTGCCCACACATGGAACAGTCTCAATTGCATTAAAGAGCCTGGCCTTCTCCTTTGGGTCCTTGATATAAGTTTCCAACAGCAGGCTATACATTTCTGTCGAATGGAACGCATGTTCAGCAACAATTATCAAAGGATTGTCTCAACATTGCATAATCAACCACATTTGACATTTTCCTGTGTGAGAAAAGGGGCTCTTTTCCATTTCAATTTCCTAGAGTGTTCAAAATCATGAGCTTCTGTGAGGCAGGAACCAGATCCCTAGCTAGGGATGCTGTCCCTCCCTCGCAAAAGCTTATGATATTGTCACAATTCAATGTACAAACTAAAGTGGGAATTTGCCTAAAGCTTGTTGTCAAATGGCTACATAGAGCATGTGCCAGTTACCTGAATGGATATTTTCAATTGCAATTTGAAAGCCATAAAATGCACGGGCCTGCAAGGTTGAAACCAGTTGATAAGATTTAAATTCAGAAAGGACAACCTTACAGACAGGCACAACGCAGACAGAAAACTACCTCTGGAATTTGTATCTCTTTCATGAACCTGACAGCGAGATTTTCCAATACAATCCCATCGGAAGCAGCAAAGAATGCTAAAACGTGGCTGATGAAGTGCTTCTCATCATCCTGCAGGCCCTCCCAATGATGGGCATCGGTAGAGAGGTCGACTTCCTCGGCTGCAAAAAGCACATAAAAGCAAGCCCAATTTCTTAGCAGAACGTCTGAAATGGCAGCACTAATGGGGCCAAAGCATGTAAAGCAAGGCTTTTCCCTTAGAAGGCACTAACAATACACAGGGAACAAGGAGAACACACCTGTCCAAAAGCTCGCTTCTGCTTTCTTGTACATCTCCCAGACAGCGGGATACTTGATGGGGAACATGCAGAACCTCTGCGGGTTCTCAGTAAGGAGGGGCTCTGACTTCTGCAACAGAGAAGGCATGGTGACACAAAGAGAGAGAGAGAGAGAGAGAGAGAGAGAGTGCGTGCGTGCGTGAGTGTGTGTGTGTGTGAGAGAGATAGAAGATAGAGGGAGAGGAGATGAGACTGTTGGTTATGTTGAAGAAGATGGTGATGTTGTTATATGTATTGCCTTGGGAGTTTCAAGAGAAACGAAGTAGGAGAGAGAGAGAGAGAGAGAGAGAGAGAGAGAGAGCCTTTGGCGCCATGGCGGGTCTTTCGTTTCAAATTTCGAACGACCAATCTTCCTCAACACAGCCCCCCTCTCTCTCTCCCCCCCCCCCCACGCCTCTCTCAAACAATCTTCCTTTACAAGCTTTCCTTGCCTTCGCAGCCCACTCCAACAATACAGCTTTATGCTTTTAGGGGCCCTCCTCAAACGAGACCCCACCCACAAGGAGGACCAACCAAACGTCCAAGTGAGTACTAAGGGTGGTTACACACCGCCATTGCCCGCCCAAACTGGGCACAGGAAAAGTTGACTTGGGCGGTCACTTGTCCGCCACCTGCTTACACACTGGGCAGTGGACTCTTTTCGTTATCAACAAGTGTCCGTCCACAATCGTTTACACACCGGCCACCACCTACGCACTGGACACTTCCTGAATCGCATGTGAATGAAGGGATGCTACGGATGTTGATCATCATTCTCATAATAATTATTTTTAGGATACTTGATTAAAGACTTTAAATCGACTAATAAACCTTTAAAAAAAGTCACCAATAAAACTAAATGCATGAATCTGAAGTTTTTCCTACCAAAGAACTCCAAGAATATGACCTTGTTGTCTCATTGCTTTCTGCATCAATATATTTGTTTCTATGGTGACTACTATGCATGTTTTTGGAAGCTCATTCACTTCCAAGAGAGCAGGGGAGTTGAACCCCTTCACCATGTTGTTGAGGCATGGCTCTACTGAGCTCTCTGCGGAAAGGTGGAAAGAGGGAAAAAATTTTAGCACACCACCCCTCTTTCCACCTGCGCTGCAGATGCAAGGATGACTAAAAACTTAGAAAAATCATGCAAGGATGACTGAAAATTACTTACTTGGATGTGATTGTGCTTAACAGTATGGGCTGAACAATAGGCTACCATGCTTGAGGTTAAGCAAGGCCTGCATTTATAGGCTGTCTTTGCATTCGTGGAGGTTGCTGCACTAGAAGGCCTGATAATAGCAAACTAGGCCTTTCTACCTACATTGCGGATGCTATAGAAGTTTACTCACCGTTGTCTTCATCTTCCATCTCCTCCGCAAAGTCAGAATCACCAAAGATTGTTCTCACATTTGCGCTCTCCCTCTCCCGATACATGGCTCGAGCAATGTTGTCTCTTCGAGATGCCCCCCCAAGATGGATTGCCTCTTGTGTTGGCTCCGCTGCTTGAGCTCTTTGTATTGCTTGTGTGGTACCTGTGTTAGTTAGCATAGCAACCTTTGCTAATCCATTCCTCAAACTATTTTGCTGGTCCATGTCTTGATGAGCCGCATTACTTTCTCTATTAAGTTCTGCTGTCGCTTCATGTATCCATGCATCATCAAAACCATCTCCATGCACAATGCATATATTATGTAGAACAATGCATGCTGCCACCATCTTTGGGACATTTTGTAAAAGCATGTCACATCTCTTTAACAATATACGAAATCGTGCTTTAAGGATGCCAAATGCCCTTTCAACTGATATACGAGTACTTGATTGTATATAATTCCAATAATAACGTTCTGGAGATAGACCATCCTTACTACCCTTGAAATGAGGAAGCATCCAAAAGCATGCAGGATAAGCACAATCGCCTAGTAGACAGTATTGTCCAAAATCTTTGTTTGTGCATCGTTTTCCTAGGTCTGAACGTTGAAAAACATTCCAATCATGCATAGAACCTGCCCAGCCAACGTCATAGTCCCAAACAACACAATTGGCTGCCACGCTTATCTGTAGAATAATAGAGTGGAAGCCCTTCCCATTAAAATAATCTTCGTGGTTCTCCCTTGGGGCAATGATGGGTATATGACTACCATCTATTGCACCAATAACATATGGTATGCCTCGAAGGGCTTAAAATGCACCAGCATATTTTTGCATTTGTTGTGGCATTGGCCACTAAGCTGATACTGCGCAGTCAGCAAAAGTGTTCTACTAATAAAACAGTACTGCATAGGGAGCTGTTGAGAAAGTTGATACTGCGCAGTCATTAAGAAATTCAAAATTTCAACTAATAAAACAGGCAGTCAGCAAGTGTTCTACTTTAGAAAGTTTCTTAATGATATTCAAAAATGTATCACAAGCACCATTATTGAACAATAGCCATTGTCGCTGCTAATCTGTTACCAACTATTCTCCATACAATTCGTCACAATTTGCACTAATTGAGTGATTGCCTACCGTGTAGCAACATGGGGTAATTTTCAAACAACTACAAGATCCAAATTTATGTTGTGTATATTCTATTTCCTACACGAGAGAGAGAGAGAGCATACCTGTGAAGCCTACGATTCACAGCTCTGATAAAGACCTCCGCCTACGATTTAGAGCTCTGATAAAGACCTCCGTTGAAGCTTGCGAATCACCTGTGAAGCCTGCAAATTACATTCAACCAATTGGCCATGATTAAACCCTAAGCGGGTTTCTGGAACACAGAGAGACCTGGCTGGATGCATGATCATCAAAGATGCCTTCCCACCTTCAGGATGTGTATATTTTCATGCGAAGAAAGGGATGATGAATCCAGAAGAACACAGAGAGATGAACACATATGCATGGCAATCCCTGGCATGACATTTATACGTGTGGAGAAACGGGCAACACAGGGAAGCATCCTATGTAGCAATGGCTCCCTGTGTAGCAACGGCCACAGAGGGAAGCATCCTGCCTGGAGCCCACTCACCTGGGCAGAAAAGAGAGAGAGAGCCTGGCGGCCAGAGATGCTTCACAGGAGGTGGAGAAACGGGCAATAGAAGAGGCGGAAGCATCCTGCATGTAGCAACGGCTCCCTCTATAGCAATGGGTATGTACAGAGGGAGGCATCTTGCCTGAAGCCCACTCACCTAGAGGAGAAACAGAGAGAGCCCGTCGCCCCTGTGGACGAAACCAGATGGAGGAGCTCCCCCGCCCTGCGGAACGCTGAAAGGGGGCGGGGGAGCATTGAAGACCCCCTTTCGGGGGAGATGCCGGGCGCCCCCAGTGTGTAAGAGGGGGGCGCCCATTTTCAAAGATCCGGCCTTCTTATTGGCCGGATCTTGATAGCTTGGGCGGCCGCCTCTTGGTGTGTAACCACCCTAAGAGCTCAAAACTGAGGCACACGCAAGAAGACGACCTACATATGATGGCATGAAATAACTTTAGGGCCGTTACACACTCAAATGTAGCCGCCCAAGTGAACGTGTTGGGGCCAATAGGAAGGTGCGAAAGGTAAAAAAGGGTCCCCCCTCTTACACACTGGGGGCACCCAATAGCTACAACGACAAGGGATATTGAATGCTCCCCCATCCAATTCCGTCTGCAGGCTTGGGTGTAGGCTCCTCCATCTCACTTGCCAATCACAGTAGGGCTTGGGGTTGAGTCCCTCTCTTTCCCGTTGCATGAGCCATTGTTCATCTCTGTCATTGTGCTAATGTATAAATGTTTCTAGGGTTGCCATGCATGTATACGAATTGTGATTGGGTGAGAAGTCTTTCCCATTGCCTGTGCAATCCATCCATGCCTTGTTTTAGGATTGCATGCTAACGCATGGCTTCTGGTTATAGGTTTAATTGTTATCTCAAACAAATGGAGGTGCTGCTATGATCTCACTTGTCTATCACAAGTATGCTCTCTCTCTCTCTCTCTCTCTCTCTCTCTCTCTCTCTCTCTCTCTCTCTCTCTCTCTCTCTCTCTCTCTCTCTCTCTCTCTCTCTCTCTCTCTCTCTCTCAAAGCAATAAAGAGGTGCCCTGGACTGCGCTGGTGCTTAAAGTCGTAACCCCAGCCTATGCAGTTCAAAGCACGCTGCTATGTCTTCTGCAATTCATATCTGCAAGTCTGCGGTTATGCTTGAAGCATTGGCTGCTGGTAGAGTTGGACTGTGTGGCAGCGTTGGCAGGTCTAAACTGCTAAGGACCAGGCACCTCCCCTACTTATTGCCATAGAAGTTGAGAACCAGGAAACATGACTACGATTGGAGATACTAATGAGTGTCTTTCTTGGAGTGGATGATCTATCGCACACAGCAAAGCCAACTCGACAACCACAGGTTCACCTCTCTCTATTGGCATGTTGGAGTAGCCATGTGTTGGAGAAATCTCACAGGATGGGATATGGAATTTTTTGGTGACACTTCAAGCATCAATCAATGCACATAATCAAGAAATCACACGCTTGGCTCTCTAGTGTCAAGCGTTGGAAAGCAAGAATACATAGTTGGAACAGACTGTGGAGGAGCAAGTTAAGAGAATCACAGACTTGGAAATGAGTATGGCGACACGCACATGCATGGAAACACCAAAAACATGGGCCGGAGTAGCAGCACATACTCCCCCAAATGGAGACATGCCTGTACTTCGTGCAAAGGGTGGTGATGCAGTGGTAGATGATGTGGATGCACGTGAATGTAAAGAAAGAGAAAAGCGGGCCCAAAACTTGGTTATTTGGGGATTGCCCAAGATAGATGATGAGACTGCACTATCTCTTTCTACGAAAGTCACTGAGTTTTTTGGTAAGCATTTTTCCATGGCAGGTGTACCTGTCTTTGGTGCTCAACGTATGGGCAAGAAAAAAGGCGATGTGAAGGCAAGAGCCATTGTATGCAGTCTATTGGATGCATATAAGAGAACTATACTTTTAGATAGTAGTCGAGTATACCTCAAGGGAACAGATTTTTATGTAAATGAGGATCACACTCCCATGCAACAGGAGGAACATCAAAAGCAATACAATAAGCGAAAGAAATCTAGTGATAACACTTCAAAGGATGCATAGGATGTGCGACCCATGGGAGCTGCGCACTTGTGAAGGTGTTGTTTTGGAATTGCAGAGGGTTTCCATGGCATAAAGGTGATGCTATGGTTGGTGATGCTAACATTATGTTCCTCACCAAAACATGGGAGCAAGAGACATGTAGAATTCCAAATATCCCATGGTACATAATTCATAGTGCATATCAGCCACATGTAGGAAAAAGAGGGCAAGGAGGAGTTGCATGCATATACTTAATGTCACTTGGAAGGAATGATTGATGTATGTAAAGTAGACTGACATAAACGATACATATGGATTATGCTCAAGCACACTATACCGATGTACATTGCGGGATGTTACATCCCACATAAGGAGTCCCCTTTCTATGCACGACATGAAGTGGATTCACAATAACCTTTTGAAGATTTGAGCATGGATGCATGCACATATATTCAAAAAGGACATGTGATGGCCTTAGGTGACTTAAATGCACGTATTGGATGTATGCAATTTCATCCCATAGTGCGTGATGAGCTAGACAAGGAAGAGGTTGTGGATGTAGATGCACGTTCGTGTAGACAGTCTGAGGATACAGACATTAATGCTCATGGACATGCTTTGATGGATATGGTTAATGGTTTGCACATGCTGATATTCAATGGTATGAATTGCTTCCCCAATACTGAAGGATACACGTGCTACTCAGCTAGTGGGGGTTCCAGTGTGGTAGACTATGCAATGGTACACATGAATGATTTATGCATGATCAAATAGTTCTGGTTAGGTGGAAAACATCCAGAATCGAATCATATAGCTTTGTTCTTGACACTTGATATTTTCCACCATGTAGGACATGCAGAGGACACAATAGGTACTGGTACATTCCGTATTGATATGGACAAGAAACAAGCATATGATGGTCACCTGGATAGTCTTATGAGCAATCTTACTAGGAGCACATGGGCTGATTTGAGAGATGCAATGTTAAATATGGCTATAGAGGTTTTTGGGAAACCAAAGAGTAGTCACAAAAAAGTAAAAGGATTGCCATGCAAGAAATGGTTTGATGATGAAGGCAAGGTTGTACGTAGAAAGTTGGAAAACCTCCCTAAGGGACAAGAACGAAGTCAGGCAGAAGAACGTTATGATGCTCTCACATGTAAAAAGTGACAACAATATGTAGTGGCCAAAGAAAGTGAAGATGCTAGGGAATTTGAGAAATGTCCAAGACAAGCTTGGAGAAAATTGCAAACCAAACGGTCAAATGCTATGGGGGAGTTTACAGATGCTAACATGCTATCGTATGTTATAGAACTTTACATGCATAAAGGGGTATAACCCATCAAATGTGATGTACATACGCAGCCATATAGTGCTCTGTTCACTTTAGAAACATTGGAGGCAGACCTCAACAAGATGGCTAATGGAAAAGCATGTGATACTTTGTAGTTGAATGCGGAGATGTTGAAATGGACAACAAAGGAGATAAGACTATTTATGTTGCATGTGATATGTCATGCTTTTGCATATGTTTTTCCCCAAGAATGGCAGGAGAATTGAATACAGTTGTTTTATAAGGGAGGAGATTGCAATTTACTCACAAACTACTGCACGATTATGGTCGGCTCAGCCATGGCAAAGCTATTCAGCACTATCTTGGAAATGCAATGGAGTAAATGGGTAGAAAGTAATAACAAGCGAGCTTATGGACAAGCAGGTTTTCACCCTAGTCATAATACCATAGACCATTTGGTTACTTTATGTGTACTTATGGATGAGAGTCGGCTTGAGGGAGCAACCTTGTATTTCTATGTTGTGGATTTTAAGAAGTTTTTTGGCACCGTACCAAGGGTTGGCTTATGGCAACGAATGCAATAATTAAGGGTCCCAAATGATCTATGCATGGGAATTTACAATATATATCAATGAGTGGTGTGCCACCTCAAAGGTCGCAACGGGCTGTCACAAGTATTTGAGAGTAATATGTGAGTCAAACAAGGTTGCCCACTCTCCCCTACATTATTTGGTTTATGCATTGATAAGCTAGAGGAAATACTTCTCATAGCTATGAATGAAGAGGAAGCCAAAAGTCCGCATATTGGTATGTTTGCCATCTTGCTCATGCTTTATGCAGATGATGTGGTCTTCTTTACATATATCGGGGAACGCATGCAACAGTTCATGGGGATTCTTGAACGGTTTTGTCAAGATAGTGATTTGACGATGAATGTATCAAAAAAAAAGCTAATGGCTATGCACACCAAGCAATCAAAGACCCCACCAAAAGTACATTATGTGGGACAGTCTATAGAGGTAGTATCTACTTTCAAATACTTGGGGATTGAGATACATGCAGACCACAAATGGCATACATGTGTGGAGTGGCGATTAGCGGTAGGAAAAAGCAAGTATTATCACTTTGAAAATGACTGCAATCGTATAGATACTAAATGTTGGAAAATACACTATATGATTTTTTATGCATATGTTCTACAAATGGTATTATATGGAGTGGAAGTGCGGGGGGGCGGGGGGGGGGGGGGGGGGGGGGGAGCATCTCCTCATCTGCATGGAACGACATTGAGAAGTTGCAAAAAGCTTTTATTTGTAGACATTTGGGCATCAAAAGCACCACACCATATGTACTTATGCTTTTGGAAACTGGCTGTCGGCCAATTGAGGTACATGCTATGATTTGAGTACTGAGATATGCCACTCGAGTACGTCAAATGGATGACAATAGGCTTTTCAAATATGAAATGCTAGCACACACCTATAAAAAACGTGGAAAAGTAAAGTGCTTTCAACAGGATGGGTGCTGGATATGAAAAAATGGTTTAAAGGTTGAGGAGTGGATAGATATCTAGATATAGCATCCGAAGATATATGCATGGGCACATTTCAATTAGACCTCTTATGAGCATATCAAGCAAAACATCAAAACAAGGGAGAAAATGGCAAACTTTCTTATTACAGTATGCATATCTATCCTTCATGTTGGGAATCCTAAATGCAGGCAGAGGCATAAGCATAGCCATACATAGCCAACCCGCTCTCAGTGGTATTCAGATGGAGTATTGCATGACTTCAAACTCGATCGCGCACTTTATTGATCGAGATAGGTGCATGGAGTGGATATGCAAGAGAGACGAGGTTATGCAAGGTGTGTGGACTATAGAATGTAGAATTAGAGGAGCACATGATTATGACATGCCCAGCATATGCACACATACGGGCTGACTTTGATATCCCTTTACAGGGGCCACTTCACTAGTTTCTGACCACTACTCCTATATCGAAGTTAGGGGCTCTCATCACCCGTATGTTACGCTTTCAAGAGAACCATGCTGCATAGATTATTCTTTCACCATAGCTACCCTTTCCTACCATGGGGGAGGAGAATCATTGTATATCTGGAAAGGTCCCATGGGTCATAATTTGGCCTTCTGTGGACAATAATTAACTACTCTACTCTACTCTCTCTCTCTCTCTCTCTCTCTCTCTCTCTCTCTCTCTCTCTCTCTCTCACACACACACACACACACACACACACACACACACACACACACACACACACATTGAGAAGCTACAATAAGCTTTTATTCATAGACATTTGGGTATCAAAAGCACCACACCATATGTGCTTATGCTTTTGGAAACTGGCCGTCGGCCAATTGAGGTACGTGCTATGATCCGAGTACTGAGATATGCCACTCGAGTATGTCAAATGGATGACAGTAGGCTCCCCAAATGGGCATGGGATGCTAGTACACACCTATAGAAAACGTGGAAAAGTAAAGTGCTTTCAACAGGATGGGTGTTGGATATGTGAAAATGGTTTAAAGGGTGGGGAATGGATAGATATCTAGATATGGCATCTGAAGATATACGCATGGACACATTTCAATCGGACCTCTTAGAAGCGTATCAAGCAAAACATCAAAGCAAGGGAGAAAATGGCAAACTTGCTTATTACAGTATGCATATCTATCCTTCATGTTGGGAATCCTAAATGCAGGCAGAGGCACAAGCATAGCCATACATAGCCAACCCGCTCTCAGTGGTATTCAGATGGAGTATTACATGACTTCAAACTCGATCGTGCACTTTATTGATCGAGACAGGTGCATGGAGTGGATATGCAAGAGAGACGATGTTATGCAAGCTGTGTGGACTGCAAAGTGTAGAATCAGAGGAGCACATGATTATGACATGCCCAACATATGCACACATATGGGCTGACTTTGATATCCCTTTACAAAGGCCACTTCACTAGTTTCTAACCAATACTCCTATATGGAAGTTAGGGGCTCTCATAACCCACATGTTACGCTTATGAGAGAAACACGCTCCATAGATCATTCTTTCACCATAGCTACCCTTTCCTATCATGGGGGAGGAAAATCATTGTATATCTGGAAAGGTCCCATGGGTCATAAATTGGCCTTCCTCTCTCTCTCTCTCTCTCTCTCTCTCTCTCTCTGTGCATTGCTCTGGTCGTTGCTTCTGCATGGAAGTTACATGAAGCATGAGTTATAAAGCAATTTATGGATCCTGTAAACTGCAATGCCAATGATTGCTTGTCAAACCACGCCCATGATCTTCAAATCTAGGTTTTTGAAATTTAGCAGCAAAAAGAGAGAAGCAATACTCAGAATAACAAAAATACATAGAGAATTATATTTTTCTTGTAGACTAAGAAGTATTCGACATATAAAAGCACTTATGCTCGTTAATGGAAACTTCTCTCTTCTATGATTGTTTCATGTAATATGCCTTCTTAACTACTGCATGGGAAAATGTGAGAAAAGGGTATACGCTAAAGTTGTTTTTATTTACCACACTCTTGTTTGTTTGCTAAGCACTTGAGGCACATCTTAACTTTTGTTTTGAGATAAGAGAGACACACACATAAATTGAATGCCCTGAATTTAGATTCTTTCCTCCATTGCTTGCCCTGAATTTAGATAAGTACCTATCCTATGCACCATGATGCATAGTTGTGTGTCTTTAGACAGTTAAATAAGCGTGATGTCACACCACCATGGGGTGGAAAAGAGTTCATGAATTTGATCTAGAAGTTCCTGAATTTGGGTTTAAATCTATTTTTTCTCTATTTGGTCTTGAAAATAAGGAGTTTTATAAGGTGGTGAACTAACAATGGTAGATCTATTATGAAACACCCCCCATGTTTATCTAAACATTATTGTTGTAAAGGAGCTAAAATTTCTTCGCATTTTGTAGCCCATTGATTAGAACTAAATAGGCATAGTCTCTTTCCTAATAAATATTTAGGCATGTGTACATAAGCAATAGATGAAACTTGGTTAATCCCTTGTAAGGTAATAGTTGTTTTAAGAATCTCTGTCTTGTAAAGTTATGCATAGAATGATCTTATATATGGATCGGCATGTGTGCATAAGCAATAGATGAAACTTGGTTAATCCCTTGTAAGGTGATAGTTGTTTCAAGAACTTGTGTCTCATAAAGTTATGCATTGAATGATCTTCTATACGAATTGGCATGTGTACATAAACAATAGACGAAGCTTGGTTAATCCTTTGTAAGGTAATAGTTGTTCCAATAAGTTTAAACTAAAAAAACACATGCAAAAGTATATGTTTGGATTAGATTGGTGGCATCATGTTATAGCCAAGCTCAAATTAGCTATTTACAAAGTAAAATATGTTTTTATAAAAACCTATGCATATTCTAGTTGTTTGACAAGTTTTGACATATTGTAGTTAGTTTCCATAAAAGCTACTTTAACTTTATAGCTCATAGTTTGGTGGTTATATACAATTATTTGACCATACCAAAATAGAACCTTACATCCAAATTGATGAATAGGATCTCTTAGCTCATTGATAAGCTCGTTTGAATATGTATACACTAAGGCCATTTTTCGTATTGGCCCCTTTCTATTGGCCTGTGTTGATGGACTTGGGTAGCTATATTTGGGTGTGTAATAGCCTTAATTATACAATGATTATGTATACAGATTGTCCCGTAAAGTTATGCATGCACTTATTATGCATATATTGATTTCAAAAATTGTTTGATAAAGCCACGTTAAAAAAAAAAGTTATGCATAGAATGATATTGTATACGGATTGCCTCATAAAGTTACGTAAAGAACAATAATGGATCAATTATGTAAAGAACAATAAACCTGTTTATCCATCTACATATTGTAAATAATGGATCAATTTTCATGCATAAGGTGGAGTTCGATGGATTCTCAAGAGAGCACTCCCATGGAGGAGTTTCTGCAATTCATGTCTCAAATGAGCTAGGATGCAATGCATTAATGACTTTATGTACTTTTCGAGACAAAGTGTGGGTGTTCCAAGCCACATTCTAAGCCATAGTGTATTTGGTGGTATTCCTGTAAATGTATTTTCAAACCACCCTCCCTTGATCAATCCTTGTCCTCCTCAATTCACACCATTCCAACGACCAAGACAACTAGGTATAGAGGGATCCACAACAATACACAATAATGCAATTCTTTGTCCAATTCCACATAGTCCTCAACATGGCCCCTTGGCACCACCACAACAAGAACCGCAAGCAAAAGTTATTGTGATGCAATCCAAGACACATGTGATAAGGTTGACGTGGTTCATACCCAAGTACCAATTGTGCCACATTCTGATAATGCCAACAAGCAACATCCCACTATGAACTTCATCGAATTCTGATGCACCAAAACCTCCTAAACCAAAGAGGGCACGGAAAGGAAAGAATCAAGATGATGCACCTGAGACACAAGATCATTCAACAACCACAAAAAAACCATTTTCTTAGTGGAAGGATGCATGGATAGTACAACTCATTCACATCCGGGGATCTATGAGTGTGGAGTTCTCAAAGCCATCGAAGCAAGGAGTGGATATATGGTCCAAGGTAGCCACACAGCTAGTATTGCTATTTCTGGAGTTCGACAAAGATGGTGAGGCATGCAAAAACCGTTGGGGATGCGTCTACGAGTCATATAGAAAGGATAAGGTCCACAATGCTATATCAAGCAATGATCGCAAGATCACTTGTCAATGGTATGATCTTGTGGATAAATATATATGGAATTGTGTCAATCTTGACAGTGATGCACATGCCTCGTGGGTTGTCTTCTCCAGAAGACAACACTACATCAGTATTCAATGATCGAGGTGAGCACACTCTGAAAGACATTGACTCCAATGAGCCTCTAAAGATTGGGTAAGATCAAACGACCAACCAAGGAGCATGCAATAATAAGGGTAAAAAGATAGATAAGTCTATCAATGACATGGCTAGCACCACCTAATCAATGTTAGCCAACCAAAAAGCAAACTTAGAGGAAAAGAAAGCATTTAAAGAGCACAAGCTCATTATCATGGATACACTTGCCTCCTCTGTATCTGGTCTATTAGATGTAATCAAAAGTCTTAAAAAGAAATGATGGTTTCAACAATAGATGAATCTGGAACTTTGTTTAATTTTTTTTTTTAAAAGTATACTTATACATCTCTCTTTGATTGTCTCATAAAGTTTCGTTAAATCTTTCGATAGGCAAATGGACAATGAAAGTCTTCTGATAATGTGAGTCATCGATGTTGTAGTTGATGTCATGGCAATGTTTCAGCTATTGTCAAGTGATTTGGATGACAGGGACGATGACAGTATGCAATTGCATACTTTGATGGAGTGTATGGCTTGAGGTTATGTTGCACATCAAGTTAGGATAGGTCAATGAAGGCACGATCGACAGTCATGCTAGGCTTTCTAAGACCACAAACTTTTATGAAGCAAGGGCTTTTGGGGAATTATTCAAACCAAATGTTCAAAAGTAGGTTACGAGTTAGCATGAGTACATTTGAATATATTGTTGCAAAGTTAGCACCACAAATGCAATGCAAGAACACGAACTATAGAAGAGCAATACCTATCGAGAAGCAGGTCAGTGTGGCTTTGCATCGCTTACTAGCGAGCGACTCAAATTTGAGACTTATAGATTATTTGTATAGAGTCTCAACTTTGTTACATAGTTGACTGTTCTAGACTTTTGCAATGCACTGGCTGCATCTGGATTGCATGGTATGTACATAAAGTGGCCAACGTCACAACAAATGCAAAAATATGCAGATGCATTTCAGGCCCTTCGAGGTATATCATATGTTGTTGGTGCAATAGGTGGTAGTCATATACCCATCATTGCCCCAATAGAGAACCATGAATATTATTTTAATAGGAAGGGCTTCCACTCAATTATTCTACAAATCAATGTGGCAGCCAATTGTGTTGTTTGGGACTATGACATTGACTGGGAAGGTTCCTTGCATGACTGGAATGTTTTTCAATGTTCAAATCTAGGAAAACGATGCACAAACAAAGCTCTAGGAATACAATGTCTAGGTGATTGTGCTTATCCTGCACGCTTTTGGATGCTTCCTCCTTTAAAGGGTAGTAAGAATGGACTATCTCTAGAATGTTATTATTGGAATTATATACAATCAAGTACTAGTATGCCAGTTGAAAGAGCATTCGACATCCTTAAAGTGTGATTTTGTATATTGTTGAAGAGATGTGACATGCTTTTACAAAATGTCCCAAAGATGGTGGCAGCATGCCTTATTCTACATAATATATGCATTGTGGATGGAGATAGTTTTGATGATGCATGGATACGTGAACGCGATTGTGGAACTTGAGAGAGAAAGTAATGCACCTTATCAAGACATGGACCAACAAAATAGTTTGAGGAATGGACTAGTAGAGGTTGTTATGCTAACAAACACAGGTACCATGCAAGCAATACAAAGAGCTCAATCAGTAGAGCCAACACTGGGGGCAAGCCATCCTAGGGGAGCATCTCAAAGAGGCAGTGTTGCTCGATTGAGAGAGGGAGAACAAAAATGTGAGAACAGTCTTTGGTGAGGAGATCGACGATGAAGACAACGGTGAGTAAACTTTTGTAGCATCTGCATTGCAAGTGGAAAGGTGGAAAGAGGGATGGTGTGCTAATAAAATTTCCCTCTTTCCATCTTTCTACAAAGAGCTGGGTAGAGCCATACCTCAATAACATGGTGAAGGGGTTCAACTCCCTTGCTCTCTTTTTCATTACTAATTTGTGTTAGTTTTATTAGTTGTTTTTGTTTTGTTTTGTAATGCTTTTAGTTTTATTAGTAAAATTTTAAAGTTTTATTAGTCGTTAAAAAAATCTAGCATAAATGATTGTGTTTAATCAGGTATTCAAATAATAATTATTATATCAATAATGATCAACATCCATAGCGTCCATTCATTCACATGTGATCTCAAGATAATTTGGAAAGTTTCATGTGCATAGGTGGTGGCCGGTGTGTAAACAATTGCGAATGGAAGATGGACAGACACTTATTGACCATGAAAAGTGTCCGCTACCCAGTGTGTAAGTAGGTGGGACAAGTGACCACCCAAGTCAACTTTTCCTATTCCCACCAATGAGCCACCAATTGGGTGTAGATTGGGTGGGCAATGGCAGTGTGTAACTAGCCTCATATCAGCAACCACACACATGTTTAGTTCACGGTGGACTTAAGGCTTGATGGGCTATGCATAGGAGAGAGAATTTAGGATTGAAGGAGAGAGACACAATCATATGTCTCTCAAACTTCCACATCAAAAAAGTCAATGGAGTAAAACCAAGTGCCTCCATTTTTAGAGGTACTTGATGCACTCAATCAAATTCTCATTTTCAAGTGGTTGAAGTCAATGCTCCCTAGACCCTTAGGTTTTAGGCTATTGCAGCTACTTGGACAGGTCAATTAAATTGTGTGTGTCACGGCTCTCAGACTTATACAAGCACATTATCTAAACATGGATGTCAAGCACACTATCCAAACATTGATGTTCGACCAACTAATGCACCAAACAAAACCTGAACTTGTAACCCCAAAATTATGAGCCCCAAGTGAATAGAGGCTTTGAAAATAGCATGGCTAAGGAGGATTTTAGAAGACATGAAAGTCCCGGTCAAAGAGGCAACAATCTTGAACCGTAGCAATCAAAGTTGCATGGCAATTGCAATGAACACTATATTTCATGCTATATGCACAAAGTGCATAGACACTTAGTATCATTATGTGTGGGAGCTTATCAAGGATGGAGTTGTTGAGATGGAATATTGTTCTACATAGGAAAACTATGCTAACATATTTATTGAGACTCTTGGGAGTGATCAACTAGCTCAATAGCTTCATTGACTTGATATTAGGGATTGAATAAGTAGTTCGCCTTTAGGTGGACATTGAGGGAATACCCACCTCTCCACCACATGCATATACCCCAACTCGCAAATTTTGTGAGGCTTCCAACTGAGAAAAAGCCATGATGGGTAGTGGGCATTGGCAAGGTTACCAGTTTAGACATTGGAAGGGATTTAACCTTGAAGACCAAATGGTTATGAGATGGTCTATGTGGACTTAACCATTGGGTCAAATGGGAAAGAGCATTCATACCTTCTGCACTTACTATCCTCCATCTGGCATATGTCTAAATCATCATTGAAGGTTGCAAGGGTACACAAGTCTATAGAGCCTTCAACCATCAACAATGGTGGTAAAAGAGAAATTTCTTTGATTTCTCCTATTCTATCTTATACTTGTGTTTATCTTCCACTACGTGCATTTTCTTTGACATTCATTAAGCATGTACACAAAAAACAATCAAATAGTCCTTTAGAAATGGTACTTTTTATCCCTAGACTAGGATACTTAGCCCTACACAAGGCTAATGCCACTATCTAGAAAAGGGTGTTTCAACACATTGCCACATCCACCTTGTGAAGGCTTCATCTCCATCGTAGGTGATTGGTAGGAGATTACCCACTAATTTTCATGCTATCATAGGTGTAAATTGTTCCATTTGTGGAGGCCTCAACCAATGTTCTAGACTATTTTATTTAACTCATGCTGAGGTCACTAGCATCAGCTAGATCAAAAGCATAATGAAGGTCTTTGAGAGATGCAACTTTGTATGCTTAGTTTGTTTGTCTAGTTGGAATGCAAAAAAGAGCCATTTTAGCAAAACCAATCCATTAGGTATCCAAGAATACAATCCTTTCAAGGTAGCTATATTTTTCAATAGTCAATATATTTTTTACTTGGCTACCTTGCTTACTTTAAAATAAAATTTGAAAATTATTGTAACTTATTTTAGTTACAAGTATTCTTGCTCTTGTAGAGTGTAGAGATTGTATCATAGTCCTACCACACAATCCTTTTTCCACGTGGTCATGATATGGGTGGTTGCTAACCCCTTTTTGATTGTGACTCTAATAACTTTATTATTTTAATGCTATTTGATGCCAAGATCGTTGACCTAACAATTTCACCATAAGTTAGCCAATCTTCCCTTGCAAAAATGTATCTTAAGTCTCTTATAGTAGCTTCCTAAGTGTCTAGTCCTTCTTCAAGTAGTCCCTTTATTAAGATAGAGGGATTTGGGCATGGTCCTAAGATAACATTTTTAAAGTAAGGCCACCTAACCTATGAACTACTAGTTTCTTTTTACCTAACCTTATATCATATGATAAATGTTTTTTTGATCTTAAGTCCTGACATTTTAATACGGGCTTAATAAAGCTGGGTTATCTCTTCCTAAGAAAAGGACTATTAAATATAAGATCTATTATTTCAATGATTAGTTAGGCCTCTAAATATTATTTATTTAATTTAATTATTTGGGGAATGTTTTCTCAAATCATTAACTTTAAGGAGTTCTTATAGTTGCGATTTTTTAGTTAAATAGGAATCTCATTTTCTTTATAGTTAATATCTATAAACAAGGGATGCTTTAGGTTTTTAGAGTCTAAGTTACATTTACATGTTCTTATGTGCTCCATCCTAAGACAATTTAAGGTTTATATTTCTTAATGGTTTGGAAAAATTATTAGGTTTAAATCAAACTCTCACTAACGATTTTCCTAGAACTTGTTAAGTTTGAATAATGAAACTCTCAACATGGAGTTGTTTTCTAAGGATTATAATAATCTAACTTTTATATGGTTGTTTGTCTCTTTGATTAATGATTTCTCCATTATTGTTTTATGATTGAATAATCCAATTTGCCTTGACTTAATCCTAGGGGTTGATTTCTTTTGATTGGTTTTACTTAACCTAACTAAGAGTTTCAATAAATTTGATTGACAATGTATTATATTTGTAAAGGGAGCTCTGGCTCAACCGCCAAGACCCACGGACCACTTATTCCTTCAAGCGTTTCAAGTGAGTAGTAATGGCTACCTCTCACATAGCTGATGTGCTATCCCTCTCTACAAGTGTAGTGAGCTTACCTTGATACCCGATTAAGTTGCTTCCTCACTCAAGCACTCCAATAGCTCCATGATTCGTGATGCAAGCTCAAGCATCCTGAAGCCTCTTCCTCCAAGCTCCATCCTCCATATCCACGTGCGAGACGAGAGAAGAGAAGAGAAGAGAAGATGAAGATGGTGGAGGGCTTCACCTCCAAGATCCCTCACCCTCACACACTCACTTCCTCACTTACTCACACTCCCTCCCTCAAGCACTCATAAGCAAGCAAGCAAGAGAAGAGAAGGAGAGAAGAAGAAGAGTCCACTTTGCCACACACCAAAGAATGAGCTTCTCATTCTCTTTTTGAGTTTATATACAAAGCCCTCATCCCTTTGGGCACCCATCCCCTTTTTAACATGATTGGCTATCATGGCAAGGTCCTCTTTTCCCATTCCCTTCTAGTTTCTCTTTCTCTTTACCCGTGCCCTTCTACCCTTTACAACTTGCATAGGAGGGAGCTTGGCGCTCTTTTACAAAATTTTGGTGATGCAATTGCATTTTTAAAATGTGCTTCTACCTTTGACTTAGCTTTTGAGGCCGCACGTGCACTTTCGACTGTTTCCCTTCTTGCTCTACCTCTTTTAGTCGACCCAACTTGTGCTTTTTTGCTTTTTCTACTTTCTTCTTGTGCTTAGGTTAACAGTATTAAACCTAGAAAAGAAGGTTTTGCAAGTCTCTCAATAAGTTATCATTTTTTCTTGACGAGTTTAAGTAATTAATGGGTCATGGTTCCCTCTTATACCCCTATTAATTCCTTAGCTAGCTAACAAAGTTTATTCTTTATTAGGATTTGATTTTTCCACTCTTTTGTTTTTAGAGATATGGCTTCTCATAACTCTACTCATATTCTTAAAGTTTCACACAAAACTAACTAAAGTAGACCTTTGAGCTTGTATTCCTATATAGGAAGATATTGATATAATGATCCTACATTAACTTATGAGCATTGTTTAGTTTGATCATTTTATTACTCTTAATAAAACCTCGACTTTGTAATTTAGTTGTGGGTTGACCAAGTGCCATTAGTCATTTGAGGTGGCCTAAGAGTGTCAATCCTCTTATGGGTTGCCATAACAATGTGTGTGTGTTTAACAAACTTGACATACTTACACTTGAATCTTAGTGATGATACTCCTTGAGAAAATTTGGTGAGGAAGAGAAAATGAGACACAATAGCAACCAAGAATACAATGACAATGTAGATGAAATAATAGTACACTTTATTCAATATTTAAGGGAAGCTATGGCTGCCAACAAGTACAAGTGATAAGCTGATCCCCAAACCCAAAACTAATACTAAGAATCTCAATACATCTGATATAACAATGCATACAATGTTAAGAGTGTGGGCTACATGCATTACCACTCCGTACCCTAAATAATACACCTCTAGAGTGTCCCATAGTGTATTGCCACTCTCAAAGTCCAAGACAATAATTTGACTATATTGAACAATTGATACATTTCTTAAGTTGAGTGAAATTGGTGAAAGCCTTTGGTACGTAGATGCTTCATGATGTAGGGAGCAATCTTCTTCACACTCATGAGACAATGGCAATAGCTCCAATTATTTAGCTCTCCATGTAGGTAGGTAGGTAAATAGTAGGTAGGTGCACTTCTAATTTATATAGGTGACCAATTAGCCTAGTGGTTGCATAAAATATTCTAGAAATGAGATTTGGAAGATCCCAACAATAAAGTTTTAGCACACAAAGAGAATAACATTTTATATTTTTACTGCTTCAAGAGATAATAGTTCGATTGAGAGACATTAACTCTATAAAATTTCTTATAGTATAGGTGTGGTCACACTACAAGGAAATAGAGGTATATTGATCGAGCCACAAGGTCTTTGTTCAGGCATACCAGCATTTAGTGTCCCCTTGCAGTGCTAGCTATTTGGACGACTCCACCACGATTCTGGGGTACCGATGCTGAGGGAAGTTCCATAGTCAGTGCAAGAAGGCCATTGTTTGGAAGAGGGCTTCAGCTACGATGGGAAGTGCCCCCATCTCTGCTCTGATGATCTCATGTGGCACACATGGCTTGCTCAGGATCATCCGTGAGATCATAAGTACTAGGGGTCTCTCCATATGCTCCAATCCCTCATAGGTGGTCTCATCCTGAGACAATGGTTGGTCTTGTGTGGCCCTCCTTGTGTGATAGAGATTGGATCCCCATATGAGAGCCCCGTACAAGAGTGCTGGTGTGACTAGAGTGTCAAATAAACAAAGCTTTGTACGGAGTTCCTGGAATTGTATGCGAGCACATTGGTTCTTCATGGAACCACAGGCTGAATAACCTCGTGTCAATCTATCTTTTGCTATCTTTCTTAAAGTGAATCTCGGTCCTGAAAATGTAATCCCTAGATAGATGTATCTTTGGACCACTTCCATTGGTTTCCCCATCATATGTGAAGGGGGGGTACTAATCGTCAAATCCATTGGGTTGAAGTGTTGAACACCATGACCTTGGTCTTCCCTAGGTTTAGGTGAGGTCCTTATCTTGGCAGAAGGCCCCATAGTGCCTCCAATTGGCACTGTAGCCCTTCGAGCATGCCGGAGATGAGAACTATGTCGTCCTCGTATAGTAAGATGGGTATTAGTATCCATCCTAGGCTAGATCCCTCCCCTCCCAATCTATCCATGTACTTTGATATCTCATCAATGTAGAGACCAAATAAAGTAGGTGAGAGTGGGCATCCCTGTTTAACTCCAATGGTGCTGGTTATCTCCTTTGACAACCCCCTTGGTGTTCAGACTTGGCCCCTAACCGATTTGTATAGTGCCAGTATCCCCCAATGCATTTTGGGTGGGACCTCTAGCTCTTGTAGTCTCTGCATGAGTTTGGATTGTGGTACCGTGTTGAAGGCCTTGTGGAAGTCCATGAAGCAATAGTATACCTACCTCCCGTGTTCCATGCCCTCCTCTATAATCTCTCTAAGTGTGAGGATATGGTCAAGAGTGGAGTACCCCTCCTAAACCCTGCTTGTCTAGTTGCCCGATGCTAGTGTTGCTATGCCCACTTGCTCAGCTCATGGTCTAGGATGGATCCATAGAGTACATGGCCCACCATGACTGTTCGGTAGTTTGTGGGGGCCATGGGATCTCTAGCCTTCAGGATAGGTATTATGTTGTTGGGCAACCAGTTGGTAGGGAAGCCCTCACATAAGGCTCTATTGAACATGTGGGCTAGAAGGGGTGCAAGTACGTTCAGGTGCTTTGCTACTAAGGCTTCATGGTCCTGGGCTCAGCCCTTCTGTAGTCAGTAAATGGCATCTCAAACCTGCTCCATGCTAAACAATGTAGATGACTTGGGTCTTGCTCCCTGGTGGTCCGGGCAGCAGGGGCTACTTGGGTATTTGGAACAGTGAGGCCACATATGCATGCCAATGTGTTTGGGAAGGTAATGGGTGTTTGAGCATGGGGCTCCTGGAATGCCTTCCACACCTCCTTGCTGTCTTGTCCCAAGAATAGCTGGTAGAATTTGCATTCCACTTTGGATAGGTAGGCTTGTTTCTTCCTTCGTACGAGGGGATGAAAAATCATGTGTGCCTGTTTGTGCATGTGTACTCCCTGTGCTTTGTCTTGTTGAAGATGGAGTCAGGTTTCCCTACACTGCATCGTACTAGCTATTATGTGGGACATTCTTGTCTAGAGGGGAGGGACAGGGCGATGTGTGGGGGAAGTACATGGCCGTCGAGGTGTGGAGTGCTCTCGCTAGTTGTGATGTGATATCGTCCAAGCGCTCGCAGTTAACTTGGTGAAGTGGTACCTGGGGAATCTTCAGAGGCTACTTGTTGGGGGGGGTTGGGTCATATCTATAGGCGATGTCAAACTGCAGGAAGGCATGGTCGGTAGCCACTGCAGGTAGGTAGGTATGTAATCCACTGTGCTTTCTCCTAGTTTTTGTGTAGGTGCTCATGGTGCCCCTCGTTTGTTGCAATTAGCCGCATGCTTATATGGGAAGCATGTGAGGCTTTCCATCGTGCGATCCCGGGTCATTTGTCCACCCCATTAAGGATGGCTAATTTGTGCTCGCCCCCTAGCACCAATAGGTGGTCGCCATACTCGATGCATTCAGTTGTATCTTGTGATGTACTGTTGAGCCCTATCTCCTCTGGTGCTATCTCTTTGTATATGTGGTCTTTGCTCTCGAAGAAGGGAGTTTGTCTCTGTGCTGTGTGGGCATTGAAGAGGGAAAGATAGCGAGGAAATAGAAAGAGGGAGAGGGAAAGGGATATAGAGAGAGAGTAATAGAGAAAGGGAGATGGAAAGAGAGAGAGAGAGGGAGAGAGATAGTGAGAGGAAGTGAGAAATGGAGGGAGGGAGGGAAAGAGAGGGAGAGAGATAGAGAGAGGGAGAGGAATAGGGAGAGAAAGAAATATGAAAGAGTTTTATATTAATGTTTACGAAAGGCCAAGTTGGCCTATGAGACCAAAACATTACACAAAATGTTTGGGAAACTTTCCAGGTCGTCCTAGTAGTAAAGCTACCATCTAATGCTATGATAGACTAATTGAGTACGTACAAAATAGTATATCGGCTGGGTACAATTCATATGTGTTCCAAGTATGTTGTAGAACTGCTCATGGAGCTTGGTCATCCTAAAATGTCCAGCATGGGTCTATCTAACATCGAGAGGCTGAATTGGCGGGGCAAGGTGCTCCAGTGGTGGCGTAGTATCCCTTGTATCCTCGACATGTGCCTCCTGTGGGGGCGGGGGCCGGTTGGGCATGGGCACCGGGCTTTGCTTCTTGCCGTGGCTATGGCGAGGGTGGTCCCTCGTGGTCGGGAGGTCAATGGGGTTGGTGGGGGCTCAGGGGTGGGATTGGTAGTTGGCTCTTGGTAGAATTCTGTGAGTAGGCGTCGGGCGGGTCCTTGTCTCTGCTCAAAGGTTTGGAGGAGGTGGTCTTTGTGGCACTGTATTTCCAGGAGAGCAGGAAGAGCCCAAGGCATCTCTGGTCCTTGAAATCCATCACTCTAGAGAGTGTCCCAAATCCTTCTGTGAACAAGAAATGGAAGCATCCCCAGATCTTGTAGTATGCTGGGCACCTGCATATGTAGTGTTCTTTTGTCTCCGGCTCGAGTTGGCAGATTTGGTAGATCCAATCTTCTATGGGAAGGGGGTGGGCCCCGTATCTAAATATCTTGACCCCTAGCTGCTGTGAAGATGTATGAATCTGTCCGATGGCACTTCTGACTCCATGGGACAAGTGTGTGTCCATGTAGCTTGGGCGGGTAATAAAGCCGTTCGGAGATATGTGCAGGAAGTGCTTTCGGTAGAAATCCTTCTTTGTCCCTAGGTCTTCTGTAGGAGTCACTAATGTCTTGGGTGTGTGTAGCTGAATGATGTCCATTCTGATGATACAGTTCACCTCCTCTCGACTGAGCTCCAGGTGGGGGCAATCTAGGCTCCATTGTAGTGGGGGGAGGTGGTCCATGTGTAGGCCATGTGGCAGTAGCCATGTCTCTGTTCGGGCATACCAACATTCAGTGTCCCCTTGTAGTGGTAGCTGTTTGGATAACTCCAGCATGAGTCTAGGTACCGATGCCAAGGCAAGTCCCATAGTCAGTGCAAGAAGGCCACTATTTGGAAGAGGGCCTCAGCTACGATGGGCGGTGCCCCCATCTTTGCTCTTATGATCTCGTGTGGCACAAAGGGCTTTCTCCGGATCATCTGTGAGATCATAAGTACCACGGGTCTCTCCATCTACTCCCATCCCTCATAGGTGGTCTCCTCCTGAGGGAGTGGCTAGCCCTATGTGGCCCTCCTTATGTGGTAGAGACTGGATTCCCATATGAGAGCCCTGTATAAGAGTGATGGTGTGACTAAAGTGTCAAATAGCCAGAGCTTTGTACGGGGCTCCTAGAATTGTATGCGAGCACATTGGTTCTCCATGGATCTGAGGGCTGCATAGCCTCATGTCAATCTATCTTCTTCTGCCTTTCTCAAAGTGAATCTCGGTTTTGAAAATGTAATCCCCAGATAGACGTATCTTTGGACCACTTCCACGGTTTCCTCGCCATATGTGAAACGGGGTACTGATTGTCGAATCCATTAGGTTGAAGTGTTGAACACCATGACCTTGGTCTTCCCCAGGTTAATGGTGAGGTCTTTATTCAAACAGTCACTAAAAGAATAAAGAATAAAGTGATGGTGATGGGCGCCCACCACCTACAGTGTGCAGTGGCGAGTACTGTCAGTGTAGTAATACATGGGCGGCTAGGTAGAGGCGCCTTTACCCTGAGGAGGAGGAGGAGGAGAAGAAGAAGAAGAGTGTGTTTGCTATTTGGAGAAGAGCTATTGCTTGGTGGTTAGACGAGGAGGAGGAAGAGTGTGTTTTGGAGGAGATAAGAGGTAAGAAGTTGCAAAAATTTAGGAGGTGGAAGATGTCAAACTAGGCTTAAGGCAAGTCTTGGTTTCGAAAACTAGGCAAGAAGGACCCTTTTTTTGGAACTATCGTAAATCATGTGTGCCTAGTCTTAGTAAGTATCTTTTTGCTTTACCAATTTTCTCCTCATATGCTTTACACAACATGACCAACAATGGTCATGTGTTGATTAATCATGGTGAATTAATGGCTGACGTGGAGTAGTATGTTCCCCACATCCATGGTTGAATGGACTCTCCCCAATTATTGTAGGAGAGTCTATGTTGCAAGCTTCCACCATGGTAACTACTCCTAGGATAACCAAATCACTCCACCATCGTGTGTGATTGCATCACAAAGGCAAGGCTGCGGAGTTGGTATGGCCATATCATCTCATGCATCCTCTGATGTGGCCAACTACATCTTTCTTTGATCATTTGTAAATCGTGAGCCATCCAAATGGGAGTACTTCTCTAGGATGTCTAACATGACTGGGCGCACGGCAAAGGTAAGTGGGTTAAATGATGGTTTTGCAAGGGAGGACTTTGTTGCTCTTAAGATCGTATCCTTAGTAGAGGACAAAGACATAGCTATGGGGGTTGGAGATGGGATACTCCAACCATCATTTAATGATGGTTTTGCAAGTAGTGTGTGAATGTGCTGAAGACTTCCCAATGTGCAGCATTGTTTGGTTCCAGTAGGTGCTAGCACACAAACATCCCATATGCGCTTTTGCACACCATAAACTGCTTGTAGAAGAACTGGGTGAAAGTGGTGCTTGCATCACTGTTGGACTGGAATGTGATCCATCTTAGGTTTCCAAGAAAGCTTTATATGTATGAGCCAACGGCCTTTTCCCCAAAAAGGAAATTGCAGTCTTTTAGGGCCCTATGTAGTACTAGGTTATTACAAGGCAGAATGCAGTTGGCTGTGTGCCTGCATGTGTGTGAAGTATGTATGAGCCCTCATATGCTCTGAGAGGCTGGTGTATGAGCGAGCAACACTGGCCTCACTAGGAATGAGGTCATGCGCAGACTACTAAACCGTTTACATGTCAAATAAGTAAAGTTCGCGAAGTGTGACATGCCTTTTTTCTTTCTTACATACTAAATATATAACCACTTTTACGTTTGGATGCAAATAGAGACTAAGCGTGTGGCAGCACTCTAGGTAGCGGTAGTTCAAATATTTAAAGCCAACGGCTTATTTTTCGCTAGCCGTTTGGGGCCTTGAGCCAGCACATTCACACACACACACACACACACACACACTCTCTCTCTCTCTCTCTCTCTCTCTCTCGCTCTCGCGGGCGCGCGCCCCCGCTCCTGGCCCTGATACATGGCTGGCGTGAAGGTCCTGGAGAGGCACCCAAACTTATCCGGCAGCAGCAACAGAGGCTCTGTATCCCTTCTGGATCTCCCACTGTCGGCCATCTTGCACATCGCCGAGTTCCTCCCCTGCAATGACTTGCCCTCCTTGGTTTGCACATGCAAGGAGCTCTCATCTATG
This sequence comes from Lygodium microphyllum, assembly GCF_053477565.2. Lineage (NCBI taxonomy): Eukaryota > Viridiplantae > Streptophyta > Polypodiopsida > Schizaeales > Lygodiaceae > Lygodium > Lygodium microphyllum. The sequence continues at coordinate 75,529,843 of NC_141155.1, forward strand.
GCGAGAGCTTTCTATGGAGAGCGACGAGTGCTGGACATGCGCTGTTTTGAGGTTGTGACACCAAAGCTCTGCGGTCAGCTTGTGGAGCGCTTCTCTGCATCGAGCCTCGAAAAATGCATTTTCAGGTCCATCCTCGTCCCCAATGACAGCATTAACATCACCTTCATCAGAAGTAGCATCATCATCATTGGTTAGCATCACCATCATGACAACATTATCAACACTAGCATCATGAATCCAATTTCTTGTGTTGTATATATATATGCTTGCCATCGACATTGATGCATCATGCTTGTCAGCAATAGGACCATCATCACAACATTACTATCATCATCACTGATTAGCATGATCATCATCGCAACATTATCAGCATGAGCATAACATCCCAATTAATATATATAGCGCCATCCATCTGTATTGTCATCGTTGTCATCAACACCGATGCATCATCGTTGTCAACAATAGCATCATCATCACCATTAGCATTGTCATTTTCAGGTGCAATGTATCATCATCAGCATCCTCGTTGACTTCATTGTCTTCATCACCGACTGAGCAAGCTATCATTGAGCGCTTCCTTGACAACTACTGCTGTGATGAGGAGCTTGTGCGCGATCTCCATAGCCATTTCTCCCCCAGCATGTGTGAGTGGTTTTCAGATTCACCCCGTCCCATTGATGTGCTTGCCCACTGCTACTACTTGGAGATGATGCTGTCCTCTCAGAGCGCCCTGAAAGAGCTCATCATCGATGTGGAATTCTCCATTTTCAGAGTGCCCAAAAGCAAGGGCTTCAGGCACCATTGGCACTTGATGCAGCCCTTCCTGGCCCTTCAAGTCATACAGAAGAAATGCCCCCTCCTCGAGCGGTATATAGCTGACAAGGTGCGCTACCAGAGCTCTACCCTAGACCTCCAGCACCTGCAACTCCGATTTCTGCAGAACAGCACCAAGCTCAAGTTCCTGGGCGTCCGCTTTGGGCTCGACAAGGGGTCCCTTGAGTCTTACGAGCACATCAAAGGTCCTCTTGCCTTAGAGAAGGCAGTCTTCCTGCTGAATAACCAGCACCTGCCTGACCAAAACCCACCGCTCAGCCGTGCACGCATGCAATCGGTTGCAACGAAGATGCAGAAGCTTAGGAATGTGGCCATCATTTTCAACAGGAGAGGGGCACTGAGGCAGTGCTCTGATCTCTTGCTTAACCTCCCTTGCCTGAGGTCTTTGTGCTTGAAATGTGATTTCAACCCAGGGTATCCAAGCTTTGATATAGATGAAGGCATGGAAAACGGTCTCTTCTTTGGAGGGTTTTGGTCTGTTGTTCCTTCATCAGTGAACAAGCTGTCCCTTCTTGATGTGCCTGAGGATGAATTCATGCTTCTGTTTGATGATGCGAACTGCAGAATGCCAGAATTTTTGAGGCATTTGAGAGTCCGATTTGTATGGTCTAGCAATGATAAATTAGGGGAAGACCAGGTCACAATGATCACTAAGGTGTCTAAGCACTGGTCTCATCTTGAGACCTTTAATATCGAGGTGTACTCCTGCAATGGAGGAGCCCAGATCTTCTCCAAGACATGCCAGTACCGCAAAGGTTAAGGCATACATAATCTGTGGTTCTTCTCATACACACCTCATACATGTGGCTATGTTAAAAGTCTGTACTTGAATCATGCTTCAAGGTCTCTTCTTCGATATAATTGCAGATGTAGGTTACAAGCAATCAGTCTCTGCGTGACGTGCATGAGCCACTTGAGTCTTCATGAATATCACTTTGATGTGCATGAGTCTCCAACGAAGGTATGATGACAATAGAACATGCACATGCAATGGCATGTCAAAGCTCCTTCGTTTTTATGAGACCTTGATGGACCCTCCAACCAAGATATGATGACAATAGAACATAGAATAGTGCTAACATTCCACCCATTCGTTTAGTGGTGCATTACTTATTTTCTAACTCCAATAACACCAATAATCTACAAAGAAAGTGAATGGGGTGGCAAGTAGATATAGATAGTGACAAAATCTCTTGGTTGTATACGCCATGCCATTCACATTTCTTTTCTTGTAACAAAAATCTAGATAGTAATGGATCTAGGCACTTTGTGTTTACTTATGCGCACCTCAAAAGTGACTCTTTACAAGCTGCTTATCGTATGGAGATGGACCGAGTGTCAAATTGTCTATGAAGCATTAAAAAAGGTTCTTATAGTGGCTTTTATCTTACAATTAAGTCATAATGTCCAACATGCATATTGATGTCTCCAAAGTCCCCATTGGAGTAGTAAGGTGTCAACTTGGTGATGAGGAGAACATAGATTTTCCAACGAGTTTTGCCATCAAACAATGATGTCTCCAAAGTCCCCATTGGAGTAGTAAGGTGTCAACTTGGTGATGAGGAGAACATAGATTTTCCAACGAGTTTTGCCATCAAACAACTCACCAATGTTGAGATAAATTATTCGACTACTTAGCTATGCCATTTTTTAAATGCAACTTGGCCTAACATAAATTCATGCTTTAACTGAAACTAGCATTTTAACAAATTGAGAGAATTGGTATTACCACCAATACCTTTCAAAGAGTAATCATAACTTTTCGAGGTACTCATCCCCACAAATAGTTTACAAAAAGATCATCCACAGAAACCTTGAGCAATTTATGTAGCTTGTTCTTAAATATTGTACATTCAAGCGTGGAGTATGATTATGTATATAAACCACCCTCATTTTATAGCAAAGGTTGTCTTTGGCAAATCGATAGAAAGAGCTTTGTTTGTCCTTCACATGTTGGTAGGTTGTGGAATCCTAGGGTCACATCTACACTATATTTTAACTCACCTTCACTCTTCTAACTCCTTCAATGAGTTGCAAGGACTCCAAGGGTAGGGATAAGATCAGTAGGTCGGTACCCTAAAAGTTCATGACCCAAGACCTCATTGTTCTAGCCATTCTAACTCTGATTATACCTTGACTATGCTTGCATTGACAATTAGACCTTCAACTTCCGAGGGTTTTGGGTGTGTAACGTGTCTACTAGAATAATCCAGGACACGTCTTAGCAGTCCATCGGAAAGGATGTCTAGAAAACTCCGCCCGGCACTCCAATGGAATGTTACGGGTTTTGCAATCTAGGTCTTTCCGTGTCTGCCACGTAGCGGAAGTATCCTGGCCGTTCCCACTTAGGATCGACCGGAATTTGGGTTTTCCTGTTTGGTCATTAACTAGCAGCAACTAGCGTCAGACCCGAGCGAACTACTTTACGCAGAAACGCCAGGTCCGAAGCGGATTCACGCTGCACTTGGTTCAAGGTGAATGGGAAACGAGAGGGATGCAATGCTCAACCTCTCTGCCATAAGGCATAGTTCCATTCCGTTCCCCTAAAACAACGTAAATTGGGTAAGATATATCTCTAGGTCATCGTTCTCGTTATTTGTTTTGATGATGATGATCATCCTGTTGTTTTTCAAGATTTTTGAGAAAAGTTCCCGGCTAACCGGGACCACCCAACCCATCCATAGGATCCCATGGTCCATCCTCCGCACTTTCCTCGGTTTGTTTTAGTTATGTAATTACCTAACACATTAATTTGACATATAACAAACAGCTCCCTTGATTAATCCCGTTAAGCACTCGTTCCTTCACGTAATCTTATCACGTGACATAGAAAAACAATATCAAACAACTTCTTTATTATCATATCATCATTTATCTTTGAAATACAAGGAGTTCCGCCCGTAGGCTTGTCTATAATCCGCCCGAAGGCTTATCCAGTAATCCGCTAGGGATCACTATTCCAAGCTTCTGCCCGTAGACTAGTATGCGGGCCTCGAGATCCAATCCCGAGTCACGTTAGCCTCTTGTGCAGGACCCGGAAGGCGAGGGATTTATGGCCAGAGCCCCCCCTGGCACCCAAGCGTCCTCCTGCTCCAAGTAGAGCTCAACGGAAAGACCTCTCGCGGCAGGTTCGGTCCACGTTCCCGGCGCAGTCAACAACCCCCTTGGTTAGGGTCAGGCAGGCAGTTGGGGGTAACTGAAGCTGCCCCTCCCTTCAGGCCTTCAACCTGAAGCATTTATATATCTTTTCATCCTTTAGTTCCTTGAACAAACAATGCAAACAGTGCTTTCTAAACTGTTACAAGCACAATCAATTCCAGTGGTCGTTTAGTTGGCAAACTGTTAAGGAGTGACTCCTTCTCTCCGAATGCATCCCGCATTCGATCCGGAATCAATTGCAACTTGGCAAGATTCCTATCGTCCTTGGGATAGGGTCATACCCTGTTAACCCAACTTAACCAATACCTTAGGTTTTATTAATAGTAAATCCCGGCGGCCATGTCGCTTTAATTTATTAATTAATCATTTGCGTCCGAGCAATTACCTAACTTCCCTTAACTTGGCAAATTTTTCCCTAATGAGGGCGATGTAACAGGATGACTAACCATCCCCTTGCAAGTTAAACTTGCGCAAGAACCTGCCAACCTCATTCCAAGGATTGGCAAAACTTTCTTGTGATCGAACCACAAGGCTATGCGACGTTGCAACTTGTTGCACAAGTGTCGCCTCCATTCCAAGAGATCATTTCACTTTTGAATGGTGTTTTCTGGTCAAGAATTATGATTAGACTCGAAGTAGGGTTTTAGGGCGTCTTCTCACTCACCCAATCCTAATTGCACTAGACCGACAACGTTCGGTCCTAGGGATTCCAACTCAAACCAAGTTCTAGCACTAGGTCGAATGGTCCTTAGGGTAGAAACCCTAGATCATTATTTGCGTGCGTGTCCCATTGGCTCAATTTCTCCGGGAAGGTGGGTAGGACCTTTGGGTTTGAGGACTTCGACTTGGTGTCCAATTACGTTACTTGGCCACATCTCTAACGTGCCAAGCCCTAGCTAGTACTTGAGGTTTTTATTGAATCGGCTAGCTATGCCTATACGAAACCCTAGCAGTCGTGATACTACAAATGACTTGGGTAAATTGACCTACTTGTCTTTGACAAGGACAATTCTTTCCTAGAGATGATATACTTTATCTAAAGTAGGAAAATAGTTGCAAAATGCTACAATACATGTAAACCTGTAATACATTACTTTCACATGCCATAAGATCTGCAGTAGTCCTATCCCTTCCTTTTAGTTAAAGTCAAAAGGCAAGATAATTTGAAGAGTAATCTACATAGGGCTTACTAGGATTTAGGTCAAGGGATAACACCTACAACCTTGTGTCTAAGTATTTGCATTTCCTGCTTTTATAAGCCATGCAATCATTCCTAAATGTTACATGATGAAATGAAGTTTGCGAAAGTAAAAGTGCGACCCTTAGATACAACAACATCGTGAGTGAAGTTCATGCAATACTAAGGCAAGAGTCGATTTAATCTATTTGCAAGCATCATCCTCCATGCCATTTATAAGATCGGGGTTCTTTATCATGCCGTGAAACAGAAGTTAATAAATCCCTCACGCGAATCATAACGAAGGGAGTTATTGACTAAATGCAAAAAAATACTCCTTTCCTACATGACCAATGCACTTTAACAATAATCCTAGGCCATATGTGGCTTCCACTTTGAAGATGCATGACGAGACAGTTGCAACTAAGTTCACAAGGAGAATAAGTGCTATTCATTCATAACTTTATAGATGCATGATATGCACGGATCCTTTATCTATAATTTATCGAATGTACTATTATCGCTACCCATGAATTAATGATAACGTAGAATGAATTTCCCTTTGGAGTTAAGCGTATTTAAAACATCTCTTCATGTGGAAATATATTTACGGAACCTGGATTTGTGGATCCGCGGTGATATCCACGTGTAAGTCCGGGGAAGAACCTTCCGCAGGTGCGCCTTGCGTCTTCTTGGGAGCCATCGTTAGCGTGCTTACGGACTTCCGGTTTGCCTTTACCCTTACTCGTTCGGTGAGTCTTCTCCAACTGTTGCGAGCGCTTCAACTTGTACGCCGGAGATCCCTTCCAAAGTGCGGATCCTTGAGAGTACCGGCTTGCGGTTTCCAAGGCTTATTGGAGACCTTGTGGGGTTGGAGCTTTGATTGTGGAGATGGCCCTTTTACGAGAGAGCTATGGGAATGGAGGCTTCCCAAGCTTCTTCTCCTTCCAAAAATCCCGTGGTGGCCACGCGAAAATAGGTCTTAAGGAAGCTGGGACTTCTTCCCCCTCGTTCGCAAGAATTTCTCCACAAAAATGGGTTTCCCTGAAAACCCGTGGTGGCTAGAAGGGACTTATAGATGGCTTGGGTGAATGGGCATATGAATGCCCCTTAGAGCTTCTTAAAAAAAAACTCCTGGCCGTGACCAGAATCCACGTGGAAGAGGGAGGGATGGTAACGTGGCGAATGATGACGTCGCTTAGGGAGGGGGTGGTCGTCCTTCTGTGGCAACGTGGAGCCACAGCGCCGCCAGCACGCTGCAATGGCAGCAACAGCAGTGCTGCAAGCGGTGGCGTTCGGCAGCGTCCCTTCTCCTCAATCCTCCAACTCGGGCCCCTCCTTCCCCTCTTGTCTCCTCTGGCCGTTGGCACGGTGACTGCTGGCGTGAGTAGGCGGCGAATATCAGAGTCTCTCTCCTCAGCGACGAGTATCAGAGCCTCCTTCCCTCAGCACGACTAGTATCCGCCCTCCTTCTCTGCACGTAAGCGGGTGTTTATATAGGCATGGGGGGGAGAGAAGGGCTCCACCACGTGGCCCCTTGCATGGGTTCCCCCCCCCTCCCATGCAGCCCACGACTCTTCCATGTCCCATCCCCCCACACTCCCTCTTCTCCAGCCATGCATCGGCTGGGGAAAAGGGATAAAAATAAAAAAATTTGCCTTGATAATATTCAATTTGCCCCTCCGAAGAGTGTGTTTACGTGTGAATTTCGGTTTTGAACCCTCGGCTTGCTTTGTCAATGCGGATGGTCTCGATTTCTCACGTGTAGGTCACAGATCACACTGCCGGTAATTCCAACAAGAAGGATAACCTTTGCACGAGGTTTACGCGGTGTGTGGGAAGTCAATATTCGCGGGTGGGAATATTACATTCTCTCCCCCTTAGAAGAATCGAGATGTCCTCATCTCGAGATAAACTGGGGATATTGAAGATAGAGAGAGCTTTCATCCATCCAGGTAGCATCCTCTTCGGGATAATCTTTCCACTGGACGAGGCATTCTTTCAAGGTTCTAGATCTCAACTGTCTCTCCCTAACATCTAAAATCTTTTCTGGTCTTAGTTCAAGGACTCCTTGACTAGGCATTACAATTTGTTGGTCATCAAGTACATGATTAGGGTTGGGCACATATTTTTTTAAGAGACTAATATGGAATACATTGTGAACTTTTAGGTTATTAGGAAGTTGCAATTTGTAAGCATTGGGTCCCAGGCATTTGAGGATTTTATACGGCCCACAATACCTTGGACTTAGCTTCTTGCATTCTCCTAGAAATAGAGAACTCCTTTTAGGGCGTACACGAATGAAGACCATGTCTCCTTCTCCGAAGACCCTCTCTTGGCATTTCAAATCCGCATATGCCTTTTGTCTATCTTTGGCTGCTTGTATGTCTTGTCTTATTGACCTTATTTGGTCATCCATGTCCTCCAACATTGTCTTGAAGCTTCAACTCTTAGGGTTGGATCAGAAAAGTTTAGGGGACTTCGACAATCATGACCATACAATGCCTGGAAAGGGGTCATTTGGATGCTGTGCTGGTAAGAAGCATTGTAGGCAAATTCTACTAACGGCAAGTACTGAATCCACCTCTTCGGCTCCCGACAGCAGTATGCCCTAAGCATATCCTCAATGATTTGATTTACTCGCTCTGTTTGTCCATTCGTTTGGGGATGGTAGGTGGTGCTAAAACAGAGTTGAGTTCCAATAGCTTCAAAGATAGCTCTCCAGAAGTGTGAAGTGAAGAGAGAATCTCAATCACTAATGATCCTTCTAGGTAACCCATGTAGCTTGAATATCTCCTTGATAAACACTCTTGCAATGTCGGAGGCTTTATAGTTTGTCTTTACTGGAATCAGGTGTGCAACCTTAGTAAGCATGTCAACTACAACCATAATGGAGTTGTATCCTCCTTGGACTTGGGGTAAGCCCACCACAAAATCCATACTGATGAATTCCCATTTCATTTGGGGAATGTCAAGTGGTTGCAATTTTCCTGGCATCATGACATGTTCAGCCTTGATACGTTGGCAAGACAAACATTCAGTGACATATTTGAGAACATCACCTTTGAGCCTCTCCCAATGGTAGCTCTTCCTAACTGCGTTAAGAGTTTTTGCATAGCCAGGATGTCCTGCGAAAGGGGAATCATGAGCTTCCCATAATATCTTCTGCTTAAGTGACTGGCTTGTTGGTATACATAGCCTTGTTCTGTAGTAGACAAGTCCATTATCAATGGAAAATTCCCGATACTTAGCTTGTGACTTCAGATTCTGCTCCTTGGTAGTTATTTCTTTAATCATGGTTTGGTAGGCCAAATCATGGCATGCTTCCTCTCTAGCTAGTTCGAGTATAGGGTTGCTTGGCATAGATACCTTTGTAGCCAGAGATCTGGCCGTTGATGGATTCTGCAAGATTAGGGAATTTAGGAATGCCTTGCGACTGAGTGCATCGGCAACTACATTCTCTTTCCCTGGTAGATACTTGATTTCAAAATCATACTCCTCCAATACTTCAATCCATCGACGTTGCCTCATGTTGAGCTCGTTCTGGGTAAAAATCCATTTGAGACTCTTATGATCGATTACTAGAGTAAACTTGTTACCCAAAAGGTAGTGTCTCCAAAGCTTTAGAGCATGGATGACAGCTAATAACTCCAGATCATGCGTGGCATAATTCTTTTCATGACTCTTCAATTTCCTTGAAGAATATGCTACTGGATGACCTTCCTGCATAAGTACACACCCCAAGGCCAGAATGCTGGCATCAGTTACTACCTCGAACTCCTTATTGAGGTCAGGAAGTTTTAGAATAGGTGCTGATACCAAACATTGCTTCAATTGGTCGAAGCTATTTTGTTCGGGAGTTGACCATGTAATAGAAGTCTGCTTCTTTAGTAAGTCGGTAAGAGGTGCTGCAATCAAAGCATAGTTTTTGATAAAGACCCTATACCATCCTGTCAAGCCAAGAAAACTGCGTATTTCTTTGACAGATACTGGTATTGGCCATTCAAGCACATCTCTGACTTTGGCTGGGTCTACTGATATCCCTTCTGATGATACTATGAATCCTAGATATTCAATCTGACATTTGAAGAATGCACACTTCTTCATTTTTGCATACAGCTTATGAGACCTCATTGTTTCAAGGACAATCCGAAGTTGAGGTTCATGATCTTCTTCCTGTTTAGAATAAACTAAAGTGTCATCGAAGAAGACAAGCACGAAGTCATCAAGATATGGTCTAAAAATATCATGCATTAATCTATTGAAGGTGGCAGGTGCATTTGTAAGCCCGAATGACATAACCAAGAATTCAAAGTGCCCATATCTTGTATTGAAGGCCGTTTTTGGAATATCTTCATCCTTGATCCTGATTTGATAGTAACCTGACCTGAGATCAATTTTGGAGAAGATCTTTGCACCTTGAAGGCGATCAAGAAGCTCATCTATTCTAGGAATAGGATACTTGTTCTTGACTGTTGATTGATTCAACCCACGGTAATCAATACATAGTCGAAGTGTCCCATCTTTCTTTTTCTGGAATAGTACTGGAGCTCCCCATGGTGAGTTGCTAGGCCGGATGTAACCCTGATCTAACAGTTGCTTGAGTTGTTCCTTCAACTCAATAGCTTCTGGTATGGACATTCTATAAGGTCTCTTTGCAATTGGCGCAGCTCCAGGCATTAGCCTTATTTCATGATCAACTTCTCTTGGAGGTGGAAGTTCAGTTAATTCCTCAGGGAATACGTCAGCGTATTCCTTTAGCCAAGAGGGTCCCTCATGAAACTCTTGCCTTTGATCTAATTTGTTGAGTTTGATAAGGTAAACAGGTAATCCTTTTCTAACCCCTTTTATGATCCGCGATACTTTGGCTAACTGGATTTTTGGCACTCCCGCTTCACCTTGAGTCGTAACAAACTCTCTTTCAGAGTTTCAAAAGGAAACTTGACCCTTCCCACAGTGGATGTGAGCGTCATTAGGCTTAAGCCAATCCATCCCGAGTAGACACTCATGGATACCTAAATTCATGACTCTGAATTTGACTGAGGTTTTCTTTCCTCCCAGATAGAACTCCTCCTTAGCAGTTTGCCTGGTACAAGTTACCTCACGACCGTTTGCCAATTCCACAAGTAGGGTAGGAGCTTCTACTGTGGCTATTCCTAATCTTTTAGCACACGCTGGTGAGATAAAGGAATGTGTACTGCCACAATCAATCAAGGTTTTGAAACCTTTACCTTGGTAGTTCGACGGTGTTTGAATCACCGAGAACTGGCGATTCTGCTTCCATAGTCGGATCTTCCTCTTCTTCTGCTTCACATCTTTGCCTATTGGTAATGCAGGCAGTTCTCCCTCTTCCGCGGGTGGCGGCTCCTTGACCGCAGCCTGCACCTTGACGGTGTCCCTCGCTGAGCTTGGGACATTGCCTTTTGAAGTGACCGAGTTCGTTGCAGTGGAAACATCAGAGGTTTCGGCCATTACTGTGAGTAGGAACAAAGTTATTGACGTTATTTGTCCTTGCTTTCTTCCTTTGCCCCTGATTGTGGCCTTGAACTCTCTTAACTTGGGGTCTGAATGCTCCTCTGTTCGGGTCGCTATAAGACCAATTCTTAATACCCCTTGGTTTAGCTTGCACTTCCTGAATTATAGGTGCCGCTCGAATGAGTGCATCCTGAAGGTCTGATGGTCGCATAGATTCGAGATGGGTATTTACAGGTGGATTTAAGCCCGCGCAAAATTTGGACACCTGCTGCGTCGTGTCCATTTGTGGCGCATACTTTAAGAGTGAGACAAATTTAGAGTAGTATGCGTCAAGGGTGAGTCCTAACTGTTTTAGCTCATAGAACTCATTCATTTTCTGTGTACGATATGCAGGTGGCAAATATCTCCCCTGCACGGCTTGCTTTAACTTCTCCCAGGTAATGGACCCCTCTGAAGTCCCTTGATCCCTGCACCATTGTTTCCACCATAATCTAGCTTCACCGGTGAGTTTTAATTTGGCGAGCATGGCCTGATTGGTAGGAGCAGTACCAGCTGCTTCGAAGTAATCCTCCATAGATTCAATCCAAATTTCAGCATCAGACTGGACGAATCTGCCTTTCCCGTCAAACTCGGGTGGCTTTATCTGCTTGAGGAGGAACTTCTTCTCCTGGATCACAGCGGTACTTGATGTAGGGGGCGAATTTGAAACCTGTACCTGGGGTTGTGCCTGAGTAAAAGTTTTCTTAACATTATTGTATGATAATTGACATTAGCTTATCTTTAGTTCAGCTATCTCGTAAATCATGAAGCTACTTAACTTTTCGTAACAACCCTGATGCACAATCGGATATTGATAAAGGAAGTCCTTATTTATATTTACATGGGCGTAGCCTTATACAACATCTCATGTGATGATAATCCAATCATTACATTTAGTTTGGGGAGAACAACATTGTATTGGATTTGTCTACAGGAACTGTGTAATAGTAGGGTTTTGGGTCATGGATCTTTAGGAATCGATAATTCATCGGAAGTTCAGGATATCCTTTCCGCTGGAATCCATATTTCCCATGGCGGCCCAACACCTTAATCCTGTCGGCTGGGATTACACGGGTTACTTCCTCATATACATATGAGTTCAATTCAACCCTCCGACCTTGAATATGCAAAGTCGAATTTACGTGAGCTTCCACAAAAATGAACAGCTTCACGACTTTCAAATCTTCCAACCACTTGATCCTCTTTAGGTTGGTTTGTAGATAAGCGAACCGGTGGGCAGCTATGTAGTAGATTCCTGAAGACCCAGTCCATCTTCGTTCTATATATAAAGGTGATGGATTATAAATCTGCTCCAGGATGTTCATCATTTCAATTCTCTGCCTATAATGCGGAGAATGCATTGCAGTCATAAACATGATCCGGAACACCAAAAACTTGTTCCACGCTTCAGAGTTCTGCAAGACAGTATTGAAGATGAGGAAATGTTTGGACAGCAACAATTTCTTTACTTCATTTTATTGAGATCTCACGAAAACAATTCCGTTGTTGGTCGACTCTGATACCAACTGTAACGTGTCCACTAGAATCATCCAGGACACGTCTTAGCAGTCCATCGGAAAGGATGTCTAGAAAACTCCGCCCGGCACTCCTACGTAATGTTACGGGTTTTGCAATCTAGGTCTTTCCGTGTCTGCCACGTAGCGGAAGTATCCTGGCCGTTCCCACTTAGGATCGACCGGAATTTGGGTTTTCCTGTTTGATCATTAACTAGCAGCAACTAGCGTCAGACCCGAGCGAACTACTTTACGCAGAAACGCCAGGTCCGAAGCGGATTCACGCTGCACTTGGTTCAAGGTGAATGGGAAACGAGAGGGATGCAATGCTCAACCTCTCTGCCATAAGGCATAGTCCCATTCCGTTCCCCTAAAACAACGTAAATTGGGTAAGATATATCTCTAGGTCATCATTCTCGTTATTTGTTTTGATGATGATGATCATCCTGTTGTTTTTCAAGATTTTTGAGAAAAGTTCCCGGCTAATCGGGACCACCCATCCATAGGACGGACCCATGGTCCATCCTCCACACTTTCCTCGGTTTGTTTTAGTTATGTAATTACCTAACACATTAATTTGACATATAACAAACAGCTCCCTTGATTAATCCCGTTAAGCACTGGTTCCTTCACGTAATCTTATCACGTGACATAGAAAAACAATATCAAACAACTTCTTTATTATCATATCATCATTTATCTCTGAAATACAAGGAGTTCCGCTCGTAGGCTTGTCTATAATCCGCCCGAAGGCTTATCCAGTAATCCGCTAGGGATCACTATTCCAAGCTTCTGCCCGTAGACTAGTATGCGGGCCTCGAGATCCAATCCCGAGTCACGTTAGCCTCTTGTGCAGGACCCGGAAGGCGAGGGATTTACGGCCAGAGCCCCCCCTGGCACCCAAGCGTCCTCCTGCTCCAAGTAGAGCTCAACGGAAAGACCTCTCGCGGCAGGTTCGGTCCACGTTCCCGGCGCGGTCAACAACCCCCTTGGTTAGGGTCAGGCAGGCAGTTGGGGGTAACTGAAGCTGCCCCTCCCTTCAGGCCTTCAACCTGAAGCATTTATATATCTTTTCATCCTTTAGTTCCTTGAACAAACAATGCAAACAGTGCTTTCTAAACTGTTACAAGCACAATCAATTCCAGTGGTCGTTTAGTTGGCAAACTGTTAAGGAGTGACTCCTTCTCTCCGAATGCATCCCGCATTCGATCCGGAATCAATTGCAACTTGGCAAGATTCCTATCGTCCTTGGGATAGGGTCATACCATGTTAACCCAACTTAACCAATACCTTAGGTTTTATTAATAGTAAATCCCGGCGGCCATGTCGCTTTAATTTATTGATTAATCATTTGCGTCCGAGCAATTACCTAACTTCCCTTAACTTGGCAAATTTTTCCCTAATGAGGGCGATGTAACAGGATGACTAACCATCCCCTTGCAAGTTAAACTTGCGCAAGAACCTGCCAACCTCATTCCAAGGATTGGCAAAACTTTCTTGTGATCGAACCACAAGGCTATGCGACGTTGCAACTTGTTGCACAAGTGTCGCCTCCATTCCAAGAGATCATTTCACTTTTGAATGGTGTTTTCTGGTCAAGAATTATGATTAGACTCGAAGTAGGGTTTTAGGGCGTCTTCTCACTCACCCAATCCTAATTGCACTAGACCAACAACGTTCAGTCCTAGGGATTCCAACTCAAACCAAGTTCTAGCACTAGGTCGAATGGTCCTTAGGGTAGAAACCCTAGATCATTATTTGCCTGCGTGTCCCATTGGCTCAATTTCTCCAGGAAGGTGGGTAGGACCTTTGGGTTTGAGGACTTCGACTTGGTGTCCAATTACGTTACTTGGCCACATCTCTAACGTGCCAAGCCCTAGCTAGTACTTGAGGTTTTTATTGAATCGGCTAGCTATGCCTATACGAAACCCTAGCAGTCGTGATACTACAAATGACTTGGGTAAATTGACCTACTTGTCTTTGACAAGGACAATTCTTTCCTAGAGATGATATACTTTATCTAAAGTAGGAAAATAGTTGCAAAATGCTACAATACATGTAAACCTGTAATACATTACTTTCACATGCCATAAGATCTGCAGTAGTCCTATCCCTTCCTTTTAGTTAAAGTCAAAAGGCAAGATAATTTGAAGAGTAATCTACATAGGGCTTACTAGGATTTAGGTCAAGGGATAACACCTACAACCTTGTGTCTAAGTATTTGCATTTCCTGCTTTTATAAGCCATGCAATCATTCCTAAATGTTACATGATGAAATGAAGTTTGCGAAAGTAAAAGTGCGACCCTTAGATACAACAACATCGTGAGTGAAGTTCATGCAATACTAAGGCAAGAGTCGATTTAATCTATTTGCAAGCATCATCCTCCATGCCATTTATAAGATCGGGGTTCTTTATCATGCCGTGAAACAGAAGTTAATAAATCCCTCACGCGAATCATAACGAAGGGAGTTATTGACTAAATGCAAAAAAATACTCCTTTCCTACATGACCAATGCACTTTAACAATAATCCTAGGCCATATGTGGCTTCCACTTTGAAGATGCATGACGAGACAGTTGCAACTAAGTTCACAAGGAGAATAAGTGCTATTCATTCATAACTTTGTAGATGCATGATATGCACGGATCCTTTATCTATAATTTATCGAATGTACTATTATCGCTACCCATGAATTAATGATAACGTAGAATGAATTTCCCTATGGAGTTAAGCGTATTTAAAACATCTCTTCATGTGGAAATATATTTACGGAACCTGGATTTGTGGATCCGCGGTGATATCCACGTGTAAGTCCGGGGAAGAACCTTCCGTAGATGCGCCTTGCGTCTTCTTGGGAGCCATCGTTAGCGTGCTTACGGACTTCCGGTTTGCCTTTACCCTTACTCGTTCGGTGAGTCTTCTCCAACTGTTGCGGGCGCTTCAACTTGTACGCCGGAGATCCCTTCCAAAGTGCGGATCCTTGAGAGTACCGGCTTGCTGTTTCCAAGGCTTATTGGAGACCTTGTGGGGTTGGAGCTTTGATTGTGGAGATGGCCCTTTTACGAGAGAGCTATGGGAATGGAGGCTTCCCAAGCTTCTTCTCCTTCCAAAAATCCCGTGGTGGCCACGCGAAAATAGGTCTTAAGGAAGCTGGGACTTCTTCCCCCTCGTTCGCAAGAATTTCTCCACAAAAATGGGTTTCCCTGAAAACCCGTGGTGGCTAGAAGGGACTTATAGATGGCTTGGGTGAATGGGCATATGAATGCCCCTTAGAGCTTCTTAAAAAAAAACTCCTGGCCGTGACCAGAATCCATGTGGAAGAGGGAGGGATGGTAACGTGGCGAATGATGACGTCGCTTAGGGAGGGGGTGGTCGTCCTTCTGTGGCGACGTGGAGCCACAGCGCCGCCAGCACGCTGCAATGGCAGCAACAGCAGTGCTGCAAGCGGTGGCGTTCGGCAGCGTCCCTTCTCCTCAATCCTCCAACTCGGGCCCCTCCTTCCCCTCTTGTCTCCTCTGGCCATTGGCACGGTGACTGTTGGCGTGAGTAGGCGGCGAATATCAGAGTCTCTCTCCTCAGCGACGAGTATCAGAGCCTCCTTTCCTCAGCACGACTAGTATCCGCCCTCCTTCTCTGCACGTAAGCGGGTGTTTATATAGGCATGGGGGGGGAGAGAAGGGCTCCACCACGTGGCCCCTTGCATGGGTTCCCCCCCCTCCCATGCAGCCCACGACTCTTCCATGTCCCTTCCCCCCACACTCCCTCTTCTCCAGCCATGCATTGGCTGGGAAAAAGGGATAAAAATAAAAAAAAATTGCCTTGATAATATTCAATTTGCCCCTCCCAAGAGTGTGTTTACGCGTGAATTTCGGTTTTGAACCCTCGGCTTGCTTTGTCAATGCGGATGGTCTCGATTTCTCACGTGTAGGTCACAGATCACACTGCCGGTAATTCCAACAAGAAGGATAACCTTTGCAGGAGGTTTACGCGGTGTGTGGGAAGTCAATATTCGCGGGTGGGAATATTACAGGGTGCACCAAGATTTGTTCTATTGTTCTTTTAGCTTGCCCTATACTTATCTAGTTGTTTGGCTATCAAGGGTATCTTGGACTACTCCTTAATTCCTAGCATGATACCAAGTCTTGTGAGTAGAGTATTTGCCATTTGTAAGCCTACTTGGAGCATGTTTGAGTTATCAAGTAGCCTTCTTTACACAAGGTTTAATAATGTATCATTAGAGGATCTAGGTAGACCTATGTTCAATACCAGTCTCCTAATGTCATCAATTTCTTACATCTCAACTTTCTATGGTTGTGTAATTATTGTGAGGTCTACCAACTTGCTGAGAGTGCTCTTGCTTTAGTCCTTTAGATAAAGAGGCTTTTATCTATGATTTCTTAGTTCATTTTAGTAAGATCAAAGTTTACGCAAGCATGGAAGCTATCTAAGGACTCCTTGGGGCTTGTAGAGCATCTTCCAAGTACTTCTACTTCTCCATGGTTCTAAACCTATATCCAATTTCCTCTTAATATGCAATGTGGATAATTCTATCAATTAGTAGAGAAACTGGGATGGCTTTGATCTTAGGCTCTGGTGACCCAAAAACTCATGCAAAAATAGGCACGAAATTTTGCTTGTCATGGAAACATCTTATGTAGAATGGCTTTTTGTAGTTGTAACTCTTATAAAAAATAACTTATGAAGCAATGTAAAGTCATTGTAGTCCAAAGGCCACCTTGTAAAGATTTTAAAGAAAAAAGAGAAGGTCAAAACATTTTGTCCCATTCCTAGAATTGAAGGGTCTTTAGACCTTAGCCAAATGTATGCAAACTCAATTTCACAAGTCAAGGAGGGAAAAGGAGGTGGTTTGAGTCATGGGAGTTAAGGAGATGGATTGTCGAGTTGGTTGTTGCAACCTCTCTTTCTTTATCTTCTCTTCTCATGGTTCATTTCCCTCTCTCCCATTTTTGCATAGCTAAGCATTTCTCATGTTCTTGTTTCTTTCTCTCTTGCGCTTCATTGCCCATTCTCATAGAGAGTGAGAAAGAGGAAGAGGGTGAGGATGAGGATGATGATAATGACAAATCTCTTGTGTGCCATTATTCTCTTATGTGTTTTGGGAGTATGGATTCTTACCGAGAAGAAGAGTTTCTTTCTAGGTTTTGTGGCTAGCAAATGTATTTGTAGCCTCTTCTTGTTCAGTTTGAGGCTCATTTTGTGCCATGACAAGGTGCTCTTCATTGCTGCACTAGCTAGAAAGGAGATGACTATAAGATTTGCGTGAAGAAGAGTTTGCATCCCATCAATGTGATGATTTTTTATTGTAGTTGCAATCTCAAGAAGGGGTTTTCAACAATAATAAAAATGAGAGGTTTGGTTCAACTATGTGTTCAATTCATGAAGATGAAGAAGAACTAGACATGATTGATAGGGATGTTGGCATGAAGAAGACTAATCAGTTGCAAATTTTCTCATATTCACCTCACAGCTCCCCTACAGTCTCCATATCTCCCCAACCTCCCTATTTCTTTGCCTCCTCCTTACAACTTCTCACCTACCCTTCCATCTCACGACCCATATCATCCTCGAGTCCCACTTATCCTCATTCACCCTCACTTACAATGCATCTCCACTCCTACCATGTTGTAGTGTGCCTCCACACATGACCCTGTAATCTTTGTTTTCTCCAGCCCTCGAACCCCTTGACTTGAAATCCAAGCCCGATCATCCTAGGCCTCCATAGCATAGCCTCTCTGCCACTACACCCCCCATATTCCTCCACCACAAGTTGCCACCAATGCATCCTATCAATCTACCTACCCGATGCATTATCCCTACTCTCTCTGCCACATCCACAACAAAATCTCCCAATCAACCTCCCCTTGGTGCTGACACCTTCCATGCTCACACAGAAATATCAATAGCTCCTTATCTTCAATGCGGTAGTTGCAATGAACCTCATCCCCACCTCCTCTTATCCATGTATGTGACTCTTGTAATAATTTTAAAAGAAAAGATAAACAAAGCTTCTACATTTGATCTTAACAACCTTTCCAATGTTATATATTTTTAAACCCTTCTTAATGGTGTTCAAGTGTGCATTATGTTGTATCTTTTTATCTTTTCAATGTTATATATATATTCCCTTCTTAATGGTTGTTCACGTGTACATTGTGTTTTATCTTTTTATATTTTCTTCTTCCACCAAGACTTCCTACAAAAAACTCAAGGCTTTCCTTTTTTTTTTGTTATCAGTTTCAATAAAACTTAACTTACCTTTTCTTTTAAAAAACAATCGGGTGGAGTACATAACATATTTATCTTTTGGGAGGACAATGTGCTTTATTTTCATATCCTTCTCAGGTTTCTTTTAATGTGCTTCATGGTGTGGTTGTCTTTTATTCTATGCTATGTGTGATGTTTTTATGTGCAAGTTGTGTTTCTTTTTTTGTCTATTATTTTACTTCCCCTTCCAATGGCAATTAAAAAAACCAAAGAAAGAAGATGAAGACATTTTGCTAGATTTGATCATGGTTATTCTTCAAATTTTTCGCACGGACACTTCACACTTAAGTGTTGGAGGAATGATGATTAAAAAAACTTGTGCAAAAATAGGCACAAAAATTTGCTTGTCATGGCAACATCTTTTGTAGAATGGCTTTTTGTAGTTGTAACTCTTATCAAAAAACATTTATGAAGGAATGCAAAGATGTGTGTAGTCCAAAAAGGCTCACTTTTTAAAACATTTAAGAAAAAGGGAATGCCAAAACATTTTGTCTGATTCCCAAAATTGAAGGGTCTTTAGAACTTAGCCAAATGTATGCATACTCAATTTCATAATTCAAAAAAGAAAAAGGGGGTGATTTGTGTCATGGGATTTGAGGAGGTGGGTAATTGAGTTGGTTGTAACCTCTCTCTTACCTTGTCTTCTCTTCTCATGGTTCATTTCTCTCTCCCATTTTGGCACAACTCTCATCTCTCTTGTTCTTGTTTCTTTCTCTATTGTGCTTCATTACCCACTCTTAGAAGAGTGAGGAAGAGGAAGAGGGTGAGGATGTTGATAATGGAGAAATCTTTTGTGTCTTCTCTTGTGTGTTTTGGGAGTATGGATTCTTGGTGACAAAGAGAGTTTCTTTGCAAGTTTTGTGTCTAGCAAGTGTGTTTGCAGCCTTTTCTTGTCCAATTCAAGGCTTATTTTGTGCCCTGACAGGGTGCTCTTCATTGGCGCACTAGTTGGGAAAGAGGTGGCTATAAGATTTGGGAGGATAATAGTTTGCATCCCATGAATGTGATGATGTTTACTTCTAGTCGCAATATCAAGAAGAGGTTTTCAAGAATCAAGAAGATGAGGGGTTTAGTTTAGCTATGTGTTCAACATATAAAGATGAAGAGGAGGAGGAGAGGATCAATAGAGAGGCAGGGTCTACTTGAAAATCATTCGAAAATATGTTGGCATGAAGAAGACCAATCGAATGTGGATTTTCTCATCTTCAACTCACGACTCCCCTACAATCTCCATACCTCTCCAACCTCTCTATTCCTTTGCCTCCTCGTTGCAACTTCTCACCTACCCTTCCTCCTACCCCATCCACCTCATCCGCAAGAGCTCCACCTATCCTCATTCATCCTCACTTACGGTGCATCTCTACCCCTACCATGCTACAGTCTTTGTCTCCACATGCAGCCTTGTAATCTCAGTTCTCTCCAACCCTCCACCATGCATCCTATCAACCTACTTGCCCAATGCACTATCCTTACTCTCTCCGCCACATCCACAATGAAATCTCCCAACCAACATCCCCTTAGTACTCACACCTTCCGTGTTCATGCAAAAATACCAACAACTCCTTGTCTTCAAGATGGCAGTTGTAGCAATCCTCATCCACACCTTCTCTTATCCATCTACGTGACTCTTGCAATAATTTTAAAATAAAATATAAACAAAGCTCTTACCTTTGACCTTAACAACCTTTTCAATGTTGTATATATTTAAACTTCTTAATTGTTCATGTGCACATCGTGTTCTATCTTTTTATCTTTTTTTATTTCACCAAGACTTATTCCAAAACACCCAAGGATTTCCTTTTTGTTTTCTTTGTTATTACTTTCAATAAAACTTACCTTACCTTCCTTTTCATAAACAACCGGGTGGGGTATATTTCAAAAGTATCTTTTGTGAGGGTGTAATTTATTTTCATATCCTTCACAGGTTTCTTTTACTGTGCTTCATGGTGTGGTTGTCTTTCATGCTATGCTAAGTGTGATGTTGTTTCTATGTGCAAGTTGATTTGAAGCCCTATCTTTTGTATGCTATGTGAATATTTTTGTGGTGTGGTTGTTGTTACCTAGGCTAAACGTCCTACTTGCGTGTTTCAATTTTTTACTATTATTTTATTTCCTCTTCCAACAACAATCAAAAAACCAAAGAAAGAAGATGAATTTAAAGGCAATTTCCTAGATCTAATCATGGTTCTTCTTCAATTTGTTTGTGGTCATGCAATTGCAAACAATAGACAATTGACTTCTTATGTAGCATTATCAAATAAAATCTAGTTAACTCTCAAATGACTTTACTCGACAATGCAAACTATGATGACATGGTAGGTATTGGTAAGTTCATTCACTACATTTGTGCATGGGTGTTGTTAAATGACAGAGTAGGTTTGGAGCAACAAAGAGTGAGCAGTTAGCTCATCCCATTTCTTTCTTTATTCCCTCAAGTAACTAGCAGAGTAGAATAGTTATAACTAGGTCATCTAGCCAATGTACTAACTACAATCAAGTTACAAACCACCGACTTATTAAATGTCCCACACTTGTTGTGTACATCTAGACATACAGTTAGTAGACTGTCGGTCACACACCAAGTAGTTGTCAGAATCGACTGAACTTATCTTTACCTAAAGACTTGGTAAAGATATTTGCTACGTGCTCATTTGTCTTCACATGCATAAGATCCACTCTGCCTGCAAAAACCATCTCACGAAAAAAATGGTAGTGTACCTCAATATGCTTTGTTCTGGCATGGTAAATTGGGTTTTTTACCAGAAGTACACTACTAAGATTGTCACAAAATAAAGTCATTGGAGCATCCACTTGCATATCCAAGTCAACCATCAGCTTAATCAACCATGCAATTTCACAGGCTGCCAAAGCAACACCTCTTTACTCTGCCTCAATACTAGACAATGCAACAGTCAGTTGCTTCTTGCTACTCCAACCGATCATCCTACTTCCAAAGCTGAAGGCATAACCACTCATAGACCTGCGATCATATGAACATCTTGCCCAATCCGCATCAGTGTAAGTAATGAGTTTCAGGGCCTTATCCTTCTCATAAAATAGCCCATGATCTACAGTGGACTTTACATACCGCATAATCCATCTAACAACATCCAAGTGTGGCTTTTTGGGCTTCTGCATGAACTGATTTATGAGCCCAGCAACATAACTCATATCAGGTTTTGTGATGGTTAAGTCGATCAAGCTTCCAACCATTTGCATGTACTTTTGACATTATTAATTTCAATTCCAGTGTTTATGTCTAAATTAATATTTTGATCTAGAGGTATATCAAGCGGTTTACATTTAGCCATGCCTTTTTTTTAGCATTTCCATGGCACAGTGTTTTTGCATCAGCCATAAACCATTATATGCCTTTATCACCTCAATACCCAAGAAGAATTTCAGCTCGCCTAAATCCTTGATATCAAATTCAGTTTTTAGCATACTCATGACATTCTATATTCCAAAGTCATCATCACCTGTGATTATCAGATCATCCACATAAATAACCATCACTACCAATCCTCTAGCTATATTTTTTGTGATGATTGCATTCTTCTAGGTCCTATGAAGAGTCTCTATGGCATGGTGTCAGGAATAATCTGATTTACTATAGTTGGTTGAATAGGTATTGGCCTAGCTTGCATCACTAGCATCTATTGTGCCATCCTGACATTAGGATTATACCAGCAAGTCCTAGTTTCATGGCCCTTTCTCTGACATATTTCACAATGCTTTTCCTTCTTCTTGATTTTAGAAATACCCAAATCTTTTAGCTTTTGTTTTATCATTTTATCCAACTTTCTGTCCTGTGACTTCTTCTTATCTTTGTCCTTTACTTTCTTCTTTTTAGTCTTGGTTGACCCTGACTTGTTCTTCTTCTTCTTCTTATGTCTCCTCCTGCTAGAGTAATCCTCATCAGAATCACTTGAATCATCATCTGAGTCTGAGCTATAATCACTATCCTCAGCATCACTATCTATGTTTGAATCTGATTCTGAATCTGCATCAAAATTTGAGTTCGAAGAATCCTCATCTTTACTGTTCTTAGATCTAGAGGTACCAAGTCTTTTTTCCACTCTCATAGCTGCCCTAATCAATGTGTCCAAGTTATCATTTTGACCCATCTCAACATTGGCAACAATGGGATTTCGAATCTTACCTCTCAAACCCTTCATAAAGTAGGTGATCTGTATTTCCACTGAAGGTGTATCATCAGCATCCAGCCTATTCAATAGGTTCTTGAATTTCTAGGCATAGTCCTCCACAAACATAGTCTTTTGTTTGATCTTCTTGATCTTCCTTAAAATATCTCTCAGAGTTTTGTCCTTACGCAACCTACCTAAAAATGATGTTTTTAAAGCATCATATGAATTGAAGGCTGCCATACCATAACTGGCAAACCAGTCCATATCCTTTCCCTGGAAGGTGGTAGCAAGCTATTGCTTTTTGACCTGGTTCCCATACATTTGGTTAAAGCTATTGGCTGTCCATCTTGTCTCGAATTGTGCCACATGGCAATTCGGGTCTTCTTTCTTCTTGCCTAAAAATTTGGATGCTCGAACCTTTGGATTAACTAACTCATTTTGATTCATTATGATTTTCTTATTGGGCTTCCTTTGAGGTGGTAATGGATCAAAATTCAGAACCCTCTGATATGGAATTCTAACCCTTCTTAACAAAAATGTTTACAAGTAGTCAATCCCATGACATTTTAAGATGCAATTACATAGGTTGATCCATATATGAAAGTAAAAGACTAAGGTTACTAATGGAATTCATGGCCTAGGGATTTGTGCCCCAAACACCCAAATCTAACATGTCAAACATTGAATTAAACTTAGCTTTTAAACTAGCAATATGTGTCGGATATCCTAAGGTTGGGTGTGGCTGCCAAATTTTCTATCCAGGGACGTGATATCTCGTCCCAAGGAGGAGTACACACTTTGCGGCCAATTAGAAGAGTTCGTGGGCGTGCAATGGATGGAGTGCCTGAGCCAATCCACCACTTGGAAGGTACTACCCAATCTATATCGTCAATAACAGAGGAGACAGACAGCCTTCGAGACTTACCTACAATCTTGGAGCCTAAGATGGAGGCCATGATCGATGCATTGATTCCCATGGATGTCGAGACTTCTGATCCGCTTAGAGAGAAAGCATCCATACCATTATATGATGGGTGTCGAGTATCTCACCTGAAGACACTACTTGCACTCCTAAGTGTGCAAGCAAAATATGGGTGGAGCATAGATGAGGACAATATGCAAGCGGCAGCAAAAGCTAGACAATGTTTAGAACGTAGAGGGGTCGATATTGCAAGGGGTGGAGGCCACTGAAAGCTTGGAGCATGTAGAGGAGCCAGCATCGGGTAACAATAATGGAAATACAGGAGTCCAAGAATTCTTTGAGAATGAGGTGGACTCATCCTTTTGTGGTGACAAGTCTATCGACCTTCCAGTTTATGCCGAGTTGTGTCAGGAGATTGACATGGGACCATAGGATACTTCATACTTGGAGCATCCACTTACTCAATTCGTTGACAAATCGCTTATAAGGGTATATAAGATATGCATTTTAAGTAAGATTATTTTTTTTAGATTTATATTACGGTGCTTTGTATGATTTAAATTGATTATGCTAACATCATTTTTTGTCTGTGCAAGTGACCTTTGTGGATACTTAGATCATTAGGATGAGTCGAGGGATGAGTGATGAGGAGTTGCAGGATATCTTCATGCCCATGTCTCCAGATCAGATGGCAAGATTCAGAGACATGGTGGATCAGGAGCTGTCTCGGACATTGTCAGACCGCTCTATTAGATCTATTTCGACGCGATTAGATGCTTCAGTTTCAAGCAAACGAGGTCGACACTCCAAACTTGGGCTAGACGCAGGGAGTGCTTCAGGGTCAGGGGGATGCTACAAAGATCTGGATACAGTGAGCCCCCGGTCAACTCGGGATACAGGTGCTACTCCTCGCCCTCATGGCGGTTCTAGAGAGCATGGCTTAGGTGGTTGCTGTGGAGGCACTGACGCGGTGTCTCCGTCTCATCGTTTTGCTGGAGTTGCATTACCTCCGGGATTTGTCACACCTATGGAGACGTCTACTCCAGTCACTCCGGCTTTTACTCAGTCATCTGCAGGTGGCACCCCTATGGGTGCTACTCCAATAGATACTACCCCGCTCAGTACACCAGATGTACAGGGGTCTCCTGGATATGCCCAGGAGCGTGGTCGCAAGTGGGAGAGGAACCATCTTAGGCGTACCCCAAAGGGGTATGCCTACCTTGTAGATGATAGGTCAGGAGCCATCATCATGAATGATGAGGGGAGGAGGGTAATGGCTCGCATGAGAGAGTTGTGCCAACAAGTTTTTCGGCACAACATCTTGCATCATTGGAAAAACATACCGTAGGGGAGCAACAAGGACTATATAGTAGCATCCTTGCACGAGGAGTTTCCGGTACTAGCCGCAGCAGATAGGTTTTCTATGGGTTGGATGATGGAGTGCATGCGTGCATATATGTCACACAAACGATCGGATGCACGCAAGGCACTCAAGAGTGGGGCTGCAAAGCCTGAGTGGCTAGACATGGACGACTGGCGCCGATTGAGGGAGGAGGCTACAGATTCTCTAGGACATTGGAGAGACAGCAGCGCGAGGCGGCAAGGGCACGACTAGAGGTCGGAGTAGCCCATCATCTTGGGAGTGGTGGCCACAGGATATATCTGGAGGACTTCGTAAGTTTTTCTTTTGTTTTGCTTGCTTATTTTTTTGCAATATCCTTTGTACTGACAATCATGTTTCTAATAGTTAGTATTTTGTTTTCTTTGTAGCACTCCATTACAAACCGCGATCCAACCGGCCTTGAGACTTGATATGTAGAGAGGCACAGTCTCACTGCATTGATCGACCGATTGTATGGATGCAACGGCCTTGTAAGTCGCTCATATTTCTTGTATGTAGTTGCCATGTTCAATTAGAATGCATTATTATATGGTGGACTGATGTGTAGTTGTTTCTTTTTTTGCAGAGTCTGTTCGATGCTCCTTTGCGGCGGGATGAGCTTTCGGATGGCGATGATCTATAGCTCGCCCTTGGATCCCTGGAGCTCACACACCCTTCTTTTTTGGTCACGTGATCTGTGTAGACATTTTCTATGTAGTAGTGATACTTGCCATGACTGTACTAGTCGTTTTCATTATGCAATCATGTATTTATTTCATGTATCAGTGTTGTGATTTAAGTACACTTTGTCTTTATTTACACGAGCATTGTACACAGTGCAAAAAATATTTTGTATGGCCCAAATAAAGTTGCCCTACCACAAGAAAAAAAAATCCATGTTACCATCGCTATTAGCATCTCAAATTTACTGCACGCGTTGTTATTAGCATCGCAAAGTGTCGTTATCAGTGTCGCCATTTGAGTCGGTATTAGTATCGATATCAGCATCTACCGACGCAAATAGCAACGTTGATAACGATGCTAATACCGACTGTTCTATGCCGTCACCAATAACGATGCTTTTTACAACAACGGGGGCAAATTTCTTTATTTACATTTTCGTCGCTTTTAACGTCGGTATAAGGCCTATATCTTGTAGTGAAATGCTACTCTAATACCAATTGAGAGGGAAGCAATGGTGGGATGTGAGGTAGAAGCCATGGAGTGCATGGGGGTTGAGAGAGAGGAGAACAAAAGAGTGTTACATGGGTACAAAATGAATGGTATCCTTATTCTTTGTTATCTTCACTTACATATAATTATATAGTATGTACATATACAAGGGGTACCCACACTACAAGGATTTGAGCTAGTAGCGACGCCGATTAGCGATGGTGGATAGCGGCGTCGCTATTGGCATCGCTATTTGCGTCGTATTTGTGACGCAAATAGCGACGCTCCATAAGGAAAAAAGGTGGTCAAAACCGAGCATAGTTTTCATTTCGCGTTTGCGGCTTGTGAGTTTTGAGAGCGAGAGCGAGGGAGAGAGTGACCGTCGTGAGAGAAGGAGAGGAAGGAGACTTGCCGCCGCTGCCGTTGTTCACGAAGGAGAGGAGGAGCCTTCATCGCAAAGAGGAGCTGCCCCACGCTCGCCATATCTCATCGGTGAGTCTCCCTCTCTTTTTATTTTTCTTGTTTAAGGTTTAAATCACTTTCTCTTTTGCTTGTTTAGGAGAGGAAATGAGAGAGAGAGGGAGAGGGAGAGAAAGAGAAAGAGAGGGAGAGGGAGAGGGAGAGGGAGGGGGAGGAAATGAGAGAGGGAGAGAAAGAGAAAGAGAGGGAGAGGGAGAGGGAGGGAGAGTGCATTCTCTCTCTCCCTCTCCCTTTTGCTTGTTTAATGTTTAAATCACTTTCTTTTTTGCTTGTTTAGGAGAGGAAATGAGAGAATAAGAGAGAAAGAGAGGGAGAGGGAGAGGGAGAGGGAGAGAGAGGGAGAGAAAGAGAAAGAGAAAGAGAAAGAGACAGAGACAGAGAGGGAGAGGGAGAGGGAGAGGGAGGGGGAGGAAATGAGAGAGGGAGAGAAAGAGAAAGAGAGGGAGAGGGAGAGGGAGAGGGAGGGAGAGTGCATTCTCTCTCTCCCTCTCCCTTTTGCTTGTTTAATGTTTAAATCACTTTATTTTTTGCTTGTTTAGGAGAGGAAATGAGAGAGAAAGAGAGGGAGAGGGAGAGGGAGGGGAAGGAAATGAGAGAGGGAGAGAAAGAGAAAGAGAGGGAGAGGGAGGGAGAGTGCATTCTCTCTCTCCCTCTCCCTTTTGCTTGTTTAATGTTTAAATCACTTTATTTTTTGCTTGTTTAGGAAATGAGAGAGAAAGAGAGGGAGAGAAAGAGAGGGAGAGGGAGAGGGAGAGGGA
The DNA here is from genome assembly GCF_053477565.2 of Lygodium microphyllum. NCBI lineage: Eukaryota > Viridiplantae > Streptophyta > Polypodiopsida > Schizaeales > Lygodiaceae > Lygodium > Lygodium microphyllum. Next base: position 75,557,190 of record NC_141155.1, read on the forward strand.
GGGGAAGGAAATGAGAGAGGGAGAGAAAGAGAAAGAGAGGGAGAGGGAGAGGGAGAGGGAGTGCATTCTCTCTCTCACTCTCCCTTTTGCTTGTTTAATGTTTGAATCGCTTTCTTTTTTGCTTGTTTAGGAGAGGAAATGAGAGAGAAAGAGAGAAAGAGAGGGAGAGGGAGAGAGAGGGAGAGAAAGAGAGGGAGAGGGAGGGGAAGGAAATGAGAGAGGGAGAGAAAGAGAAAGAGCGGGAGAGGGAGAGGGAGAGGGAGAGGGAGGGAGAGTGCATTCTCTCTCTCCCTCTCCCTTTTACTTTTGGAGAGTGTTAAGATATATTGTGAGAGGGAGAGGAAATACGAGAGAAAGAGAAAGAGAGGGAGGGAGAGGGAGAGAAAGAGAAAGATAACATATATTGGAATGATAGCATATCCATGATTATGGTAATGGTATCCACTTTATTTTTTTTATGGGTACCATTACATCGACCCCTTAAGGGGGCTAAAAATTAGTCATACCGTTTATAAAGTCTAATTAGGAGATTTAAGATGCACGATAATAGACTTATCGATAATGGTATGCAATGTGCTTTGCCATGGGCCACGTACATTAGTGACTCTTTATGATGGCTTAAAATTGGTCATGTCCTTCATAATGTCCAAGTAGGGGATCTAAGTGTGATATGCATAATTCATTGTTTTTGTATTAACTTTATAGGCATAACAAATTAGAAATCATGCCAACTAGTCAACGGAAGGACTAAAAGAAAATGATACCCTAGCTAATGGTCATTACGGTACTTCATCAAAATGAACCCAAAAGTATTGTTATAGAAGAAGAATCCCTTAAATTGAGTATAGGATATTTTCTCTCAGGTCTTATGACTATGAGTAGAATTGATTGAAATAAATTTTATTACTATAGTTGATAAATTTCATAGATGGCATTAATTTTAATACGCGATCCTAGGACAAAAAAACCACATTTCTAAGATGCTTTTTGTTGAGACTGATTTATTATTAGACTAAGAGATCCTCAATGATGCTCATAAATGGATTACTTATACTCAAAGCCCTCTAGTGCAGTTTTTTACAATAACGAATAATTATCTACCGGGACAAACAAATCCTTGAGCATGATACAAGGCCGAGATAAAACATCAATAAATCTCTCAACTACTATGTACAATGCAAGATTTATGGTCAACTTGCAACTTGACGTACATCTCCATAAAGCTATCCATTTAAGCCTCGTTTGCTGTAATGTAGATAAGATGGAAAATGAAGAAGGTCTTATTGTTCAAGATCGTGAGACGTATCTTAATCAGCATGTCCCATGTCCTTGCTCTCAATGCAAGTTGGCAACTAGACGAAAACGTCGATTGTCTATAGAACACGTACGACGATTTGGCGAGTTTCAATCTGAGATCATTGATCAGGCAATTGCAGATTTTCAGCAAATTGTAATTTGAAGTTAATATTAATAATGCATTGTACTCGCAAGCTAATTGAAAACCATACACAATAAGATTGGGTCTTGTTGGCAAATTTTCTATCCAGGGGGGTGATATCTCGACCCAAGGGGGAGTGCACCCTTTGCGGCCAATTAGAAGAGTTCGTGGACGTGCGATGGATGGATTGCAGGAGCCAATCCACCACTCGCAAGGCCCATCTATACCGTCAATACCAGAGGAGACAGACAACCTTCCCGACCTACCTACAATCTTGGAGCATGAGATGGAGGCAATGATCGATGCATTGATTCCCATAGATGTTGAGACATCTGACCCGCTTAGAGAGGAAGCATCCATACCGTTATATGATGGGTGCCGAGTATCTCGGTTGAAGACATTGCTTGCACTCTTAAGTGTGCAAGCAAAATACGGTTGGAGCGATACGAGTGTGACCGAGTTATTCAGGTACCTTGCACATAGGCTTCATTGATTATTATTTTTTACAGTATTATTGCAAACATTTGTGCTTTTTCAAGGTGTTTTATGATTTTTTTAAGGTTATTGAAATATCATATATTACCACCTGCAAATACCATGCCTGAGTCTCGTGATGATGCACGACATGTCTCACGGAAGCTTGGCATGGACTACAATAACATCCATGCATGTATCAACGACTGCATACTGTTTCGAGATGAATACGAGACTATGGAGACATGTCCAAAGTGTGGTGCTCACAGGTATCGACAGGACTTGCAAGGGCAAACCATCCCTTAAAAAGTTCTCAGACACTTTCCACTCATCCCCCACATAAACCACATGTTTCGCACGTCTGGCATGGCAAGCTTGACAACGTGGCATGTGCAGAATAGGTCCACGGATGGAGTTCGACGAATATCAGTGGATTCGCGCGCATGGAGCCACATTGACTCTACCTTCCCAGGATTTGCGCGAGAGCCAAGGAATCTTTGGCTCAATCTCGCCATGGATGGTGTGAACCCATTCGGTCTGTGCTCGACTTCTTACAGCGTGTGGCCTATAGTGCTTGTCAACTACAACATCCCTCTATGGCTTTCTACAAAGAAAGGACATCTCATCCTTAGCTTGCTCGTCCCGAGCCACTACAAAGTAAAAAATATGGACGTGTATCTTCGTCCATTAGTCGATGAGCTTAAGATTTTGTGGGAGGAGGGGGTCACTGTGCAAGATATGAGCAGGCGCGATGGTCGACGGTCAGCCAACATTCGAGCCATTCTCATGTGGACGATGCATGACTTTCCAGGATTGGGAGAGTGCTCAGGTGAGCATACCTTCGTTCTCGCTGGTAATATCTATATTTTATCTCATTCAATCAAGTATTCACTAGGTCGTGGCTCGCCTTACAGGTCTGGTTACCTCAGGTTATCATGCATGTCCATTGTGTGGGCCACAATTAGACTCCCAAAGGTCACGAACCATGAAGAAGATGGTATATCAAGGACACGCCGTTTCTTGCTGGAGGATCATGAACTCAGGGAAGGTTTTCTTGGACGACCTCTAACACGTATGAACGCCGCAAGCTGGTACGAGCTGAAAATGGTAAACCCGGAATCACATCCAAATGGAATGCGATGGTTCTCAGTTTTCTACGAGTTGCCATATTGGATCCACTTACAGGTCAACCACTCGTTGGATCCCATGCATATTTTCAAGAATGTGGGCAGCTTGCTATGGGACCACATCACAGGAAAGAGAGACTATAGGGTCACGAATGGATTTGAAGGAGGTAGGTAAGATGGAGGCACTTTGGCCACAGTCGAGTGCTGAAGGAGGAGTGCAGCTTCCTCGCGCTCGTTGGATTTTGTCCACCGAAGAAGAGCGCATTGTGAAGCAAGTAATCAAGTCTATCCGCACTCCGACGGGTATGATGCGTTCTCTCAGGTCCGCATTTTCTAAAGATGACCAATTGTCGGGGCTAAAATCCCATGATTGGCATAAGATATGTCAGGTTTGTAAACAGAATGGATTGTAATTAGCGTGGGTATTTTGCAATTTGAAAAGTGGCCATTATTCATAATGCTTTCTCATTTGTGGTAGTTTGTCCTACCGATCGCGATCGCAGGATGCCTTACTCCAGAAACTCGTGGGGCCATTTACAAGTTGTCGACTTTGGTGCAATGGATCTCACAGAAAGAGATTAAGATGTCCTCTATTGAATCCGCAAGGCGGGGAGCAGTGGAGACGGTCTGTCTCTTTGAGAAATACGTGCCCACTAGCATGCTCACGATACAAGTCCACCTTCTTGTGCATCTTGTGGACGAAGTGGAGATTGTTGGACCTGTCCATACACGATGGATGTTCTTCCTGGAGTGCTTCATGAAAACCCTGAAAGGCTTTATGCGACAACGAGCTCGGCCAGAAGGTAGCATGGCGGAAGGTTGGTTGGTGTCAGAGGCGTTAGTGCATATCTCACAATGGCTACCAACGGTGGAACCAGACAATGAAATGCTATGGACGCTGAAGGACGATGATAGACTGACTAGAGATGTGGTGGTTGGAAATGGGGTAGAAAAAAGAATGGATGCCTCAATGGAAGAGAATGTGAATCGCTTTTGTATGTTGCACCATGCCTCCATGGAGATGTGGCTCGCCAAGTATCAGATTGCAAGGCAAGATCGAGAGGAAGCGCGAGCTGAATTTCGACGTAGTACGCGTCATCGATCGATTCGATATCCCGAAGGCATGGAGGAGATGCCGCGGTTTATGTCAACACGATGGTTGCATGGAGCCTTGACCGCAGCATCCAGCAAAGGGACAGAGGTCTCAATGGAGGAGTGGGAGTTCTCGAGGGGATGTAGTCCAAAGGTGATGAGGGGTTTAGAATATGTCGTATCTAAATCTTATATGCGACATCTAATTTAAGTATTTCAATGTACAGTACAAAATATATAGTGCAGCGTGGTCGCGCGGACGACATTTTCGCGTGGAGCGTATTGACAAAATGCTCTCCACAATGGACTGTGGTATCATGGCAAGGTTTGAGCAAGAGAGCCGGCGACAAGCAACGGATCCGAACACGGTTGTGGATGAGATGGAGTATTTTGGAAACTTGCGAAGTATTATTACGGTGGATTACCATAGCTTCTCCATGATACTATTCGATGTGCAGTGGTTCAAAGTGGTACTTGGAGGAGCTGGAGCAATAGTTCGACGAGGTCCATCTGGATTTCTCGAAATAGATTCCGAAAAAAAATGGACGGATTTGCGTGACACCTTTGTGTTGCCGGCCCATTGTGAACAGGTGCATAGAGTCATTTGCTTGCTAATTGTAATACGACATGGTTTATGTCACAATGGTTTGAACTTGCTTTGTACGTGTTTGTGAACATGTAATCTTCTATCCAAACCCCTGACAACCTCGATGGTGGTATGTTATACCTTCAACTCCTCGAAGTGCGAGAGTATATGATCAAAGCGATGTTCCGGGCATAGATGAAGATAATATGCAAATAGAGGGGTCGATATTACAAGGGGTGGAGGCCGCCGCAAGCTTGGAGCCCGCATCGGCTAATAATGATGAAAATACAGGAGTCCAAGAATTTTTTGAAAACGAGGCAGACTCATTCTTTTGTGGTGACATGTCTATCGACCTTCCAGTGTATGCAGAGTTGTGTCAGGAGATTAAGATGGGACCATAGGATACTTCATTCTTGGAGAATTGTATTACTCAATTCGTTGTTTAGATCTTCCATAAAGGTACATAAGATATGCATTTTAAGAGGGATTTTTTAAAAATGATTTATATTACTATGCTTTGTATAGTTTAAATTGATTATTCTAACACAATTTTTTATCTGTGCAGGTGACATTTTCAGGATGAGTCAAGGGATGAGCGATGAGGAGTTTCAGGACATGATGGCACGCATGTCTCCAGACCAGCTCGTGAGATTCAGAGAGATGGCAGACTAGGAGCTGTCTCGTTCTTCGTCAGGGCGCTCTGTTAGATCTGCTTCAATGCGATCAGATGCTTCAGCTTCGAGCAAACGATCTCGACGCTCACGACTTGGGCCAGAGGGAGGGACTGCATCGGGATCAGGGGGATGCTGCTGTGGAGACACAGATGTGGTGTCTCTGTCTCGTCGTTCAGCTGGAGCTGCGTCACCTCCAGGATTTGTCACACCTGTGGGGACATCTACTCCAGTTACTCCAGCTTTTGTGCAGCCGTCAGCGGTGGCACCCCTTTTGGTGGCACCCCTTTGAGTGGCACTTCGAGAGAGGTTACCCCCATCGGTACAACGGATGTAGAGGGGTCTCTTGGATATGCCCAGGAGCGTGGATGGAGATGGGAGAGGACCCATCTTAGGCAGACTCCTAGGGGTTATGGATACCTGGTTGATAGTAGGTCAGGAGCCATCATCATGAATGATGAGGGGAGGAGGGTGATGGCTCACATGAGAGAGTTGTGCCAACAAGTTTTTCGGCACAACGTCTTGGATCATTGGAAGAACATACCGGAGGGGAGCAAGGACTACATAGTAGCATCCTTGCACGAGGAGTTTCTGGTGCCAGCCACAGTAGATAGATTCTCTACGGATTGGATGATGGATTGCATGCATGCATACATGTCACATAGACGATCCGACGCACGCAAGGCAATCAAGAGTGGGGCTACAAAGCCCGAGTGGTTAGATGCAGACAACTGGCGCCGACTGAGGGAGGAGGCTACAGATTCACCAGGACGTTGAAGTCAGCAGCAGGAGGCGACGAGGGCACGACTCGAGGCCGGAGTGGTCCATCATCTTGGGAGTGGCGGCCACAGGACATATTTGGAGGACTTTGTAAGTTTCTCTTTTGTTTTGCTTGTTTGTTTTTTTGAAATATTCTTTGTACTGACAATCATGTTTCTAACAGTTAGCATTTTGTTTTCTTTGCAGCACTCCATTACAAATCGCGATCCGCAAGGCCTTGAGACTCGATATACAGAGAGGCACGGTCTCAATGCATTGATCGACCGATTGATAGACGCGGAGGCCCTGTAAGTCACTCATCTTTCTTGTCTGTAGTTACCATGAGATATTTGAATGCATTATTGTATGGTGGATTGATGTGTTGTTTCTTTTTCTGTAGAATCCGTTCGATGCTCCTTTGCGGCGGGACGAGCTTTCAGGGGACGAGGATTTGTAGCTCACCCTTGGATCCTTGGAGCTCACACACCTTTAGTTTTTAGTCGCCCGATCTATGTAGACATTTTCTATGTATTAGTGATATCATTTCATGATTGTACCAATCGCATTTTATGCGATCATGTATTTATTTCATGTATTAGTTTTATGATTTCAGTATACATTCTTTTTGTTTGCAAGCGCTTTGTATGCAGTAGTACAGAAACTATTTTGTATGGCTCTCATACATCACACAGTGCCACAAATTTTTTTTTTCCCTATTACTGTCGCTATTTGCGTCGCAAATTTACTGCTCGCATCGCTATTGGCGTCGCTATGTGCGTCGCAAATTTATTGGTTGCGTCGCTATATGCGTCGCAAATAGTGATTCATATAGCGACGCCAATAGCAACATTTCTATGGCGTTGTCAATAACGACGCTTTTTGCGATGACGGGGGCAAATTTTGTTGTTTGTATTTTCGTCGCTTTAAACGTCAGTATAAGGTCTATATCTTGTAGTGCCACCTGACTATTACCAATTGGCCTTTATCCTAAAGCACATAGAGAGAATGCCATTGAACATCCATCGCATTTGTATATGTTTAGATGTAGAATATGTGCTTAGGGACGATCTATACTCTAAAACACCTCGCAAGCATAGAACTAAAGCACGAAGATAGAGAGGGGGGGGGGGAACACTAACCTTATAGAATTTAGGGCTGCTACAATCATTACTAATCATTTTATGTGTGTATGTGTATGTGTGTGTGTGTAGAATATGTGAGCCATATGTACATATTAATACACAATTGCTTATTAAATGTAATTACATGTATGTATATATTATGTGTTACAATCCTTCTCACTTAGCCTACATAAATGTTCTCTCTCCCTCTGTTTGGAGATAGTATCAGTAATATAATTAACATATATTTTACATATCTAATATTACTTTTAATTTTACTGGTTATAAAATTGACTTTTATTTTATTGTTTTTAATTATAATTACAATAGTTTATGTTATTAGTATAAGATATGTACTATACATTAATACTTTATTAAATCATATTATTGGCATTAGTAACCCCCCCCCCTTTTCCTCTTTCCCCTTGTAATACATAATTATTTATTATGCATAATATTCATAGTGCTAGGTATTAGTAACCTTAATCATTAACATATACAATATCATTAAATTATATAAAAGAATTCAAATAAAAAGAAAAATATAGTGTTTTAAGGGCCTTTTATTATTCTTCATTTTTCATTAAGTCTAATTAATCCGCCCTAATGCATCAACACAAACATATTGAGTGTGCTTCCTTTCCATAGAGCTTAGTGCATTAGCTTTACTAAGTCATGCATTTGAGTGTTGGGGAGTTGGATTTCGAAGATGAGGTGATGGAAGATTGTGAAGCTATCAATGATCAAGATTTTGGAGAGGAAACTGCAATAAGTTTTTCACATAGGAGAAAGAGGGTTGAAGACAACCCCATCGATAAGTTTCCTACACAAGAGGAAGAGGGATGAAGACACAGCCCCATTGACTTTGATGATATCTCTAGTAGTGCAAGCCAAATGCCATTGAAGGAAACAGTTACTCCAAATGAAGAACCGCTCCATACATCTAAAGACATTCAAGCTTGTCTGGAATTCAATCCATAGTTGGTTTCAAAAATATTGGCAAAGGCTCTCAAACCAAACATGGAGGAAAAGTTAAAAGGGGTAGGAAAGAATATCATACTAGACACAAATAAGTTATGCAACAATGTGCTTCATTTCAATACTAAGGCTACTCTTGTGTTTTTCACTCGATGGCCAACCAAACTAATGGATGTGGTTACATGGTTCAACACCATCCTCAAAGGGGATGGTGCTATGGACCAAATTTGCTATAGAGACACATGCTTTTCTGAAGTGGTTTTTGACAAGCGAGAAGAAACTAGGAAGGTGTTGGCACAATGCATATATTTCTTGGGTTTGGATTTTGTCTATGCCATGCAAGGATAGCCCATGGAGGTTGGTAGGGATATGCTCAAACATGAATGCCTGGTATAGGCGTAGATCTTGGATTTGTTAGCTTACTTTTGGAATTTACTTCCTAACATTGCTAAGGTTTTGGGTAGGGCCTTGTATGTATCTCTGTTTGTGAGACCCTTTAGGTATTAGGTTTGCTTGCTAGTGAATACTAGAGATAAGAAACTTGATTTTGTGGAGTTGGATGTACCAAGTATTGGTCAACTCAAGTTTGGATTGGTTTGGAGTGAATTTGTATGCTCTTGGTACAATTGTGGGTTATGGGGCCACTATTACAAAGAATGCCCTAGGGGCACGAAGGGGAAAGATGAGGAAAAGTTTAGTCCAATGAAGAACAAATGGTTTGATGCAACCAAATCTTCACCAAGAAGAAGAACTAGAAGCAGACGATAGAAAGAATAACGAAGAAGAAAGTGGATGGAATGTGGTCAGACACTCAAAACATAAAGATCTTTACTTCAAGGAGGAGACCACTATACCGGAGAGCACATTGTAGCATGTACCTCAAGTTAGAAAGTTGTGGAATCAAGCAACTATCCCACACAGTAGTAGGAACAAAGCGAGCTCTTTCATGCAACTCAATAGAGCCTTGTTGGATCACCTTGTCAAAGAATTTTCAAGAATGGATGGAAAGGTCCAAATGGCTAGTGGCATGGGGTAGAAGATGTCCTTGAATCCTTCTAACTTTGCTTGGTCTACTACTGGAACTATTGGAGAAACCTCAAGAGGAAAGCTTGCAAATGAATGGATGTTGGAGCATGGAGTCATGGAAAATGGAGTCAAAAGCTTCAGGAAATTGTCTAAGAAAAATCAAACTCAAAAGACTCATGAAGGAATAGCTTAGGCTTGCCGCCATCAAAGCCAAAGGTTTGAATAGAGAAGTCAAGAGAAATCTATTCTAGAACTGGGTCAAAAAATGGGACTTTCCTGTTGTGTTGGTTAAGGAGAATAAGCTTCACAAAAGGAGTAAAATTTCATTTTTGCGTGATGAGTACACATAATGGGGGGCAAGTGGGGAGGCAAAGGATGGTGATTGGAAGAAGAATCTATATGTGATGAGAAGTGAAATGGATGGAAGAATTTTGGAAGTCACAATTGGCTGGGATAATGTAAGCTCTCCATAATTAATGTATATGGTTATAGTAATAGCAATGCTAGGAAAATGCTATGGAATGACTTGGGAAGCACTAAGGCTAAGCATTGTCTAATTAGTGGGGATTTTAATGCTATCATTAATCCATATAATTCCTCTACCACTTCACCCTTAATGCAAGGGGAGAAATTAGAATCTTGGATGAATGTGCAAAATTAGCTTAGTTTGGTAGATCTACGAAATTATCTTCAACTAATTCAAGTCACCACCCGTGACAAATAATTATCTTAGCCATATTGGGTATGTTGCTAATTTGGGTCGTTGGTTTTGTCGCATCTCTGGTGGTTTGCTACCCACAACTATCAAATATAGGGTGGACTTTGATTGCATCATGTCAATTCATGTTCCAATATTTCTTGAGCTCATGGCTTTTGATGCTTGCTCTTTTCAAGGAGGAGGGAGATCATAAAGGGTTGGTAATAATTCAAGAAACTTCACACAAACCTTATTTACCTACATGATGAAAGGTGCATTGAAAACTCAAAAAAATGATGTTCTTACTAAGGTCTAGGACCCTATAACATGCCTATCAAATCATGTTCCAATATTGCTTGAGCTCATGGCTTTTGATGCTTGCTCTTTTCAAGGAGGAGGGAGATCATAAAGGGTTGGTAATCAATTCAAGAAACTTCATGCAAACCTTATTTACCTACATGATGAAAGGTGCATTGAAAACTCAAAAAAAGGACGTTCTTGCTAAGGTCTAGGATCCTATAGCATGCCTATCTAACGAATATCAATAGCACGTATTTTAGTAAACCATCAAGAAGTTATCAAGAATACTACTGTCCAAGAACTTGTTAGAATAACCACACATTTGTTATCTTGAGCTACTTATGTCTACCTCGCCAGGGAAGCTCCACCACAACCCCACAAGGATTGACTTGAAAATGGAAATCTAATTTAAATGCTAAAGTCAAGTCTCCTATCAACCATATAGTGTCAACTTCTAAGAAGTGACTATATTGTTAATAAGACCCATCAGAGATCTAGCCACCCACTTTCCTTTAGGCTTTTTTTAGTTTACTAATTAGTCCTAGCACGATTTAATTTGACATATAGCAATCAACTTCCTTAATTAACCCTTTTAAAATGATGTTTCTTCATGTAAATTAGGCATGGACATACATACAATTTCAAATAGTCCTTTGCAAATAGTTACAAGGAGTATATTTACTCGCACCTTCTCCAAGGTGCAATGATGTTCTAGCATTCTATCCTTCTTGGATACCCGTGCATAGGCACAATTTACCAATCCACCCTTATCCAGGATCAGGGCCTTTCAAAAAGATGATCTTAGGCTTGCAAGGGTTAGGCTAGTCTTTAATGCCTAAGGAATTTACAGTCAAAGTCGTCATGGTACCCTTGTCACCTCCTAGCCTAACATCCTCCCTACAGAGAGAGCTCATGCATGTGGGGCCGGTCCTAGCACCCATTGCAGATAAATCCAACCCCTTGGTGAATGGCTCCACCACTAGTCTTAGGGGAGACCTAGGGTGTATCCAAGGATCCATCCATAGGCAGTCAACTCGTTCTCAACTAGGAATTCGGCCTTTTCCAAGCAACAAGCATATCTTAAGACATTTCATCAAAATCAAAATATTTAAATATCCCATGAGAGAAGGTACGATCCATAGCTTAATTCTCCTTAGAGTATAATCATATAAGTCGACACCTAATAATTTTCCTAGTGTTTTAGAGTATGACACTTTCCAACCCTCTTCATATTTTTCAAATGTCATAAGATCTTTCCCTAGATGATATAACATATTAGCATGCAACATGTTACTATGCTATACAAGCAAGGCAGCTATTTTTACTCCTAGTAGTTCTGTCCTTTTAGGGATAATCATGACTAGTTCTTAATAACAAAAAATTCATATCCATATCCTAAGGTCATTGTTAGTTGCAATTCTCTCTTGAATGCATTCCGAAGTCTTCTCTTCTTCCACTCTAACTTTCCCCCTCCTATTTTTCTTATTTTCTTCTCTTTTTATTCTCTCTCTCCCTCTATTTCTCATTCTCTCCTCTCTCTCTCTCTCTCTCTCTCTCTCTCTCTCTGTGTGTGTGTGTGTGTGTGTGTGTGTGTGTGTGTGTGTGTGTGTGTGTGTGTGTGTGTGTGTGTGTGTGTGTGTGTGTGTGTGTGTGTGTGTGTGTGTGTGTGTGTGTGTGTGTGTGTGTGTGTGTGTGTGTGTGTGTGTGCGCCCTATGGACTAGCATGACTGATAATCCTCTATGCCTTACACTTAAGGGCTTATATAGCATTTCCTCCCCTTGATTACCAAGTGCACTTTGTGGGCCATGTCCTATCTTTTCTCCCAGCAAAGTGATTCTAGATTGTCATTGCTTTTTGGTTGCAACTTTCTAACATACTAGAAATGATGACACCAAAGTTGTGATGTAGATGGATAACGAGGTGGAAAGAGATGATCATAACAATGACAATTTCACAATAGGTGGTAATCATTTTTACTTTTTGTGTTAAAAATATTCTTTTTTTAAAGATGTTATATCCTCTTCCCCTTAGAGGAATCGAGATGTCCTCATCTCAAGAGAAACTAGGGTTATCACTTTTCCAATGATAAATTTGCTTATATGACCTATGGGTTAGGACCCATCATGCGTTCACTATGCTATTTTGATACAAACATTCAACTTCAAAGGGATATTGTGAATTCAAATGTAGGTTTCTTACAATATATTGATTGAATTTATTAGGAGAGTGGGATCCATACAAGTACAAGGCTTATTGCAATTTTCTAAAGCTTATACTTATCTTCAAAGTATATGCCCTAGCTCATTGCAATGGAAATGTCAGTGAGTGGGACATTTTCTTAGGATATATCCTAACTCTCTTCACTTGTGGCACCTCTTCCCATGGTTCTTTGGATCATTGGAGTATTCCTTGGAGTACATTGAGAGGTAGTTATCTTTAAGACTTTGGCCTCTATTTGAACTGATCAAAGCTTTGGCTCTTAGTAGAGTATTCTAAAGATCCTTAGGTCGCATAGATTCCAATTGAGTGTCCAAGGGAGAATTTAACCCTCGACAAAACTTGGCCACCTATTGGGTGATATTCATAGCTAAAGCATACTTCTAGAGGGTTACAAATTGGGATTGATACACTTCTAGACTCGATCCTAGCTGGCGAAGCTCGAAGAACTTGTTCATCTTTGAGGCACAATAGAAAGGCAGAATATAACTTCCGTGCACAACTTCCTTTATGAGTTTCCATGTGGCCACAACTTCCGAGACTTTAGCATCTCTATACCACTCTTTCCACTAAAGATGTACTTCCCCTATTAGCTTTAGTTTGGCCATCATGGAATAGTCTTCCATAGAATCAATCCAAACTTTTGCGTTGGTTTTTACGTCCTTCTCTTTCCCATTGAATTTTAGAGTTTTGATCTGCATGAGAAGAGATTTCTTCTCTTGTAGTTCAATGGAATCAATGATGGCCAGAATATCCTGATTTTCAATGCATAATGAACTAGTTTAATACACATCATAAAGCTTACCCACATTTTAGCTTAAGATTTCCTTTAAGGACTATAATTTTGCACGCATTGGAGAGAGAAAACCATCTTTTATTCACATTATTTTTAATAGTTAGAGGCATTACATCATGGCAAGGATTCTATTATGAATATTTATGTATGAAAATCTGATACATCAATAGTATGATAGCAAGGAAGCTCAACAAAAACTTGTAGAATTCTATATTTGAAAGGAGGATATGGGTAGCCTTCTTTACAATAATTTTCGCAACGTGAACGACTTAGGATAGCAACTCAATCTCGAGTCACTTACTCATAGACATAGCAGTTTTGTTGCATAGGGCTTGATTTAAATTCTTCAAAAAGCAATAAGTAGATGATCTTAAGACTTTCCATCCATTGAATTCCCTTTAGGTTTGTTTGGATGTAAGCAAGGCAATCACTGTTGATGATGCAATATATGCCTTCATTTGTCCAATGTCTTTCACACTGGTCTTTCATCATACAATGAAGATGGATTATTATTCAGTCCAAAATGAGCATAAATGGATCTCTCCTCTTGAAGCTCAAAGAGTGCATGGATGACATGTGTAAGGGTATGCAATGAAAAGTGAATACGAAGAGAAGAAGAAGACAAAGAGAGAATGTAGGAGAGAGAAGAAACAATGTGATTACAATGGCTGAAGGTACAAGGCTGCAACGATCAACCCCAACACGCAACTCTATGTGTTAGTGTGGAAGCTATACAATAGTAGGGAGATGAGAGAATGAGAAGGGCTGACTGATCACAAAGAATGAATGATGGATAATGAAAGTGGGAGGACAAGCCGCCTATATATATGTAAAAAAGTTGAAAAATCTTAAATGTAATCAAATTTTCAAAAAAAAAAAAGCCAAAAGTGCACAAAAAGAAATGCAATAATGTGCCCTCCATCTAAAGGCTCTAAAACACATAAAATGACAGACAAATACAATGTTAGAGCCCTAATGTCCTTGTCTAACTTAGATTAAGGCTTATAGACAGTAGATGACCACACAACACACACACATGCGACTGCTAATAATGTGAACATAGCCTGAAACACTAAAAAAATTTCCGCCAATCTCCTGGAATGCAACCATGGTGAAGACTTGGGATTCTGTAGTAGGTAAATGTCTGTGGAGAAGGCTGCAGAAAAGGAAATCTAGCTCCCATTTCCATGGAGACCTTGAAGGAAGCAAGTAGTCAAGGAGGTATCATGGGGCTGTTGGATTTCAATGAAGAAGCCAAGGCACTTGCAACTAAGCTCCTGGTTAGATGCTGGCAAAATGATAACCCCCTGGGCGCAGATGCTCATGGAGCTCCTGACCTGACAGAAGAGAGCTTCATGTAGGATCTGGCATTTGGACGTTGAAGACCTACTGATCATGCATGCTGTAGGCAAACTCAAGGCACCTGGGATATTGAGTAATATACTCGATTCATGGCACTGCATCTCAGATAGGAATGGGGCAGGAACAGAAAAGAGATTTATGCAGATAAGAATGTATTCTCAAGCTGGGCATGTTCACCCCAAGTTAGATAGCCAAGTTGGTGAGGAAACGGGGAATTAACTTAGTCTCAAACTAGGACTCTATGGGGCAAGCCAATGGATAAAAGATCCACAAATAAATAGAATTTCTCAAGCAAGGAGCTTATGGGGTCTGCCTGAGTCTAGCAAGGACTGTTGGGATGTAGTAGCTCATCATATTGTTGGCTTCAAAGTCATCATTAGGGAGAGTAGGGAACTACAGACGAACAACAAAGGAATTGCCTATCAATACTCATGCAATCAGATCTTCGAAAACGCTTTCAAGGCTCTGAATGAGAGAGGATGAATTCTGTATGGGAGGTTCACTGTCTGATAAAGAATTCCAGGAAAAAATGCAGGTCAATGAGGGAAAAAATCCTTTTAGGGAGGATTGTTTTGGGTGCTTTCTTAGCAGGCAACAAGCTTATTAAAAGAGGCATTCCAGATGGGAGATGTTGCGGGGACAAAGAATCTCTTCACCACCTTTTCTAGGACGGTTGCCAAGCTAGAAGACTCTGAGAGGAGTTTGTGGCCCATTTCCAAATTATGGACGCAACCAAGAAAATCTGAAAGTATGTATTTTTGGTCTATCTCAAGGGCAGCTAGTCAATGGCATCCTAAGACTTCATACCATAGGGTTTCTTGCTCTTCGGGCAATATGGGAATGCTGGGTTAAATTGATCTTCGAAAGAGTAAGGGAGAATCCATCCTAGGAGGGTTTCAAAACAAATATGTATGGTTTTTGAATATAGTATCTACATTTTTGGGGGGGGGGGAGGGAGATTGGGTGATGCACCTCCACTCGTTCACTCACTCAACATGGCACAAAAAGGTAACACGCTATGTGAGTGCAAGGTACACTCTCATATTATTCAATCAAAGAAACATTACAACATAGGCACATCCAAGGACTAAACCCTCGTGACGCCACACATAAGAGGGTTCACCACTGGATATAGGGAATCACACGTAAAGTGGGAACCAAGCAGGGCTCAGAGTCACTACTACTCCCTATATAGGTGTTTCCGGTAGCAACGCCATGGTATAGCTATAAAGCCCTTACACTCATCCCCGCTTATTGGATTGTTGTCCTCAACAATCTCAGGGTAGACTTTATTTGACTCATCTAGGATCTTAGCACAGCTTCTGCTAACAATATGGCCAGTGTCTACCGATCTAGAACTCGAGACATTAGCAGGGTCTTAATGCAGCCTTTACTATCAAACTAGTTAGTGTCTGCCGCACTAGGACTTGGGGATCTTAACACAGCTTCTTCTATCAAGTTGGTCAGTGTCTACCCATCTAAACTGTTTGGGATTTTTGGTTTATTTTGGCTACCATGCAAGTCTACCCTCAACTCAATTACATATGAGGAGTGGAGGCGTTATTGGGCCTATGATGAGTTCCATTTGGATAACTCAAGGGACATTGGAAGAATTGGTGGGATTCTTCTTGAGCCAGATGGTGAAAGTGTCTTTGCCACGTTCATACACCTCGGCTTCCTAAATCCAAGTGGCTTCCTTGAGAGGGCCTCCTTTCCACTTAGTGAGGTACTCAAGGTACCCTATGTGTTCCCGGCGCCAAAGGAATGCTTCTACTTCAAAGGGGCCCTTGGAATGAAGCAATAGTACGTACTGCTCCCATTGGTTGTCAGAATAGAGCTTGTGCAAAAGTCGAGTATAAAATACATTATGAACATAAATACTTTCTGTCAAGTCAAGTTTGTATGTGACTTCATTCAACACTTGAGTGATGCGGTAAGGTCCATAATAGCAGTGATTGAATTTGAAGCTCATATTCTTTGGGAGTGACATATGCTTGGAGCTGACTAAGACCATGTCTCCCTTGGTAAAGAGTATTGCCTTTTGCTTCTTATTGGCTTTTTCTATCATGGTGATTTTACTCTATTCTAGGCTCTACTTAGTTGCGGTATTGCGGCCTCTCCATTTCTTCAAAAATTCTTCCGCATCCTAATCTTCAAATTTGGCCGCTCCTGAGGCTAAGGCAAGAGGTGTGATGACTTCTTTTCCTATGGCTAACTCAAAGCATGGGTAGCCTATAGCGAAGTGGATTGAGCTGTTGTAGTGAAACTCCATCACATCGAGGTACAAGGCCCAATCCTTTTGGTCCACCCTTGCGTAGCTCCTAAGATAGTGTTCAATGCCTTAGTTGACTTTCTCTGTTTGCCCATCTATTCTCAGGGTGGAAGAATGATGAGAATCTAAACTGTGTTTCCAAGGTCTTAAAGAGTTCCTTCCACATCTCACTCATGAATCTTTCATCTCTATCTCACACTATGGCTAAGGGTAAACCATGTAGCTTGAAAAATGTGTGAAGAAGAGGCGAGCTACCTCTTTGGCATTCAATGGTGGCTTGACAAGTATGAAGTGAGCTTGCTTTGAAAAATAGTCCACCACTACAAAAATGATGGTATAACCATGGGATTCGTGGAGCTCCACAATGAAATCCATGCTAAATACATCCCATGGTCGGTTAGGTACGTCATTGGTTGAAGTAAGCCTGCTGGCTTAGAGCGTGGTGCCTTCATATGTTGGCATATAGGACATGTCTTGATGCAGTCTATAACTTCTTACTTCATGTTGGGCCAAAAAAACTGATTTTTGAGTACTTGAAGTGTTTCGCTTTATCCCTTATGTTCACCTAATTTTCCATCATGCACTTCATGTAAAATGACTTTCTTCAGTTCCACACTATTGGAAATGTACAATCTCTTTCTTACAAACAAAATTCCCTCCTCTAGGATATACATGTTATATGATGTCTTGTCAATGTTCACCTCTTCTATGATCTTGTGTATGTCTTAGTCTTGTTCCAAAGCCTCCTTCACTAACTCGAGGAAGTTGTTGCTGACCACAATAATGGCTTTCAAATCAAATTTGCGACTTAGAGCATCTGCTATCTTTTTGGTGGATCCTAGCTTCTGTTTGATCTCCAAGTCAAATTTTGTTAGGAAGTTGAGCTATCAAGCTTGTTTGGCAAATAGCTTCGGTTGGGATTGGAAGTAATTGAGGGAGATGTTGTCTATGAAGACTACTGTGTGTTTGTCGTGGACATAATACTTCCATTTTCTAAGACAGTGAATTACTACTAGCATCTCTTTCTCATGTGTGATCTATCTGGTTTTAGCATCTGTGAACTTCTTAGATTCATAAGCTATGGGGTGGCCCTCTTGCACTAGCACGCTCCCAATGTCATAATCCAATGCATTTGTGGAGATCTCGAAGGGCTTGGTAAAGTTGGGTACTTTAAGGATAGGGGTATGACTCATACATTTCTTCATCAACTCAAAAGCAGCCTGCTACTTGCTTCCTCGTGTAAATTGTTTTCTTTGGTGAGGTGGGATAGTGATGCGGCAATGAGGCTATAATCCTTGACAAATCTTCTACAAAACGGTGTGAAGCCTAGGAACTCTCACACTTCCCTTACAATCTCCAACACAGGCCAATTCTTGATGGCTTCTACTCTCTTGGGGTTCACTTTGATGCCAGCCTCTCCTACAATAAATCCTAGGAACTCTAATTCCTTAACTGAAAACTCACATTTTTCTAGCTTGGCATATATTTTGTGTTGTCTCGGCTTCTCAAAAATTGGGCGTGTCTTTTGTATTCCTCTAGAGTTTTGTTATATACTAGGAGATCATTGATGTAGATAATGATGAAAACATCTATTTCGGGCCTAAAGACTCCATCCATGAGGCCACAAAAGGTGCCTAGCCCATTACTCAATCCAAAACCTAAGACTAGACATTCAAAATTTCCATATCGGGTATGGAAAGCTGTTTTGGGGATATCTTCTTCTGCTATGCAAATCTGATGGTACCCTGACGTAAGGTCTATATAGCTAAAGTATTTGGCTCTATGTAGTCTATCTAAGAGGTCCTCAACTAGGGGCATGGGATACTTGTTCTTTATAGTGATTTTATTAAGGACTATAATCTACACATAGTCGAAGTCCCCCATCCTTCTTCTTGACAAATAACATTGGGGCACCAATGGGGGATTTGTTGGGGCATATGACACCTTGGTCTTCCAATTCATGTAACTACTTCTTCAACTCCATGAGTTCTATGTGATTCATAGGATAAGGGGCTCTAGATGGTGGGGTGGACCCTGGAATGAGCTTGATCTTATGATCCACTTCTCTTTTGGGTGGTAGGCCCTTGGGTAGTTCTACTAGCATTGCATCCTTAAACTCCTTAAGCATTTCTGCGGCTTCTATATTACTAACTTGGAGTTTGAGCTTCTTGGTGACATCATGCTCAATGGGTCGAATCATGCATAAATACACCATGTCTTCTTGCTTTACTGACTTCTCCACTTGCTTAGCATGACATGTCATAATGCAAGGCCTCATATGGTTAACTTGGCAAGGCGGTGCTTGGGTTTGTGCTCCTAGTTGGCTTGTACTTGGTTTCACTATTTGATATGAGACTCCATGCTTGTTCTCCTTCATTTGCACTTTGATTGATGTTCTACCTGGCATTTGCATTCTTTCAAATGGTACTAATGCCTTCTCCTTGCACATCTAGCATCTCATTTACTCCTTTCCCAATCATTGCAATGACATACTTTTCATAGAATTCCAAGCCTGATATGACTTCAAAATTGTCCATGGGAATGACTAAGAAGTTGAGTTTGGCTTTCCATTTCCCTGTTGCTACTTGCACTACAAAGACTTGTTTCACCTCCTTGGCTTTGCCTTGTGTAAAAGTTACTTTTAATCCTTCTATGGCCTTAGACAATTTTGGCCCATGTCTAGCTACACAATCTAGTGTGATGAAGTTGTGGGTGGCCCTTGTGTCCACCATGATGGCTTGGTCCCCTTCACTCACTCTACCCTTAATGTATAAGTGTTGGACTGCTGCTACACAGGCCGCCATGCATTGGGAAAGAGCACTGACTGTCCCCACCCTTGGATGGTCTAGGCTTTCATCACTTCCACTTGGGATTTCTTGGATGCATGGGGGTTGTGGCTCCTCTCCTCTATATGCACTAGTGGCTGCCACTCTAGATCCGCTTGATGAGGCTGTGTTGTCCATGGGGCATCAATTTTGATAGTGGGGTCCCCCACAATTGAAATATCTAATCCCTATAGTTGAGCCTTGGGGTCTCCACCATGATGTATTTTATCTTGTGGGCCCATATGATGCATTCGGAGTTGGTCTATAGTGGTTATCCCCCCTATCTACCCAACTGCTCCTCTTGGTACTAAGGTGGATTGTGACACGGCTAGGATTATACCTAAGGTTTGACTCTACGTCTCCGAGAATGGGCCTCTAGGGGTATTGGGTCTCGAGGTCCAATAGTTGTTGTTGACGTTGGTGTTGAATCTAGTCTGACTTCCTTGGGCTGTCCTCCTCCCTTCTAGGTCCACTAATCTTTCAACCATCGTCATGGCCTTAGCTAAACCGGTTGGCTCCTATCTCTCTACATCTCTTCTGGCCCATTCGTGTATGCCAAATAGAAATCCATGTAACTGAGTGTCAGTGTCCTATATTGGGGAATTGCACCATGAGTTGCATATATTTGCTGACATACTCATCTTCCCTTGTGTCTGTTTGAGGTTTCTCCATTCATCTCTAACTTTGAAATTTTCCATCTTTGGAATGAAATACTCCTTGAGTTCCTCTTGGAGTTCTTCCCATGAAAAGATGGTGTGTCCTTGCTCCTGTTCCAACAGGTACCAACTAGCAATGTCTTCCTCTAAGTAGATTGCTACCACTTTTCCCTTCCCGTCTTCGATGATCCTGGCATACTTCAAGTATCTGTCTACCTCGGCTATCCATTTCTTCAGAACCAACCTGTCTCTCTCTCCTCTATACTTCTTGGGTTGGGGCATTTTGAACTTGTCGTAGTCGTCTTCTGAACTTTCGATCTCCTCCTCTTCTCTATGGTTGGGTCTTTTGTCCTTCTTCATGTTCTTTTTACTTCCTGCTTCCACTACCTTCTTGTTTTTTCTTATATCTTGCGCCCTT
The DNA here is from genome assembly GCF_053477565.2 of Lygodium microphyllum. Taxonomy (NCBI): domain Eukaryota; kingdom Viridiplantae; phylum Streptophyta; class Polypodiopsida; order Schizaeales; family Lygodiaceae; genus Lygodium; species Lygodium microphyllum. Next base: position 75,578,006 of record NC_141155.1, read on the forward strand.
CTAGAAGTCTCCTCTCTCCCTAACCTATCCATCTTCTCTTGTAGTTTGTCTTCTCTCCTCTTCTTATTGTTGTAAATCCCACTCTCTGTGACCTTGCTCCAATTCTAGTTTTCTTCTCCTTTCCTCTTCTTCCTCTTCCATCTACATGTTCATCCAAATTGAGTCCAATAAGCTTGACATGCCCTCCAACTACCTCTCTAGTCCAGCTACCTCCTTCTCTTGAGCTACTCTCCATTCTTGCCCTCTGCTCTTTTTCCTCTCTTCCATTGTTGAAATGGGTACATTCTCTCCATTGTCCTCCATGTGGTCATGGAAAGCCGTGCCTTAGCTTTCAGGGTTGTCAACATGGGGAAGCTGCGTCTCACCTTTGAGTGGTGATCGTGCCGCAAGGAAGCCGCATCATGCCTTCAAATGTTGGTTACGCGGGGGGGGGGGGGGGGGGGGGGGGGGGGGGGGGTTCGTCATGCCAGTAGTCATCGTGGCAGGTTCGATGCAATGAGGGGCATTGCGACGTGGGTTGTTTCGACACGATTTTTTTGGGGCACTGGATCTCCTCTCCTGCTTCCATGAGCACTTCTTCACTCCAAGCAATAGCTGCTATGATACCAAGTGTGATACACATGCACTCGTTCACTCACTCAACATAGCTCAAAAAGGTAACACGCTATGTGAGAGCAAGGTGTACTCTTATATTATTCAATCAAAGAAATGGTACAACATAGGCACATCCCAGGACTACACCCTCGTCATGCCACACGAGGGTTCACCACTGAGTATAAGAAATCACACGTAGAGTGGAAACCAAGCAAGGCTCAAGTCACTACTACTCCCTATATAGATGTTGTGACGAACCCGCCTTGCCTTCAAGTCCACTGGCATGGTCTGCGCACTCATACTGCCATGACCTCGTGTTAGGAAATGTGCGCACGGCTTGCCTTAACCAAGTTACCCTCCACTCTGTGCTTGTAAATTTGGTCAACAAGTGGATGAATTGAAGTGCACAATAAAAGAGTCTTCCTAGTCAGCATCCCTAGGCCACTCCACACTCGTAATTGAGTCAATGGATGGTTACCTTACTTGTAGTTTGAACAGACCATGTTCCACACTTGTAATCGAGTCAGTGGGCATGGCACCTAGTAGGTAGACCCTAGCCGACTTGATAGCAACTCGACAAAGACCCTCATAATTTTGTAGTCAAAGAGTCTAGCGGGTAGACATTGGCCACCTTGATAGTGAGGCACGTTAAGACCCCTGAAGTTTTGAACTCATACTACCAACCCCTTGAACCACCTATTGGTTTTTGGGGACTCGACGAGGACGTCAAGTTCTTCGAAAGGGGGGGGGGGGGTGGGGGGGGGGGGTATATGAGAGATGTGAGCCTCTCAAGCCCTTCTCTCACCCATGATGCCAAGTCATGTTGGAGAGCAGGTTGATATTACGCCAACCCTTTCCCATGACCCCTTGTGCCTCGCGCTTTCGCACTTGTAAATGCTTCCTTGCCTTCATGCCATCATGCAATACAACTTCAGGCCCTCAAGAGGGGCCCTTTGTTTTTAGCCCCCTCACTTGTATCCTCGTGATGTGTAGTGATACACTTCCACAAGCTTGTGAGCACGCCGAGTGGTGGGTAATACCCCATGACGCAAGCTTCATGCAGTGGGTCTCCCTACCCCCACACGAATCCATGGCAAGTTTGTCATAGGCGTTTCTAGTAGCAACGCCATGGTATAGCTACAAAGCCCTTACAAGGTGGGGTGGGGAGTTAAATGGCCGCTTTCCATTTTGACATCTTGAATATGTATCTAAAAGTGGACTTGCAATATGTAAACCCAACTATTTTATTTATTAATATTACCTGTTCGCATCTAAAAAATAAGCTCGACCACACCAAATGTTTTTACAAACATTGGGTGCAAAGTTTCAACACTGAGATTGAAATGACAGAGCTTTTGAGAGGGGCCACATGTACATTTAATGTCCTCTCTTTCCACTCAAGCCACGGCTTAAAGTGCAAAGCACACTCCATTGTCATGACATCATGCTATGCACAACCTGTGTATGGAGCACCTAACATTCATGATCAAAGGACATGCTCTCCATATGACCGCCTCATGCACATCCAAACATCACATGCTTGAATATGTGGCTTTTTACCTACAAACGTCCATGTGAAGGCAAGACTCTTTTATCTATCTTTGCATACTAAGATCCATGTAAACACTGTTTTCACACTCTTTAATCACATTTGTGCTAATTGTATGAGCACCCAATGCACTCAAGGACAACACCCCCAAAAGAGTCACTCTCAACTATGCATAACGTAGAAAAAGGAGCAAGTAAAGTGTGGACCATGGGCCACAACCTTTACCTCTACATCAAAGTCCACATGCCAAAGATGAGACTAAGGCATTCCCATGCTTAGCTCAATGTCCAGCTATAATACAGCTAGACTCAGCAATCCTAGGTAACAACTTAGCAATCATATAAGGCTCCCATAAATGCTTTTCCTTAACAATGCTCTAACCTCACTTTGGGGTGCTATAGCCGTGATGTAACTACAAAACTTGACAACTCTCAAAAAGAATATGCACATCTAATACTCCTTATACAACATGAACAATGGTCTAGCCGACCTCTAGGTCCTAGAGAACAATAGCTTTCCAACACAATGACTACTCGTGGTGGTCTTAGGTTTTCAACTTATATATTTGTAGCATTGAAGCTTTCAAAGGTTATTGCCTCTATTTCCAAATTTGTGGTGTACCAACATAGATTGTTCACTGCAAGGACAAACACCAGGTAATCAAAAGTTTGAAATATGATCTTGCCACTCTTGAGTTATTAAGAATGCTTTTGGAAGCATATAATGATGAGGTGGTCAGGTATTTAATGTCGATTATATTGCAAGTTGCAAAAACTTGAACACAACAGCTTCAGTTGGGAGAGAGTACTTAAACCATGTGAACTATTATTTCACAAACCTAGAAAGTAAGACCAGAGGTTTATCATGAAGCAAACACCTAATATCAGTCATGCACAAAATTTGCTCTTATTGGTCACCATGACAAGAGCTGTTCACTGCAATCCTACACAATAGCAACGAACTGTCACTATGCTTAACATATCAAGGGCTCAATGACACCAAACCAGCAATGCAGAAACCAACACTCCACTTTACAACAAGCAGTGGTATGGTAAATACTCTACCCAATACTCTGATATCCATAAATCATTTCTTATAAATCTCCACATTTGATTTACGATGACAAATCAAACCCCCAATATCTTAGGTAGGCCCATTACAGATTTCAATTTCCCAGATTGTTTAAGTGCTTGCAACAATCATGACAACAGGATCAGATGGCACCTTGCAGATTTTAGAAAAAATTTAAACACAGCCAATGAATGGAACGCTTAAAACTACTTCAAAATGATTAAGAACAAGGGAGCTGTGCAGAGATAACTAACCAAAGTGTTGGAAAAGGAAGGCAGAACATAAGAACTGAGCAGAATACAGACTTGACTCAGTTTTAAAGCATCTTTGACAAAATGACATTCCAATTTTCATGGAAAATAGTCAAAACTCAGGATAATAACCACAGTACAGCTCATGTTTAAGCCCTAACAATTTAAACCACCTTCAAGCTTGAAAATATCCTAAAGAAGTTGAATTAATAGCCTCCTTTCAGATCATTGACAACATCATAAGGAATGGGTGTCACTGTCTCTAGTGTAGCCCCTTCCACAATGAACCCTGGCTTTGGGCCTTCCGGTTGTCTCTTGGTACTGATTTTCTCACCCTTGGCTTTAGCTTCAGCCTTCAAAAGATCATTCTTTTTCACTCTCTCCAGGAAGTCCTCTCGGCAGCGTGACGGCTGCACGTGCTCAATCCGCACATGAATTCTTTTTCTAATAATTCTGTTGCTAACCTGCAAGTATCACAATCAAGAAATATCAAACATCACCACCTACAGCATAACACCACATTCACATGCCCTATGGTAATGTGCTTATTAATGGATGCAACTTTGAACAGACTCCAGCATAAGAAACTAGATATTCAATTATGAATTCTACATTGCAGTGAAAAAATAGTGGAAGTTTCCTAACAGCAGTTGTACTTGGGAGAAGATAAATATGTTACAAGGGACATATGTCAGAAGGTGCACCAGTTTCCACCTGGAGGCAGTGAACGTAGTGGCTAGTTAAAGAAACAGAGAACACAGCAGGGCCGTACACAATTCCAATAAGCTGTGCATTGTTGGAAAAAACATCTCCCAACCCTCAAAACCAAGCAGATTCCTTTCTACCTCTAGATCAGACCAGCACAAAGGATAAACCATGCAAAAAAAAAAGTATATTGGCCATTCTGTTTGATTGGAACTTAAACCTCAGCATCAATGGTAAAAGACAAAGCTATAGGTCCAGCAACTTGAAAACATGCTTTTCCAAATCTTCACCACACACAAACATGGATAATTTACCATGAAAATGAATGTCAATCTTAGGGTAACAACCACAGATAGCTCACATCTCAGTCCTAGCAATCTGAAACAGCTTCAATCATGCAGATATCCTAAGAAGCTGAAAGAGTAGCCTCCTCTCGGATCATTGACAACATCGTAAGGAATGGGTTTCAATGTCTGCAGTGCAGCCCCTCCGCTGTAAACCCTGGCTTTGGGCCAACTACGAAAGTAATAAATGCAAGATAGATCATCTTTGAGCCCTAGCACATTGAAACTCCTTCAATGATGAAGACATCCTAAAGAAGATGAATTAATATACTCCTCTCAGATCATAAACATCATAAGGAATGGGTGTCGATGTCTACAGTGTGACCCCTTACACTATAAACCCTGACTTTGGGCCATCTACAAGGGATCATGCAAGTGACGCAAGCCCTAGCTCCTGCAAAAGCACGAATCAAGGAATGATGCAGGGCATGCACTCCAGAGCTCAAACAAAGGGGAGAAAAAAACTTCGCAGCAGGCTAACCCTACCCTATTCGTGAGACTGATTCACTGGGCGCATTTAGAAGCAAAGGAACACAATAATCTTACAGAAGGTGATACAGGGACAGAGAAGAACAGACCTGTTTGTTCATTTCGACGCCGATGGCGCGCTTGGTGACGTTCCAGACGACGCCGGTGCGGCCATGGTAGAACTTGTGCGGCATGCCCTTGTGGACGGCCCCGTTCACCTTGATGTCGACATAGTCACCGATCCTGTAGGTGCGCAGGTAGGTGGAGAGGGGGATGTAGCCCTTCCGCCTGAAAGGCCGCGAGAAGAGATCGCGCGTGCGGGACCGGAGGCCATGGCCGGCAGGCATCCTTGCCAATCTTGAAGCAACTCTGCGCTGCCTCTCCTACTACCTGTGTAGTTCCAGAAATCAATCAGGGAGAGAAGGGAGCCCTTTTGGCTATGAAACTGGAAGAATACCCGTGTGTCTGTTTGCCCTAACGCCTCACGTGGGCGGGGCCTCATAGTGCAGCTGGGCGCCCAACATGATTCCTCCTCTTCTACAGTTAGTGGGACATTTGATATAATTATTATGATTAATATACAATCAATCCATTAATTTTAACTAGGTTGACAGATGTAACTTAGTATAGGAGTACGAAGTTCCATATGCGATTCTTGCATGTTTGCACCACTCAAGTAGAGCTCCCTCCTCTTCTACAGTTAGTATTGTTGCTAGTCCCTTTGCTTTTTTGGTGGTTCTCCCCTCTTGCCAATTAAGAATTGCTGAGGCACTCATTCCATATTTGTTGGCATACTTCCTTAGAGAAACTCATGGCTCATGATCAGCAATTACTTTGAGCCATGTCTTTAATAGTCCATTGCTTGACAACTCTCTTTCTCTGAACCTCTGTTAGTGGTTCAGGTGGAGCTGATGAGAGTGGCTTGTCTTGAGTTAATCTATAGCAAAATTTCCTCCACTGGACTTGTGGAGTCAATTCTTGGCACTACTATGTAGGATTGAACCTCCCCTTTAGGCGCCAACTACTTTGAATACTAGATCTTGTCATCTACAACAAAGGTGTGAACACAGCACACATGAGTACCTACAATCCAACATAGATGTTGTATTCATAACTAGTTATGTTGCATGAGGAGTAGAAGGTTGGAATCCATGCCCCTTGTTGTAGAGCAGAGCTTGACACTACTCTGCATCCCTAAGAAGAGTTTAATACTCCTTTATTGATAATTTCTTCTTGGATGGTTGTTTGTCGTTGTCTACAAACAACACGACCTCTTTCAAGAAGGGATAGTCCCTAAAATAGGGTTGGAAGGTGCTGAGTGGAGTGTAAAGAGAGTGATAGATTGAATGTGTAACTGGTGATTGGAGTGTATAGGGAGGAATAAATGGAATGTGTGGCTTGGATGGTTGATTCAAAGCCCTATAGAATGCAATGGGCTTGACGTGAATGCCGCCGTAGCAACAAACATGCTCACCATTTCTATATGCAACAGATTGTTGGTGCACAAGAATTGGGCAATGCTCAGTATTCTCTTAGGTATGCATCTTTTGCATTTACAAGGAGAATTAGTAGAAGACCTTGGTTTGAAGTAGACATGGATAACCTTGAAGTAGGTTCAACCCTGGTAAGAACAATGCAGTCAACTACCTTTAGCTCATATGTAGTATAGCTTATGTGTGAGGCATGGAATGTGTGAGTCAAGGCAATGGGCTACCTTGAAGAGCACGCAGCAAAGAACGGTCAAGAGGGCCTAGTTTTGGTAGGTAGAAGAGAGTGGTGGTTTGCACATGTTTGATCAGCAAGATATGGTGGCTACAAGGTGTGTTGGAGAAGGAGAGCAACAAGGGATAGAAGGAAAGTGTGCTAAAATGGGTGATGCAACTGTGAGCATCCTCCTTTTGTTGTGCAAGGCTCTAAGGTGATCCATGGCATGTTGTTTGATTAGCTACTCTCAATACGGTGGCATGGATTAGGTACTTGGCATAGTCTAATTGGTTTGAGGTATGCAAGCACATCCTAAATTTTTGAAGGTAAAGAAATAAAGAAGTGGGCCTGTTATGATGCCTTTGTATTAGTTATAGGATAGGGCAGTTGATTACTGACAATATTATCTTCTTGGGTTTTTGCCAGTATGAAGGAGTCCTGGTCACTATAGGGGCCAATATAGTGACATGGAAGAAAAAGATGTAGAACTGATTGCGTGCTCACAAACAAGGCTACTTTTTTATATTTTTGTATGTAATGCATGGCAGGTGTAGTTGTAATGTACCTAGAGCCTATAAATAGCAATTACTTGGACCAAAAATAGAACAATGAAGAATTGTGCGGAATTGTGTTGAAAAGTATTAGTGTTTATTTTTTAATCGAGTTGAAAGGGTGCCATGACTAGGCGTAGGTAGTTGTCGGCTTTTGTACGGCTTTTGTATCATTATTAGCTGTTGTTCCCTAATTGGCCCCTTTACCCTAACAATAACACAAAAAAGAGCACATGAACATGCTATACAAGTAGCACATCGAAGAGCCAGCACAAGTCTCTTCATTGTTGTATAATTGTGGGGGAAGTTACCATTCCCTCATATGCTTTTGAGAAGGATGTACACTTTTCTTTCCTTTTCTTTAGTGTTCAATATTGTAGATATGTGTTTCAAGATGTTTGGGCTCAACATGGGTGCATGTTTGAATGCTTTGGTCATATAACATGGTGAGTTCTCTACATCTACCCTGTGATGTGTGTCCTTGTTACTCCCTTAACTGTATATAGGAGGAATAAGTTCATTGGTAGGGGCTTCAACCAAGTTTTTGTGGATTCAACAAGAGAAAGAGATTGGATGTGTGCTATGGGCTATCATGGGGATCTCATTCATTGTCAGCCATGATCAACCAATTTCTAGCCTGAGGGTGTGCTACAATTGAATGGGATGTGAAGATTTCATCTATTGTGGGTGTATTAGACCTTTTCAAGAGATCTAAGTAGATTTAAGAGCCATGAGCAATGCTCTTCTCCATTATCGTCAATGAAGATATGAGAACCATTGCTCACATTTTCCATAGTATGTTTACATACACCTCAATACCTTAGCCAATAGCATTCCAAAGAGCGTCATTGAGGATTTGATTACAATATCCATTCTAAAGCAAGACTCGGATGACCTCTAGCTAGAGTATGTTGTGAAATGTGTTATTGAGGCTCAAGTTGTATTAAAATTGCAATCATGGAAGCAATCAAGCACTAATAACAAGGCCAAAACCATAGTATATACCTTTGCCCTCACCAAGCTAATGATGATTACCATTAATGCCCTTATGGGTGCAAATATCAATCACATTGACTCGCAATAAATAGGTGGAGGTAACACCAAGGTAACTAGACAAACAAGGGAGATTAGGGAAGTAGGACTCCTCGAATAAAGAAACCTTCAATGAAGGCAACAAACAAGGGAACAACAGGAAAGGGGATGATGAGGAATACAAAAATAGAAAGGAGGAGAAGAGTAGTTATAAGAAGAAGAAATCAAAGTACAAGGAGGACTTCAATTGAGCCCTTAGGGAGTCTCATGGGATTTGCATAGGGGGCAAGAGGAGCACCAAAGAAACTCAAAGAATTTTCTCCGAGGCATTAAAGAGTCCCTTATATATAGGACATGTGGAGTCCCTTATAGAGGACATGAGGAGACTAAAAGAGAAATGGATGACAAATCTAGGGATGAAGCTAGAAAGAAGAGCAGAGAGTTCAAGCAAGGGCAAGGAAAAAATCAAACATAGCCCAAGCATCATGGATGTAATTGTTGCCTTGCAAGCTTTGTATGCCAATATCCAAGAGCTTAAGAGAGAGTGGGCATTAGAGAAAGCCAACAACATCAATAAAGATGGCTAGTTGTAATGAAGGAAGGCCGCATTGCCTTAGAAAACTTGTTTGAAGAGCCATATAGAAAGGCCCAAGTCATTAAGGCAAAGAATGAGGCCCTAGGTGGAATCAATTTCTTTAGACTCACAAATGAAGTTTTACTTGCTTCATCAAGAGGTCATGGCTTGAATGTGTCTCATTTGGATGCCCTACTATGGAAAGGGTGTTGGGGGTAAGGGCGCCTCTGCCTAGCCGCCCATGTATTACTACATTGACAATACCCACCACTGCACATTGCAAGTGGCAGGCGCCCGTCACCGCACTTTATTCTTTATTCTTTTAGTGACACTTTAAATAAAGGAAGGCCCAGTCACACATTGTGACTATTGGAGTTCCCATTTGCGTCTCTCTCTCTTCTTGCTCTTGCTCTCTGCCATAGCTCACTTCCAAGAAAGCTTCGATCCTTCTCACCTTTCAATTGGTATCAGAGCTTTGGATTAGAGCTTGATCATGGAGCTTGGCCTGACATTACTTCAGCCCAGATTGAAGACCTAGAGCTCTTCAATGCCAGCCATTGCTTCTTCCCCTCGAGGTAAGATTTCATCTCTCGCCTCTCCCCGACCCTCATAGGCTCTTTGCAGGTGTTCCTTGGCTTCATTGGGCACCTTGCATGCCCCCATTTTCCCCCTTATCCTTAGCATAACCAGTAGGCCCCATAGTCACCTCATGTTTTTTTGCACCTGTTTCAAAATATGGCTCAAAATTCCAAATTTTTCTCATATCTCAAGCACCCAGAACCTGATTTAGGCAAGGTAAGAGTGTAAATTGGGATTTTGGCACGCTCTGGACGTGATGGCATTGTCAGATCTGCCAAATTTTGATCACAACATTTTTTGCAATAGATCTGAGTTGATTTACAGTAAGAAAATGTCATGCTCTTAGCTTATGTGATGCTCCTGAGGCTTGGTATTTGATGCGCAGATACTTTGGGGATGTTTGCCCAATGTTTAGATATGCTTTAGGACTTGGTTTGAGCTTCCATAGCTCGATTTATGCAGGGATTTACTGTTGTACATTGTTTGGGCAACAAGGTTTTATCAAGGACGACTTATGCATAATGCTCTTTGTTGGCATTAGGGTGTCCTGTTGGACGTATTAATGCTTGGTCGTCATGGTTTATGCTCGAATATGCTATTTGAGAGCTATTGAGCCTTGATTTGGATGCGAACACTTCATTGTTGGTTGGGATTTATGCTACCTTGGTTGACAAGTTATTTTACCTCCAGTTTGGTTATGCCTATTGATTTCAGGCTATGTCTTTGGGATATGTAATGAAGTATTGACCTTCAAGGTACGACATCGAGCTTATCTTTGGTTCTAGATCTTCATTTGAGCTTGAGCTTGGCTTTGGAATGCATTTGATGCTCCGTCTTGGATGTACATATGGCATGTTTGTTACCTATGTCTCACCGGTCTTGACATGCTTGGCCTATGCCACTACTACATGCTACTTACATTGTTTGGAGCTGATTGCTACTAATGCATTGTCTTGGCTTGCATTTGGCTTTCGGTAACTTACTTGGGATATTTCTTGGCTTGCCAAAGTTGTATTTGGGATATAGTTGATGTCTATGGATGCTATCCTTGGAGGCTACAAAGTCTATATGCTCATGATGTCTTATTGATGTCTGGTCTTGGATCTTTCATCACTGGTGCTCTCATATGCCTTTCTTGAGCTTCTTGGCTTGATCCATATGGCTTTTGTGCCAGTGGGAGCATCGTTGGATGTTTAACTGACATTGAGCAGATGGTTTATGCTATTGAGCTTTGAGTCTTCTGAGAAGACTGGGATCTTCTTCACTTGGATGTTGCATGGTTGATATGCCGTGGTCCATATACATGCACTTGGGCTGATTTGGGCTTCGCACTCCCTGAGCATACACCTCTTTGTGTCAGGTCTTGCCAGTGTTATGTACAATTTGCCCTATTACATAGGGGGTGTGCTAGTTTATTAACGGATTCATTTGACATTCTTAGGTGTTTGCTCAATGTTCGTATGATTGTCATATGTTGATTTATGCCCACTTGATGTTGATTATGCTTTGACAGTCCGTGGTTGAATTGGTGCATTGTTTTCGCCTATAGTTTGCTCTCATCGTACCTAGCTGTAATTTATTACAGCAAGCAGTTATGTATGGACTAATGTGAAATTTTCATGCAACATCATTAGCTATCAGTTTGTGGTCATTTTGCCTTGGTTTTGGTGGTATTTTGGCTATTTACAGCAGAAAACAGCAAGCAATTTTGAACTGTGTGCATTGTTTTGGACTGCATTATGGGTTCTTCTTCCCATGACAGTGCTATCTTCAACATCACTAGGCTTGATGGTATGAATTATGCCTATTGGAAGAGCCAAGTTTGGTAGGTATTGGTGTAGAAATCGCAGATAAAGCCACTAAGGATGCATGGCGAGTAGCCTGAAACTATGACCGATGACGAATGGGATGAGCTTGATGAGTTATGCAAGTCCATCCTCATCTTGTCTCTCACTGAACATGTGCATTACAATGTGGTTGAGGAAGCACAAAGTGCTTGGTAGCTTTGGGATAAAATTAAGAACCTCTTTGATAAGAAAAGTCCAACAAGTCAAATGTATTGACTAAAGCAGCTTATGGACCTATGCATGAAGGAGAATATGACAATGTCTGCTCATTTGAGCCAGTTCCATGCTATTCTCAAGAACGTGACTTCGCAAGGTATTACCTTTAATGATGAGGTTACTCCATTGTTTTTGCTTGGGACTCTAAGTGAGTCATTGGATGTATTCCGCACTGCCTTATGTGCTCCTGCTACTATTTTGAACTTGCTTGATGTAGAGAGTGCTCTTCTGCAGGAAGAGATCAGTCGTAAGAACTTTGGATGCCTTTGATGTGTCGCATGCTTTGACTATTAGAGGCAGAGATGGCAATGGCAAGAATGACCGTGGGAATGGCCATGGTAGAGACTCACAGAAGTCTAGGTCTAAGTCGCGTGGTAAGTTGGGCAGCAAGTCTCGTGGGAGAAACGCTAATGCGACATGTCATCATTGCGGAAAAAAGGGTCATATACACCCACAGTGTCATGAGTTGCGCAATGAGAAGCGCAAAGAGAAGGGAAAAGACAAAGTACAAGAAAAGTCCTCTGATCACAGCATTATGCCTGTGAAATCCAATGTGAAAATCAAGGAGATAAATGTCATGCAGACTGATGACTCCAATGGGGAGTACATACTGGCAGCTAGTTCTTGCGATGCTACATCGTTGATCGATGTTCACTCTATGTATGCGCAGTGCTGGCTTTCGGATTCTGGTGCTTCATTTCATGTTACACCATGTCGTGAGTGGTTCCACTCCTATTGCACTGTCTCTAGTTCAGTTTGCTTGGGTGATGACATGTCACTTGCTATTGTTGGCATTGGAGATGTATGACTGCAGTTCTCTACTGGCATTACCTTTCTGTTATAGGATGTACGTCATGTACCTACACTTACACACATAGTCTCATGTTTACATGGCAGATTGATGATGTTGGGTTTCATGTTTCATTTGGGGATTCTACCTGGAAGATCACTCGTGGCAGACTTGTGCTTGCTAGAGGTGCCACAGCTAGCAGCCTCTATCCTCTTGTAGTTGATGGGTCCTCTATTAAACATGTTTTGTCAGTGGGTTCCATCCCACATGTATCTCTTTGGCATGCCCGTTTGGGCCATATGTCCTTGAAGGGAATGAAAATGCTTTCTGGTGTGCAATACTTACCGCCCCTTGGCATGCCCGTTTGGGCCATATGTCCTTGAAGGGAATGAAAATGCTTTCTGGTGTGCAATACTTACCGCCCCTTGACTACGTCTGTTTTGATTCATGTGAGCATTATCTTTGTGGCAGACAGACTAGGAATACGCATAAGAAGTTTGGTAGGACACGTATGAGTGAGCCCCTGGCATTGGTACATTCGGATGTCTGTGGGCCCATGCCCTATTAGTCTATGGGTAGTGCAAAGTATTTTGTGATGTTCATTGATGATTTTTCGCATAAAGTTTGGGCTTACCCCATTAAGCTTAAGTTTGATGTCTTGGCTATATTTCAGAGATGGCTTGCATTTGTTGAAACCAGACTGGGCATAGGCTGAAATGCCTTAGGACTGACAATAGGGGAGAATATGTGTCACGTGCTTTTGAACAACTATGTGACAAGAGGGGTATTAAGTGTCAATTGACTGCCCCCTATACCCCACCCCAGAATGGTTTGGATGAGCATATGAATAGAACCATCCAGGAGCATGTACGTAGTATGCTTAGCCATGTAGGCTTACCACATAGCTTTTGGGTTGAGGCAGTCAAGAAGATGTGCATGTCATAAATAGATCACCTTCTAGTGGTTTGGATTTCTAGGTTGCAAAGGAGCTATGGACTGGGAAACCTCCATCTTATGCGCATTTACGTGTCTTTAGATGTGAGGCATTCTGTTATGTTCCCAAAGACAAGAGTACTAAGTTGGATCCTAAGAGTGTCAAATACATTTTCCTTGGCTATGGGGATGCAGGCAAGATGGGTTACCACCTCTGGGATCCACAAGCGTGGAAATTCATCTGCAGCCATGATGTAGTCTTCCATGAAGACAAGATACATAGGCAGCCTAAGAAGGTGGTAGAGATACGCATGGTTATATTCCAGGAGGAGCCACGTGCTGCTACACAACCAGTTTGACAGCCTGCAACAGCAATTGGTACACATGACCAGGGTGTTGGACCGCGACCACAGAGCCTGGGGTCTACTAGAGATAGATGTCCACCTAATAGATTTGAGCCCTCGATGCATTATGTCTTGGATACATATGCAGGAGAGCCTCTCGCTTATGATGAGGCTATGCACAGGGGTGACAGTCACTCTTGGGAGAGGGCTATGCAGTTTGAGATAGACTCCCTGCACAAGAATATGACTTGGGATTTGGTTGCACTGCCTCAGGACAAGAAGGCTTTGCCATACAAATGGGTGTACAAGCTGAAAAGTACCCTTGGAAACCCCAATCCGGCTTATAAGGCAAGACTTGTCACTAAGGGTTTTAAACAGGAGCATGGAGTTGACTTTGATGAAATCTTTTCTCCTGTGGTCAAGATGACCACCCTCTATGCTTGGTTTTGGCCTTAGTCGTGCAGCTTGACTTGGACTTGTACCAGATGGATGTCAAGACTGCATTCTTGCATGGGGATTTGCATGATGAGATATACATGGAGCAACCTAAGGGCTTTCTAGAACTTGGTAGGGAGCACCTAGTGTGCAAGTTAAAGAAAAGTCTTTATGGCTTGAAGCAGGCACCTAGGGAGTGGTATCACAAGTTTGATGCCTTTATGCAGTCAGGGGGCTACAGTAAAAGTGCTATGGATCTGTCTTTACACGAAGAAAGCCCGTGATGGCTCATTGCTTATTTTGGTACTTTATGTGGATGATATGCTGATAATAGGGAAAGCTCATGATGAGATGGATGCTCTTAAATCTCAGCTGAAGAAGATCTTTGAGATGAAGGATTTGGGATAGGCCTCTCACATTCTTGGTATGCACATTTAGCATGACAGGCATCAGGGACTAGTCTATCTCTCACAGAGGGAGTACATTCATAAAGTCCTTGAGTGTTTCCGCATAAAGGACGTAAAGCCTATTGGTTGTCCATTACCTTCTTATGTGAAGGTTTCACATGGCGATTGTCCGCAGATGGATGAGCAAAGGGCTGAGATGGTCAAGATCCCTTATGCATCAGCCATGGGCAGTTTGATGAATGCCATGATAGCCACTCATCCAGATATTGCCTTTGTAGATGGTGTTGTGGCACGCTATATGGCTACACCTAGCAAAAAGCATTGGGATGGCGTAAAGGGTATCATGAGATACCTGAAGGGCACAACAGATATGTGTATCTGCTATGGCAACTAGGATACAGGAGTTGTGGGCTACACAGACTTTGATTATGAGGGAACATGTAGATAGTAGGAAGTCCACTTCCGGCTATGTCTTTACCTATGCTAGAGGTGCTATTTCTTGGATGTCCAGGGTTCATAACCGTTCGACTTTCTTTAGCATTGAGGCCGAGTATGTTGTAGCAGCCATTGAGGCTTGCAAGGAGGCCATATGGTTAGGCCGTTTGGTTCATGACCTTGGGGTTGATACTATACCTACGTTGCATTCGGATTCTATGAGTGCTATTCAGCTAGCCAAGAATCCGGTCTTCCATGCGAAGACGAAACACATTGAGGTGAGGTATCACTTTATCTTGCCGATTTGCTCACGAAAAGCCTCATTACTGAGCGCTTTTCACTCCTCACTGGGGCAGATTCACCTTTAAGTGGGAGGTTGTTGGGGGTAAGCGCACCTTTGCCTAGCCGCCCGTGTATTACTACATTGACAATACCCACCACTGCACATCGCACGTGGCAAGCACCCATCACCGTCACTTTATTCTTTATTCTTTTAGTGATAGTTTGAATAAAGGAAGGCCTGGTCACACATTGTGACTGTTGGAGTTCCCATTTGTGTCTCTCTCTCTTCTTGCCCTTGCTCTCTGCCATAGCTCACTTCCAAGCAAGCTTCGATCCTTCTCACCTTTCAAAGGGTTTGTAAGTAGCAATACTTAGGTTGAGGAGCTATTAATGGTAAAACGGAAAGGTGGTAGAATGGCAAAGTGAATTCGCAAGGTGGACAATGATGGCAAAAGTAAATAGAAGTGCAAATCAAGTGGAGGGTGCACAATATACAATAATTTTCTATTAAAGTTTGCAATCATACAATTACTTGTAATATAATTTTGGAAGCCAAGGGTAGCGCGCACATGTAAATTGTAACATTTTCCACTACAATGAAAAACCCATAGCTTTGGCAAGGGTGGGAGCACTAGCTTTTATTTCTTTTCATGACAATCAATGTGATCTAAATATGTATGCATAAACTGGGAAAGACTAGCCAAGAGCCAAATACGAGAGATGAGCACCCACAACTTAATAGAATCCTGAACTCAAAGTCCAATATATAAAAATTAGAAAGTGAAGGGATAAGCTCATTTTTGTGGCAAACTTGAGAGCATGCTTCTTCTTCTTACTTTTATTCGATCTCCTTGGGGCTTCATCTTGAGAGTGAGGAAGACTGAGAGTGAGGGAGTTGAGAGGTGAACCTTCTTCCTTGTGTGCACTTTTCTCTTCTTTCCCTTCTTGGGTGAGAGGCGCATTGGAGTAGAGGTTGGGTTTCTTTTCTTATTCTTTATGTTTTCTCTCATAGATCGAGTGCTTGTAGATTGGATCGAGAGCCATGGAGTGGAAGATGTAGATCGAGTACTATTGAACATATCATTGAGCCACCATCAAGCCTTCACTTCGTGGCATTAAGGAGAAGGTAAGGTGGTGAGTTCACTACACCCTTGTCCATTTGTTTATTCTTACTTTTGTGTGGGTTGAGAGAAGAATGGATAGATCAATGAGTGCAAAGGATATGTAAGCTAGTCATTGCCAAATTGGATGAAGCGCTTGAAATAATAAGCATTCCATCAAGACCGATGATTGAGCTTATGAAAGCTCATGACATTTTGGTTTTGTTGTCAAGACACGACAAAATCATCCATGATGATATACATTCTCTTCATTGTACATCAAAATAAAAGTACGACTCTGAAATAGACTAGGAATGCATACTCTAAGATGGATTAGGAGTGTAGCTTGAAATAAGTATGTGCTAGAGTAGGACAAATGGAGTAGGATAGACTAGATGTTTTTTGGGTTGAAAATTTAGATTTGAAGTAGATTAGTGAGTTAGAATAGCCTTAGAAACAAAATTTTAAACATTAAAATCACCAAATTTTTTGTTTTTTAATATTTATTTTTCACCCTGTGGGATTGGTAAGGGGTCGACTTGCAAGTCCAAAGCAAGGGGCTTATCATTAACTTGTAGCTTCTAGCTTTTGGGATTTTCTCTTGCTGCATTGCAAAAATTCCCTTCTTGTAAAATTGGGGAAGCTATTTAATTTGAAAGAAACAAAGAAGAAAGGGAAAAAACGAAGAAAGATCACTAAGGGGAGAAGAGTAAGAAGTATCAATTAGAATCTTGCATTGTGGAGGAGAGTGAAGGAGACGAAGGAATGCAAATCGATGACCTTGCATCTTCAACAAGTGCACAAGTATAGTCTTCAAGCTATAGGTTGATAGATTCCCTAAAATTATTAGCTATAGGTTGTATTCTCTTCCTATTCCCATCTTTTTCCTAGACAAAAGCCAATAGGCTTGCTTCCTCAGACAAACTCCACAAGCCAATGGAGTTAGTTGGACTAGCTTGTGACTACTCAAATGTAATCAGATGACAACCATAAACGCTAGGTGGTGTTTATTTGATCGAAGCATCAAATCGGGTGCCTGTAAGCCCTTAAGTGCAATTGCCCCCACATGAATTGGCCACTTATACTAGCTAATTCACCATGTATATGAGCCAATTGACCATTGAAATCATTAATCAGCTACTATTATATTGACAAAGGTTTTGATTTGTGGAGAGTCAACCAATTTTAACAAGAGAAAGAGTGCTTATGAAGCAATAGAATACATAGCATCAAGAGTGATACCACTACATGCACAATGGCATACAATAGTTGGAGCTAGTATATGAAAACTACAGTAGGCACTAAGGCAAATAGTCAGTTAGATCCTCCACACAAGGTAAGCTTCATGGAATGGTCTAGTAGTTGGTGGAGTCAAAGACGACATGGTGCTCACCAATGACCTAGCTACTACTACTATGACATCGTCTCCGTGACAACACCTCTGACAAGGATAGCCAAGCCCTTCTCCTTTCATGCAAACTACCTACCTCCTCACTATCCCACCCTATGTCATCCTCGCATGCCTATATGATAAGCATCAATAGTACCCCACTTGATGATCTTTGTTTCATATGCTATAGTAGATCAAATGTCATTTTTTCCTACTAACATTCTTAATGCACAATCAAACTATAGTTCAGTGGTGTCCAAAAATTGGCACCACACTAGCCAAGAAGGAAGATAATACAACCTTTTTGGAGATTGAGATCTTAGCATTGTCCTTCATGCATTGGCAAGTATTGTAATGAGTTGGTTGGGAGTCAAGGGACTTTTATTAGAGACCTTGTATGCCATTGCACTAGGCACTAGAAGGTTCAACCAACATAAAGCCCGAGTGTAGATGAGGCAAGCACCCCACTAGCTAGATCACCAAGGAGCTATAGCCCTAGGCATCCACTATCACAACCTCCAATGCCAGGATTGCAATCATCAATCGCTCCATATTGCAATCACCACCTACTCTATCATTGCCAACCCTACCATCTTGGTTGTTGTCCACATTAAGCTATGTTGTTTCACACTCAGCCTTCAGCTTTGGCCACAGTTGCCTAACTTGGCCATCCCATAATTGACTGCCACCTCTTTATCGAACATAGCAATGATAGGCCTCAACTAGCCCACAATCAAATAGGCCAACACTATCTACACCTGACAAGCCATAGGATAAGACCAAAAGGTTGATATTATTTGTTTCATTTTTTTAAATATAAAGGGAGAGGGCCATAGGAAAAAGACATAAGACCTTTTGGAAATGGCCAATTGGGCAAATCTCTTGGGGCTATGGGGCCTTGTGGATTAGATTGGCTGAGTAGCTTGATTTTTTCAAAAAGGGGTTGTCGTCGAGCCGAATAGCATCCATCATGACATGCTTTTACCATCAACACATGGCAAACACATCCTATCACCAAGAAGCAACCTATCTAAATAAGCAACACTCACCTTGAGTGACTCTCACCATATGCCACCTCAAGAATTCCAAGCACACCACCTTGAGCATCATAAAATTCACATTGCTTTGATTATGATAGACTTTCATTGAGTGTAATTTTTGCAAACCCAACTGGCTATTCACACCAAGTCAAGGGCACATATATCATTCCAAGTAGCCCACCTCAAGCAAAGCCAAGCCTAACACCTTGAACACTATTTACATAGTAATAAATGCCATTGCACTAGAAGGTAACATTTCGAGTCATGAAGCAATCATTCCACTATGGGACAATGGTAATTAGTGCTTACACAGTCGAGTAATCACTATTGGGCACTTCGATGGGCACTTGGTAGCTTGAATGAACTTAATACTACAGTTGGCACTCCACATTAGCTATGTTGGGTAGCAACCCTACCACACCACCAATGTAACATGCTCTAACATAATGCCAATGCTCAGACAACCAATTCTACTCTGGTTGGGCACACAACCATAATTGGATAGCTCTCTAACACCCTCTATTTGTGGAAGCAAAGTTCCTTGAGTAGCTTATCATAGGGATGACCTTCCATGCCTTCTTCTTAATCAAGACATACCATCATTGTAGGCTTTAACTTTATCATGGCTCACTTGGCCTTAGGCACCCACATGACCAAGAGCATGGCAAGGTGTTTGACCTTATATAGAGTCTTGAACCTTGCAAGTATAGAGTTGATCTACTATTAAAATGATTGCATAGAGGGAAACTTTGGAAGACAAAACCTTGCGATGCATATGATTTAAATACACTTGGGCAGTGCAATGCTCCTACTAGCTAGCCAACAAGCTAGAAATTAGAGCAAAACAAGTATTTAAGAAGTTGGCACAAGTAGGTGCAAATGGAAAAATGTTACCATGACTCGCACTCCTATCTCTTGTGTGGATGTTGAGTGCCCATTCAATGTGATCTAGGTCAAAACTCTTAGCATTCTAAGTACAATTGAGTTATCTTACTCCAAGACTAGATGCAAATTGATAGGGTTGGCACATATTACCACATAACACACTCAAAGCATCCAAAAAACCCAGCATGATCAACAAATCTATTAATATATAGAGCTTAAGTCCATCAAGTGACATATTTAACTATTGCTCTCAATACTATACCTTCAATTTTGGCATTGTCTTGATTGAATGAGCACAATAGAACCTTCAATTGAATTAAGCGAATCCATAATTTGATTTCTTGGATGCTAATACCTTGGCCTGATGTGGGTTCCTACAACTTTTGATCAACCTTATTGGCCTTAGAAATTACTTAGGATACCTACAACCAATTGAATCCATAATTCGATTGCTTGGATGCAAATTCCTCAGCCTGATGTGGGAACAAGTTTCTACAACTTTTATCAACCTAATTGGCCTTAGAACTCACTTAGGATACCTACAAGCAAGCTCGAAAATTTCCATCTTTTCGAGGAAAACAAGAAAGGAAGCTATTTGAAGGAACTTACCTTATTGAAGTTGAACCCTCAAGGTTTAGAGACATGAGACCTTTCCCTATAGATTGGTGCAAAGGGATCCCTTTAAGATAGTACCCCAAGGGTACTTAATTAGACCAAAAACATTGCAATAAAAGAGGCACTTTGAAAATGATAGTCGTAAGAACACCTAAAGGGTTACCCTAAGAGGCATCTAATTGCTACAAGATCCCATTCTTATTGTGAAGATTCAGTACTCATACAATTCAAACACCTTGCATTCCCAAGGGTTTCATAACTCAATTAAGTGGGAAAAGAGATGTTGGAATAAAGGCACTAGCACAAGCTCTAGTTGTTTCCATAAGACCATCACATCCACTTGCTCTAGTCACCAAATTATTGTTTCAATGGTGCCCAATTAATTGAGCCAACAGTCTCACAAGATCTTAGTTTTAAGGCGCTTAGTTTGGATCGAAAGTAAAAAACAAGAATCCTGTACATAAGGAACTTGCTTGTTGCCACATAACACCTCAACTCTTAGACTACATCAATGACTCAAACTTGAAGAATAATTTTACGTGACGTTTGGATTTTGTTGATGAAGTTGTCCCAATTTGCAATATTAGACAATATAGAGTGAAAAATCAATGTGGAGTTGTAGCTTTCCGATTCATCCCTAGCCACTTAAGTTTCTTTCTTTCGAACATACTCTTGGATACTCAATGCTAACACTGCAGTACTGCATGGGTCAATACAATCTAAATGCCATTCGAATGGATTTAGAAGAATGTTCCTTATTAGAAGGAGAGGCATGTAACTAAGAATACTTCAAAATAGTGGTAGAAATGGAGATGGAAGGAAGTGAGAATGTAAGGGTTGTGTCGAAGATATTGGTGATTGTGTGGCTATGGTTGTGTGAGCATAGAAGGAGGGATAATATAAGAAGATTTATGGAGTGGAGGTAAGAGACTAACCAAATTGGAATTCTTATAGAAAGATACAAAAGAAAACTTTTCTTGATTATACACATGGCATTAAAAGGTTTTGGGGGAGAAAAACTATTTTTGGAGAGGAAGGGAGATTTTCAAATGGGACAAACTTGACATAGGGGTAGTAAAAGTGGGGGGAGGGAGAAAGGGGACATAGGGGGACAAGCCTATAAGTGGTAGTCCTAAGGGATAAAAGAAAGTGGATAAAATGTGCACACCACCCCCTCTCCTATTAATCCACCTCAAATCTCTAGTAATTAGGAAAGTCACTAACTCCTAAGATGAAGGGCCCTTTTTGGGTTCGTATTTTCCCTAATGTGAACTAGATTGGGAAGCCAACCTTTAATTGGTTGGATGCCATTTCTACATAAAGTGAAAGCTTGTATGACATTGGTTTTGAAAGTGCTATCAATGGCCATGCACTTTTGATAGACAAATGCATCACCATCTCCAACATCCACTTAGTTTGAATGATCAAAACAAACAATCTCTCAATCTCATTATTTATCATGGGATTGTAGGAAAGTGGAAGTACAAAACCTTTCATTGAGGGAGAAATTCCTCTAACTCATTACACATTGAGATCTAATCATTGTGAGATGGTCTTCCTACGGGCAACATACATCAAGTTTTAGTTAGTTATTGTAGGAATGACAAAAGACATAGGTTCTCAAAATGAATACCTTATTTTTGTAGTTGGAATAACATTATTTGGACCTCTCTTAGAATAACAAAGAGCTTGAAGGTCACATGATCCCATTGGGATGTTTGAATGAAATAGGATTTCTCTTCTGAGATGCTCATTTTTTCCATGTGCAACACGCACTCAACTCAAATAGATCATCTGTACAATTTCAAATTAGATTGGGATAAACTAAAAGGTAATATAGATATTTGCTTGAGCCTAGAGATTGTCCAAAATGAAAATCATGGACCTATACAAAGGTACCTTTCAATCCTTCCATATATTTCACTTTGGCTTGGAATGGACAATCAAATTTTTTGAAGACTTACCTCTTTGAATCTCTCTACTTCTATGAAGTCCTTTGCCACCTTGATGGCACAAATGCTCAACAATATATTGTGATGACTGTGGTGTATATTTAGTGGACCATTGGATCATAAGTCATGCCTTATGCTTTATCATGATATCTTCCACGATTGTAGTATTAGTTGCCTCAACAATTTTTGTAGCTTTCTTGGCAAGAATTGGATTAATGGTAGATGTGGATGATTCTCTCTACAATTCCTTACATCCACAACCATTAAAAAGTTCATTGACATAAGCTACAAGAATCCCTTCGTGTCTAACATCTAAAACCCATAGCTCTTTTATGTGTTGAATTATTATTTTAGACCCATAATGAGTTTTTCTCTTAGCATCTGTATGGTATGAATCCATAATAATTATCCACCACTTCACATATACATAATTGGTTTTTTCTCTCATTACTTATATGGTACGACTCCACTATATTCATCTACTCTTTCACATATCCAATCCTCAGGTTCCCACCTAATATCAAGCATATGTGTGCTAGTCCGTTTGGTTATTAGATTGATTACACATAATTCATTTCTCATCTTGCTCACTTCTTTAAGTTGAGACACCTCATGACATCATGTGTATTGAGTGTATTTGGTATGAGAAGTGTGGATCCAATCAAATTTGACTCCATCAAAGAGTGCCTCTTTTTGTTGAACACAAAGTAGTGCTCAAAGACATGCAAGAATGGGTTTGTCATTTGAGAATGTGATAATTTCAATCCCATCAATCTGCTTGCACTCAGATGGTGTGTCCTCATTGGAAATGGAGACATCATCAAATCGTATTTTGTCTGCACCATTAACCAAAGCATTCATATCCATGAACCTAGAAGAACAACAATAATCCATAGGATTCAAACCATACGTATGTATTGTGCCACTCTACGTTGACCAATTGGGTAGATGAACGCATTTGTAAATGGCTCTTACTATTGCATAATTTGCACTTGCTAAGCTAACATGGAGATCATGGCTGTGAACATTGCAAGGGCTACTATTACTACAACTTCAAACCCTTACTTAGTTCATAAGCTTGGGCTAATGATTGCATTGATGTAAGGCACCTATATCACACTCTCATGCCACATGGCAATTTGATTTACCAAAGAATTTGGCTTTAGGGCAACCCATTGTCCACATGAAAAATGCATTTATATTCCTTAGAGTCACATGCAATAGTGCTCAATGGATATGTTATGCATTTAGTCTATGCATATCAATAGGAAAACATCGAAGAGAAGATATGGTGCCATCATAGAATCAAATAGAATAGAGTAAACTCTCACTCTTCCATTGATGAGCTTGCATCACATGGTTGATTCAAGTTAAGCATGCATAGCATGGTTCTCCCATCTAACCCTTGAGGAACACATGGTTGACTAAAGTCAGGTGAAGGGGAGCTACAAGCTCTACCCCGAGACCTACGGACCGCTTATTGATCAAGCGTTTCAAGCCGAGCGGCCATGGCTACGTCTCACATAGCTGATGCGCCATGCCTACCTTACGAGTGTAGTGAGCTTACCTTGATGCTCGATCAAGTGCCCTCCTCTCTCTTGCACACCGGTAGCTCCACGATCCTTTTGGCAAGCTCACGCAACCTCAATCCCTCTCCTATGAGCTCCATCCTCCATAGCCACGCGCGAGACAAGGGAAGAGAAGAAGACGGAGAGCTTCTTCTCCACGATCCCTCACTCTCACACACTCACTCCCTCACCCTCTCACACTCCCTCACTCCCTTTCTCAAGCACAAGCAAGAAGGCAAGAAACAAGAGAAGAAGAAGAAGAAGCTTTTGCCACACACAAGAATGAGCTTCTCATTCACTTTTGAACTTTATATACATGCCCTCCCTTCTTTGGGCGGTCATCTCCTTTTTTACATGGCCGCGGCCTAAGCCCATTTCTCATTTCCCACCATTCTAATTTATCCTATTCCCAACTAATGCATGCAATTTGCGCAAGAGCGAGCCTAGCACTCTTTTACAAGGATTCGGGAGCGCTTCCACATTTAATGGTGCGCTTTTTTCTCTTTTGCTTTCTCGGGGCGACATTGAGACTTTCTGGGGGTTGTGCCCGGACATTTAAATTTTTCAGGATCTGGTTACCGGTCAAGGCGCCTTTTTCTTCTTTTATCCTGTGCCTTTTTTGCTATTTCCTTTTTTTCATTTTCCCGCTCCTCTGCTCCATTTTCCCGCTCCTCTATGTTGTGGTAACCACAGTAAACATTACCCCCCTCCTAGCCAAGTGCCAGTCCCATGGCACTACGGTGGGAAGTAGTGGGATAGTTGGGTCTGCTGCTAAGCAGAACTGGTGGGTAGATGACACTGATTCAAAGGTGAGGGTGTGAATGAGAGGTGATGGAGTTTAATGACGATGAGCATGAGAGATTCCGGCGTGCTTTAGGCTTCATGAAGATGCTCGGCATTTCTCACACAGTTGTGGCTTCCATTCTGCGACGGTTGATAGGGGTTCCAGTTGGTTGGTGAAAAATATGTAGCCGATCATCCCTTGAGCATCAGAAACGCTTGATCAATAAGCAATCCCTTAGGAGGATGGTGTTGGAGGGATTTATCCTGGAGAAGCCCCCCTCCCCCTCCCCCTCCCCCCCCCCCCCCCCCCCCCCCGAACTCTACCTTGACAAAGATATGCTTTGTCTTCGCATTGAAGATCTGTGTCTTTGATTTGAAGATCTTTGTCTTTTATTTGAAGATCTTTGTCTGTGATTTCAATATCTTCAGTGCTGCATTGAAGATCTTCAACCTTGCATTGAAAATCTTCAGGCTTGTGGAATCAATAAGCGATCCGTAGATCTTGAGGCGTTAGGCATGCATCTTTGGAAGATGAGGTTCCAAAATCTATGCCAATGGCAGATCTATTACTGAATACTCCTTTTGCTTGATTTGGTTCAGTCATGGTAGCCATCAATAGGCAGATGGTTGGCGACATGAAGCATGTTGGTCCGTCCAATCTAATGCAGAAAAGCTCCTGAAACAGCAGCAAGGGTGTCATGTCTGACACATGGAAAAAGTTTTGGTTATTAAAGGATGCCGTGGATGATCTTCTTTAGCTAAGTAGCTAGTTCTTGAAACACGAACATAACCTGCAAGAAAAGTTGTGCACTCCCTAAGGGGTGTGTCTACCTCACTATGTAGCACATGGTGCCTGTGGCAGTGGAACTGGGAGATGGGTCACCTTGGGCAAGCCCTTGGTAATGTCCCACACTTGAGGATCCAGTTCGTGTGTCGTTGGAGGTGCGGTGCAAATCTTAGGGTGACAGGTCTGAAAGTCCTGCCCTTGATGTGCCCTAAGTGTGAAGTGGGAAGGGGCTAGGGAGAACCCTAGATGCAGTGATTGTGGTGCACAACAAGGCGAAGGGAAGTTGCAAGCTCATCATGTGAAGTCTTCTCTCTCTTATCTTTGCTTAGTAGTAGATTCATCCCTTGGCTTTGCTATTCTTTGTTGTTGTCTCTTCTTTCAGTTCACCTTTTCTTTTGTTGCCTTGTGGCCTTTTTTTTTTTTGAACAGGTTATACATAGATGCATGTGATACAAGGGCATGATGGGAGTTTAATCATCGTCATCCGAATGGCGAGTAGGGGATGGTGGAGGGCAAGGGGCTTTGTTAAGGAATCTGTGACTCAGCATGTAGCCCTTGAGATTGAGGCGGGTCTTGAGAGTGGTGGTGGAAAGGAAAGGGTGGTTGCACTGTGTGAATTTACTATTGCTCATATCCTCAAGCAGTGCAATACAGAAGGATGGTAGAAGAGTAGCGCGCATCATGAGGCGAGTCATGGTGCTACTATCTATGGCATTGGGTCGAAATAAAGGGGTGGAAGGTGGCGTTCTTGAGGTGCATGCTCTTGGTAGATTAGGACCCTAATTAGTCTAAGATAATTATAGGTTGTTATGAAGGCGGGGTCAGGACAGGATGTGAACTCACTAAGGAATCTATCTATGAAACTATACAAATTAGGGAGGGTAAATACAAGGGCATCTTTATAAGAGGTGCTATTGGCGTTATAGATGATAGGTAAGTCAAACTTGCCGTGGATGGACGGATTAAAATCCACTCCTACCCTTCGAGGATACGGCATGAATGTGGAGTCGTTTCTCTCAAAAGGAAGGGTGTTACAAAACGCCATCCAAGCGTCAAGGTTGACATAAAAAATGTGTCTTCTCCAGGTGGGTGGGCAATTGTAGCCATCCATCGATCTAGGCACCTGGAAGACTTTATCATGCCAAAATTCACGGTCCTCAGTTCCCCAAGCAGTTGGGTTGGCCTCTCGCTCCGCTAGCCACTTGTCCTTGAGCCTTGCACCCATAGCGATTACATCGTTTACAACTTCAATGGGCATTACTCTATTTAGTTTAGTGGGAAGCTCAAAGCTCAAGTTGAAGGGGTTGCGGGCACATTCTTGCTGTTCCCAGATGATTAGCTCTGCATGGAATCTAGCGGGGAGGTCCTCAGGGCGCGGTGGGAGAGGAGCAGGTTGCCTTGGAACAAGTCTAATGTTTAGCTTCTTCCTTGCCTTCTCCACCATTTCTCTTCTGCGCTTAGCTAGGGTTGCTTTCCTCTCAGTGGATGTGTCAGTGGGTTGCTCTTCATCTTGTCATAGAGGAGAGGGTGGTGGGACGTAGTCCTCCTCCTAAGGTCCCAGATCAAACTCTGGTCCACCCCCTTCTGCTTGCACTTCTTCTTGCACATTCTCTTCTGTGAAACCAAGTTCGTCAATTTCTTACACCGTCAGGCCTACCTGTGTAAGGTATTTTCTTTGCTCCTCCAGGCTTTGCGGCGGGCCTCCTAGTTGCAGTAGGACGTGCAGACCTGTTATTAGGGCTTTGCGTGCAATGGCTAGCTTCTTCTGCAGAGCAGCTGATCATTGGCCTCGTTTTCTTTTGTTTTGGTGAAGTGAAGCAGCGTGTTGAGGAAAGTGTGCTGCTGGGCCATCATAGAGAGCTGGGCAGCCTCTGCCTGATTTTCAGCCAACACTTTATCTCCTTCTGCTTTGGCCAATCGGCGTGCCAGGTCTCGTACCCTCCTTTCGTTGTGGTCAGCCCATTCCTTCACTCTCTTCTCCATATCTTCCAGGCTCTCCCCCTGATGGAGGGTCATAGCCATGAGTCGTTGCTCTTGGTCTTCGAGCTCACGGTGTAGGCGGGACTGCTCCTGGTCTTCATTGGCGATTTGCGCACTGAGCTGATCCAGCTGCACCTGCACTCTTTGCACCTGCTCTTCTCTTAACTTTTCTAGCTTTGCAGTCTCCTGTTTGATCTTCTCAAGCTGGTTTTGTGCTTCCTGGTTGACTGCAGTGAGCTGGTCGTTCTTGCACCACAAGTGAGCAGTTGTCTCCCTCTCTCCATTGAGGTGATCCATTAGGATTTTTCTTCCCTCCCAGGCAACATCATGTTCCTTTAGGGTTTTTGCTTCTTCTGCATCTCTATTGCTAGCTTCCTCCTTTAGCATAGCAATCTCCTTTTGGTACTTTGCTATATGTTTAGTTTTCTCCAGCTGGAGAGAGTGGCTCTTGATTCTCGCTCTGTTTGCCAACTCTTCCATGGCAGTTCTCTTTCCTTCCTTGGCCTTTCCTAGCTGCGAGAGCAGCTCTTTAATGTACTCATCGTATTGGCCTGCTGGAGGTGGGGGATGGGACATGGTGGTGGCGGTGGTAGTAGCTTCTGTTTTCTGTCTTTTAAGCTCTGGGCTTGGCTCCACATCAGCCAAGGCTGCCCTCTTCACTCCTGACACTAGGGTGGCTATGCTAGCTTCTCTTGCTAACTCCCTTTCCACCAGGAACTGCAGCCATGTGACCATATTGCTCTCATCAATCTTTGGCAAAGTTCCTGGGGCCAGAATGATTATTACGGAAGCAACAGGGCTAGTTGGCACAAAACTGGTAGGGATAGGCGTGATGGCCTCCTTGCCCTTGCCCTCTGCAAGGGCTAGCGGCGGGATGGAATTTGGCACATTCAAGCTCGTGTTTGGGTTCTCATCCTCCTGGGGTGGGGTTTGCTTTCTTTGTCGTTGATGTTGTTCCACAAATAGGCGAATTGCAAGTTCTATATCCTCTTGTTCCTTCTTCCTCAAGGCTTCTTCCTCTTCCTCAGCCCTTCTTTTCCTCTCCTCTTCTACCTTTCTAGACTCCTCTTTCACTCTCTGTGCATCCTCTTTTTCTTTCCTTTTTCTCTCTGTTTCCTGGGCTCTTGACACTCTTTGCACTTTTTGCAGTTCTTCTTTCTCTTTCTTCCTCCTTTCTTCTTCCCTTTGCTGTTGGAAGCGCTTAGTGCACTGCTCTCTTTGTTGCTGCTGGCGTTGTTCTTCTTGCTTTTCTTCTTCATCACTACTCTCGTCAGTTTCTGTTTCCTCGTCAGAGCCAGAGGATTCTTTGTTGTGTGGTGAGGGTGGCAGTCTCTCCTGCTCCTCCTCTGCTGCTCCTGCCTCCTTTACTGCTTCTTCAATTAGGGCAGTTAATACACCTCCATATCCAATGAATGATGCTTTGGAGGCGGCCTTCTTCCTGTCTTTTGCTGCTGGGGATTCACCTCCAGCAGGTTGGCTTCCCAGATCAAGTGCTACGGCAGCCTTCTCGATTGTGTGTCATACATAATCATTCCAATCGATCTCTTTTGGTGCATTGGCCGCGAGGCTTTCGAGCACACAGGCACATTTAATCTGCCCATATAGCAAGTGTATCGATGGCTGGAGAAGAGGGTGTGCATGACTTTAGCACACATGCAGATTTCGTCATCAGGGATGTCCTGGATATTGACTCCATCGTTGGACCGCACCTGGCCCCTGTCCATTTTTAGCATGGCGAAGACATCCCTTTTTGGTCTCTTTATGGCCCTTGATTCCAGGCCCAGTGCCTTTTCTACTAGTTCCTTGCTTAAGGGTACCTTGACTTGCCTAGCAGCATCCCCCCTTCCCACAGTGGCACTCTTGGAGGCAGAGTCGAAAGTTCGTAAGAACTCAACACACCTTGCAAGATCCACATTTTGCTCCGCCTTCTCCACATATTTGGTCATATTGCACTTTTCTATGACCTGCTTAGCTACTTCCTCCGTTTCCACGACCCTGGATAGGTTGTGGACAGTTCGGAAATTCAGCCATTCGTAAGCTTGAATTTGTAGACTCAGCATATATTTTTGCTTTTCTTCTTCTGT
Organism: Lygodium microphyllum; assembly: GCF_053477565.2. Lineage (NCBI taxonomy): Eukaryota > Viridiplantae > Streptophyta > Polypodiopsida > Schizaeales > Lygodiaceae > Lygodium > Lygodium microphyllum. The sequence continues at coordinate 75,607,301 of NC_141155.1, forward strand.
GAAGGGAAGCTTATGAGCGTGATCTTGATGAGCCATCTTGGGTTCCTGCCCAGCAAAAATACTTTTCATTAATCACAAGTGGAAAATGAAAACATGGCAAAATGAAGCTAAGCATGAAAAATATGCAAAACAGGAATGCAAAGAACTTGAAAATTTTTGCTAACTAATTTTTATTTATTTTTATCACTGAGTTCAACCTTTCAACAATTATTTATGCCTTCTTAGCCTTATTCCTCCCCCTCAAAAAGATGAAAATCCTTCCTAAGATTGAACGAAGTGGTGAGGATATCAAAGGTGATTGCGATGGGGTGTTCTAGCCAACAGCCACTCATAAAATGTAGGGTTGTACTCAAGTTGAGCGTGACGATCGAGTTCACAGGGTTGTACAGCAACTTGGGAGATATAGGTCAAGACATCGTGAAAAATATCTCCGGTATTAAGGCGGCTTGCAACGTGTAGTTCTTCTTCCGTAAGGAATTGGTCAATGTAAGGATGGGCTAGGACCTGGTCATCTAAGTGTTGGTTCCGGATAATGGCCAAAACTCTAAATGAAAGAGGTGCCACATAAGTAGGATCGTACTCAATGGTCTTGATTGCCCTCCTTTGTTCAGCATTTGTCATGATACAACAGCCTTTCTTTTCCCATTGGGTCCGCAAAGTGAACCACTGCTGTAAGAACGAGGAAGTTGAGCTTACAAGTTGCGTGAGCTCATGTAATTCTTTTTCGGGAGCAGAACGAGGAGGCTTACGGTATGAGGTGATTAGTCGCATGAGAATAGCTTGCTCCTTTGAGATTTCTTCATTTGCTATTAGTTTAGCAGCAATCTTGGGGACTTTGACGGTCATAAACTCGTATTCCTCCCAAGTGCATGGTAATGCACAAGCATCGGAAGCAAGTGGTTCATCAAGAAGATCTAGGTCCAAATGCTCATAACTCCTAACGAATGTGGTGAAAGTGTGGTCTAACACCTTAATGCAGGTCACAAGGTCATCTCTCGAAGTTTCAGCAAGGTCTTTAGCCAAGGAAAGGAAAGATCGTACCGCATAGGAAGGCCTAAGACCTGCTGGTGGTGATGGTGCAATTGAGTTGGACAGTAGTGACTCCATTGCAAGTGTCACGGTTGTGGATTTGCACTCCGAAGCACTTTGAAGTGCTGTAGGAAGCTCTAGTAGCATGGAAGTTGCGATGGCTTCTAAATGCACAGTCACGGAAGTATTCAACTCTTTTGAGTGAGGTAAGCTTGAGGCTTTTAGTGATTGCTTTGGTCGATAAATTAGCTGAGACTTATTAGTCACAGCCGGCAGTGGTTTGCTAACTACGGCCTGGGCGCTATGTTTGCAAGCCTCTCTCACTGGACTGAGGTTGCTTGGAGATGAGCCTTTAGACTTGCCATTCTTAGGCACCCAAATCCAGTGGTTGCCTTCATAGTAGCCTTGCACTCGCAAGAGATCTTTGGGGATCCATCGCGGCGTGGTTGTGTGCCTACGTTGATAGCGTCCAAATTGCTCTTAGGCTGTGATGAGTGATTGTTTTGGTGTTTAGAAGCACGTTTGGGTGGTCTACCCGGAGGTGGTCTTTGCCGCTTTGGCACCAATATAAGCTTAGACTCCTTGGCCTTGTGAGCACTCTTGGTGGGTTTGGGTCTAGGGTTAGAGCTTGGCATGAGACCTTAGTGTCCTTCTGTGTAGACTTGAGCGTAAGTGCGGTCGTAGTGATTTCTACCGGTGGCTTCACAATGTTGAAAGGGTCAGAACAGCCCTTGCTGAAAGTCGTCACTATGCACACATTGCCTATAGCAAGATGGATGCAATCTAGATTATAATCCACATTACAATTTGTCTACTTCTTAAAAGTACGACCTAATAGTGACATATTACCGGCCCCTTTTGTGTTACGCAACACGTGAAAGAAAGCTGCTATACGGTCAGACTTGATGGAAATGACCACTTTGCACTTCCCTAAAAGCATGTAAGCATTGCCCCCAAATGGTGTGAGTTTGGCATTGGTGGGCTGCAGTTTAGGTTGACCAATGCGTGTCCAATGGTCATGCATCAAGATATTGTAATTGGCACCTTCGTCAATCAAAGCATAAAAAGAATAGGTCTTTTCCGCAGTGACGGTGATTCGTAAGTAGGCGGGTGCCACTGTTTCTTCATCTTGATCTGTTATTTCCGTAATAGTAGCCACGCAGACGTTGGCAGGGGCTTCCAACATAGGTGGCTCATGCAACGGGTAGGAAGGAGGATAGTATTTTTTTATGCGGTTGCCATTGAAAAAGCTGATTCCTTCGCCTTCAAGCATCTCTAATTCAATGTTGCCCATTCGACTAAAAGGTCCCAGTCCACGGAATTTCATTTTCTGTTTGTGACCCTTCACAGAGTATAGCAGAATGAGATCCCCCTCAAAGTCGCGTTGTTTGAAATGCTTGTCAAACCACATTTTTCTCCGTGCTTTCTCACAAATCAGCCCGCATGGGTGGCCAAGAGTCGGGTTTTCGTGAGACGTTCTAGCTCTACTAAGCGATTTGTCCAAGCGTCTCTTCCCTCCCAGCGCTCTTGCATTGCTATCCTTAAGCTAGGGACAAAAAACTCTAGGGGCAGAATGGCCTCCGTTCCATAAGTCAGCCTAAAGGGCGTCTGGCCTATAGCCATTTTATAAGCTGTACGATAGGCCCACAAGGCCGCCATTAATTTGTTGTCCCAGTCACTTTGAGATGTAGATACCACTTTTGTGAGTACATTGACTAGGATTTTATTGGTGGATTTTGCTTGTCCATTAGCTTGAGGGTAATAGGGCGAGGATTTTCTGTGAATGATTAGAAAAGTAGAGAGCAGATGCGATATCACCTCATTAATGAAGTGTGTGCCTTGATCACTAACTAATTCTATTGGATACCCAAACTGTGAAATGACCTGCTCCCACAAGAACTTTGCAGTGGTTCTAGCGTCATTCTTCCTTGTAGCTCTTGCCTCTGCCCACTTCATTAGGTAATCAATTGCCACTATGATGTAGCGAGCCTGAGAGTACTGTGCCGCGGGATTGGTAGGTCCAATGAAGTCAATGCCCCATTTTTCAAAGGGTTATCGGGCTATGATAGGGGTCAACTCCATTTTATCTTTGCGCATGGGTACCTTGGTTCTTTGGCATTCGTCGCAGTGCTTCACAAATTTAGTAGCATCACGGAATAGGGTGGGCCACCATATTTGAGATTGCAGCACCTTTCGGGCTATTGTATCCCCGCTAAAGTGTCCTCCAGTGATTCCGCCATGTGCTTCTTTCAATGCATCGTGCATCTTGTGCTCACACATGCATTTGCGCAATAAACAGTCTTGTCCTAACCTATAGAGTTGGCCGGCTATCAATTGGTATGGTTGGATTTTCAAAATAAGTCTCCTCAACCTGGCCTTCTCAAGTGGTCTCTTAGGTAATCCGTTCTCCAGCAACTTGAACTACATCATCGGCCCAATATGGCGTCAGATTAGCTTTAAACAATTCTCTCTTACTAGACAGGTTAAAGAGATGAGCATCCGGTAAATCGTCAGGTATGCTTTGTCCAGCAGCTTCTCCTGTGGGTATGCGGGACATATGGTCAGCCATGTAATGCTGCTTTCCTTTGCGTACAACCACGGAGAAGTCAAATTCCAATAGGAGAAGTAACCATCTAGCTATGCGTCTTGTAGCGCAAGGCTTGTTGACAAGATAGAGCAATGCTTGATGGTCAACAAAGAAGACAAAGGGAGTGGCCAATAGATAATGTCTAAATTTCTTTACAGCAAATACCATGGCCAACCCCTCCCTTTCTATGGTTGAATAATTCATCTCGGTCTCTGTGAGCTACCTGCTGGCAAAACTCACCAGATAGTCTAAGTTATGTTCACCAGGCTGGCATAGCACGGCCCCAATAGCAAACTTAGAGGCGTCTATGTGCACATGAAACGTTATGTTCCAGTCTGGGGCTCCTAAGATTGGTGCAGTGGTAAGAGCCTTCTTCAACTCTTCATATGCACGCTGGCATTCCTCAGTCCACTCGAACACGATCAACAGCTTGTACAATGGTCTAGCAATCAGTGCATAATTTAGTACAAAGCGGTGATAGTATCCAGTATATCCTAAGAAACACTGAACTCCCTTGTATTTATTGGGTGGCGGAAGGTCGACAATGACTCTGACTTTTGAAAAGTCCATGGCGATGCCGTTCTTTGACACCACGTGCCCTAGGATACATCCGTGTTTCACCTAGAACTGGCACTTCAAGGGGTTTAATGAGAGGTTGTATAACCGACACCACTCAAAGACAGCTCTCAATTTCTCTAAGTGTTCGGCCCAACTAGAGTGTACGCATAAGTCGTCTACAAGCACCTCTAGTTCGCGCCTAAGCATATCTTTGAAGATAGTGCACATTAAGCGTTGGAAAGTCGCAGGCGCATTCATCAGCCCAAAGGGCATGACAATGTAGGCAAATACACCCCATTCCGTGGCAAAGGTAGTCTTGTGCCTGTCATCGGGATGCACTTGCACTTGATTGTAGCCTGAGAAGCCGTCCAGAAAACTGTAGGCCTCTTTACCTGCTACCCTCTCAAGCATGTGCTCGGTGTATGGTAAAGGGTAGTTATCCCTCTTCGTAGCGGGATTAACTTTCTTGTAATTAATGCACACTCAGATTTTTCCGTTCTTCTTCATCACGATCACAATCGATGATACCAAGTCTCTGTGCTCAATCTCACATATGAATCCCGCCTTCATGAGCTTATCAATCTCCTCTTTTACTGCATGGGCATGTTTGGGATTCATGGGATAAGGTTGTTGCTTTGTTGGCACTGCATCAGGGACCATTGGGATATTATGAGTCACAACCCTAGGGTCGACCCCTTTAAGTTCTTCCAATGTCCAGGCAAATACATCAATATACTCTTGCAAGACTACAACAAGTTTGGCCTCCTCATCCTCGGTCAAATCGTTTGCAATGAATACAGGTCTTGGCTTTTCACCCTCCCCAACCAAGTTGACTTCCTTAACTTTGGCGGGTCCTTCGATCGGTTCATTAGTTTGGCCCTGCCTCTTCGCACCTAGCAGAATCACTACTCTGTCACCCTTTTTAAATTTTGTAAACCGTTTGGGTAGATCCTGCGATTTCTTTTGCCTCTCTGCTTCTGAGTCCTTCGCTCATGTCCTGGCCTCCTCCTTTAATCTCCTGCGCCTTAGGTGGATTGGCAAGTCCCCTTTTGTACATTTGACCTTAGAGGGTTGGGGTATCTCGGGATCACTCTTAGTGCTGACTTCCGACTCCGAGTTAAACTCGCATCCCTCGCTCGAGGAAGGAGTTTCCCCAAGGGGTCGTAGTTCAATAGATGCATCCGTCTTGAGCACTCGGATTACCCATGGTCGTGCTACTCCGGCTTGCTCGTAATCCACGGCTCCTATGTGTTCTAGCCAGGATCTATCGCACTCCATCCACATGACTCCTTTTTCACTCCAATTTGTCTTTTCCTTCCTGGGTCTCGAGTTTACCTTGATTTGTTCTATCGTTCTCCCTTTTGTGTCATACTCTACTGTATCTATCTCTTCCTCACTTTCATCTCCTGTAGAGCGGCAGTCCTCATATTCCTCATTGTCAAAGTCTTGCTCTTCAGACCGTTCATCATCGCCTAAGCTTTCCTCTTCAATCTCCTTGTCATCAGTAACTAAAGCCCAATTGTATAACAAATTCAGATCATGGACTTTGGTCCATTTCCATTCTGGCTTAGTCAATAGATCACGTAGAGGCTTTAGGTTGGTAGCCAAGTTGCCCTTCAGCGTGTCTGTCAGATACTCTACGATTTTCTGAAGCTCTAGCTTATTGTTGGGGATATGGAACAAGACAGGTTTCCTTGGGTTGAATGAGCTCATCCTTAGGGAAGGGAATATATTTAGTGAGTGATCCATAGGGTTTGGTCATTTGAGTATCGCCTTTCAGCATGGCTGAGATGGCATTTAGGTCAACGGGGGTCGTTTTCCAAGTGTCCATCTCTACCCTTACTGCTTCAGTTCTGCTGCCTAGGAAGATCAAACCATTCCCCCAATCTTCAATGAATCAAGCGTTTCTCATCCAAGGTCGGCCTAGCAGTATGTCGTAGTCCACTCCCTTTATGACAATGAAGTTCACGGAAAACTGCACACCTGCAATCTTTACTAGCCAGTTCTTTAAGACTCTGAATGGCCTTACCTTCATTCCATTTGCTAACGTGACATTGAACCTGGCAGTCTCTACAGGAGGGTTTCCCCATGCCTCTAAAACTGCATGGCTTAGTACGCTAACACTGGCGCCTGTGTCTACAATTCCTTTCCGCGTCATATCTCCTAAGGCTAGAACAGGTAGGACTGTATGCATTTCAGTGCCTTCCCAGAAAGCATTGATATAAATGACTTAGGAGTTGAGTGTAGAGTTAGACTTGGGATTTGTGTAACTGCATCATGATCTTGCTGATCAGCACCCATAAGTCCTGTGTGTCCCTCCACCAAATCTTTTAACTCCTGCCATAAAGAAGGATTCTGCCTAAGCAAGTCTTCTACACTTAGAGTTACTGGGGTGGACAGCAAGGTTGCAAGGAGATTGCTGGGCTCTTGTCTTCCCCTAAGGCTAGCACTCCTGGGCCATGCATTCTGTCTGCCCTCATAAGTCCCCCTTTGGCCTTGCTGCTGAGTTGCCCCCTGTGGCAAGGATACACTTTTAGTTTGTGGTTTTGTGGGTGAGACTAGTGTGCTCACACTGGAAAATTTGTCCATTGGATCTTCTAGTATGGGTTCAGCATCCTTGAGGTGCTCCTGGGCATCCTTGACCCACTCCTTAACTTTGGCTATAGCTTCGAGTTGCTGTTTGGGATGGGGATATTCCCCTACCTTGGCACTCCCTAGCTCAGCTGTCTTCGGGGCTGAGGTCTCTACCTTTGCACCCTTGACTTTCTTTCCTGTCACTAACGTCGTGGCTTCCTCGGTTTTAAGGGTTATCTTCGCATTTGTTCTCTTTTTCCTTCTCCTTCGACTTTTCTTTCCTATTGAGGCTCCATCAAGGTTACTTGGTCCAGGCAAGGAGATACCTGTGTGCCTTGTTTGAGCTCACGTCATAACCTGTAGTGGGATAGGTGTGTCCTCACAGTCAAAGGTTTCCACTCCAAACAGCCCCAGAGGTACTGACGGTACGTTGGCAGAGCTAATTGATGGTTTCCGCCTAGGACAATCAGGAAACAGGTGAGTGATCCCACATTCTGTGCATCAGAGATCCGCTTTGTCCTTGTTAGCCTGTTCTTTCTCTGGGCAACGTGATGAAATGTGGCCTGGATGGCCCCAGGTCCAGCATGTGATCAGATCTTGGCTTGGCCCTCCAAAGCCTCTGCCTCTTCCTCTACCTAATGCCATCACTGGCACCGGCTAATAGTCCATCAGGACTAGGTTGCCCTCCTTGTCATATGATATGTACGGGTTGACATATGTCTCATCTTCACTAGGCTCTTCCACATAGTGAACTGGAGCATCGCTCGGTGGGTGGGTTACAAAAGGCCCTGGTGGTCTTGGTATACCTATTGGGTTCATCTCCAGCCTAGGTACGGCAAGTCTTGATTCATTTGGTGTAGGGAGTGCCAATTGGGCTCCCCTCCCAAAGAAATTGGGTGGTCTATTACCTAAGTACGGAGGATTGTACTGTTGTGCATATGGGAATCTCCTCGGCATCGTGCAATGCAATGCATCATGCCCGAATCTACCACAATTTGAGCATGGCCTAGATCTAGGATCTTGGCATTCAGCTGGGAGGTGATTGCCGCCACAGTATATACACTGTACATGCGATCGCACAGGTTTCCTTATCAGTTCCTGCAGTCGTGCAATCTCCATTCTCATCTCCGCCATCTCCTGGCTTTGGTCCATACTCTTTCCCTTTTCCTGCACACTAGCGGTTGCTTTTTCTTCCGAAATAGTTGATCTCTCTGGATCCCTTTGATTTGCACTTTCTCGGCTGGTAGTCCTCATGCTTCGTTCCCTAAACTGATCATCTACACGTATTGCCTCTTCGAAAACTCTAGCTAGCACGTCTCGTTGCAAGGTAGAGTTATTGGCCAAAGCCTTGTAGAGCTCCTCACTCCGAATTCCATTCATGAATACTGTAGACACTGCCCTCTCAGTAGGTCGTTCATTGGCAGGGATCCTTTTAAAGAGGCTACGCACATGAGTGACATAGTCCTTGACGTCTTCCTTCTCCCTTTGACTGATATTCATCAACCGGACGATGAGGTTGTCAGAATACCTTACCTCCGAGAATCTCTTGATAAAGAGGCCCTTAAGGAGAGCAAAGTTTGTACGTTCTGCTTCATCGAGGCTAGAATACCAGATTCTCCCCTTATCACCTAAGCACAGGCCAAAAGCTTGAGAGCGTTGCGCAAGGTCAGTAAGACCGTTTGCTTCGCATACTTGCTCGAACTGCTCCATGAAGTTGTATGGGTCACTGTTAGGCTCATACTTCGCTAGCTATTTTGCTATGATAGGGATTCTAGCCTACCCTTTAGCCCCTTGCGTGACTCCCAATCCCGAGAGTAGTGCGGTGGCTAGGGCTGTAGCACTTTGCTCAATGGACGTATTGTCCATGAGTCGCTTGGCTACAAGTTCGCTCAATGTCATGTCAGCCTCTGCTGCCCGTTCCCTCTCTTCATTCAGTCCAGATTTGGCTACCCCAGCTAGGTCTAGCACCCTTCTAGCCTCGTACATATCTACGTCTTGCTATAGCTTTCTAGCCCTTTGCTCGTGGTTGTAGGCATTTATGCCTTCTAGCGCTCTCCTGATTACTCTTCTCTCTTCTTCAAGGCTTGCTACCACTTCTTCTACAGGTCTGCCCTGGATCATGGTCCTAGTAAGTAAATCATAGTCATGGACTAGTTCCTGTACTGAGACTGGGAATTCTCGTAGGTCTAGCCGGTCCTCTCCTCGGTTGCCTCTTGATCCTATCATTGTTTCTACCTCCAATTTCACAAGGCCGTCAATCAGTTTGAGTAGTTCTGGCAGCGCCCGATCCTCTATGTTGTCGTCTTCTGGATCCTCGCGTCCACTTAACGTCCTCCTGGGTCCTAACCCTGTTTGTTTACTAAGTCTTGGGGTTCACTCCTATTGGTGGGTTCCTTGAATGATTATGTTTGAGTGTATTCCTTGTTATTACAACCAATTCTCAAATTATGTACACTTAGTGTGGTGTTTGTGCGTTCGGTGCGAAATCAGGCTTTCTGCTCTTTCAGTGCACAACCAATGTGGCCTACTGTGTGTGCGGGATTACGCACTCAAGTGCGATGTCAATGCTACCTTCAGCTCTTGGCCACTGGGTATGAGGTCAGCACATGGCTGCCTGGTTAAAATCTGGGTCTCTGCTGCGTCTCTCAGGTATGTGGGGGTCTGATGTCTGGTCTACTATTGTGATTAGGCTGCGACAACACACTCTGCTAGGTTTCCTAGCCACATGCCAAGTTTTCTATGATTTTCTCGCACCTACAGGGTCACACTAGTGTCAGCAACGCGGGTCTGGGCTTAAATTATTAAAATAATGTCAAAAATGCATTCAGCCAAAATTTGCCCGAATGGCAGGGTCCGAATCCCAGAATCAGTGTCCGAACCGTTGAAGTTCGAATGTCTCATTTGGTCGAGCCGAAGGCCGAATGGCTGAGTCCGAGGGCCGAACTCGAGTTGGGCCGAATGGCCGAGTTCGGGTGGGCCGATTCGGCCATCCGAACACTGAATGGCCGAATCCTGAATTCGGAGGGGCCAAACTGCCAAAGCCCGAATGGCCGAGTCCGAATGCCCGAAGGCTGAACGCCAAACCCTAGGTTCGGGGTAGCCAACTACCCGATTCTGGGGTTCGGACGTCCGAATGCGTCGGGGTTGGCGCACTTCCGACAATGAAAATGGTGACGAATCTAGTGTTATGTTGATGATTAGCTATTCTAGGCTGCTAAATATACACAAGGGCATGCCCGGGAAGAGATTTGTATACTTGTAGCACCCCGAAAGTGTGATCGAAGGGTGTCCGCTCCTCTCCTATATCTGTAGCTCTCTCACTCTCTCTTGCTCTTTCTCAACTAAGTCAAAATGCAAATGAGCTCTTCTCCCCTTACCCCAGCCTTACATAGCATTGCCCAACCACTCTCTAACCTTAGAGCCTTTCCCCTTGCGATTTCCCCCTTAAAAAACACTATTTTTGCCTTCTTTTTCTTATTGCAACCAGATTTACAACAGCAAAAACCCTACCATTTCAGTTTTGAATCTTAATCCTATCCTACCTAATGCTAACAAAAAATCGCAAAACCAAGCATGGGTTGTATTTACCTACTCAAGGACTCATCAAAAAACTCAAAATACTTACTTGTTCCAATGATTAAACCTCCTAAATCTCCTATCTATCTCAAGCACCGTTTCAGGCAAAGGCCCTACCCCTATGCTCGATTTGATGCGCGCGGCGCTCAAGGCTCGATTCCGTCAGTCCTGACAATAGAACCAAAATGAAGGGGAGCTATAAGCTCTACCCCGAGACCTACGGGGCGCTTATTGATCAAGCGTTTCAAGCCGAGCGGCCATGGCTACCTCTCACATAGCTGACGGGCCATGCCTACCTTACGAGTGTAGTGAGCTTACCTTGATGCTCGATCGAGTACCCTCCTCTCTCTTGCACACCGGTAGCTCCACGATCCTTGTGGCAAGCTCAAGCAACCTCAATCCCTCTCTGATGAGCTCCATCCTCCATAGCCACGTGCGAGACAAGGGAAGAGAAGAGAAGAGAAGAAGATGGAGAGAGGAGATGGAGAGTTTCTTCTCCACGATCCCTCACTCTCACACACTCACTCCCTCACTCTCTCACACTCCCTCACTCCCTTTCTCAAGCATAAGCAAGAAGGCAAGAAATAAGAGAAGAAGAAGAAGAAACTTTTGCCACACACAAGAATGAGCTTCTCATTCACTTTTGAACTTTATATATATGCCCTCCCTTCTTTGGGCGGTCATCCCCTTTTTTACATGGCCGGCCATTGGCCTAAGCCCATTTCTCATTTCCCACCATTCTAATTTATCCTATTCCCAACTAATGCATACAATTTGCACAGGAGCGAGCCTGGCACTCTTTTACAAGGATTCGGGAGCGCTTCCACATTTAATGATGCGCTTTTTACTCTTTTGCTTTCTCGGGGCGACACTGAAACTTTCTGGGGGTCGTGCCCAAACATTTAAATTTTTCAGGGTCTGGTTACCGGTCAAGGCGCCTTTTCCTTCTTTTATCCTATGCCTTTTTTGCTATTTCCTTTTTTCCATTTTCCCGCTCCTCTGTGCTGCAGTAAACACGGTAAACATCAGGCATCTTTGATCTTGCATGGTGTGCCAAACAAGGCTTTGTTTCATGAACAGTATGTAGCTCCCTATGTGAGCACACCAAACAAAACTAATAAACAAATTTGCCATGTATGGAAGAAAGAGTGACCTTGAACCCAAAGTAGCCATTTTGCATGGGCTAGATGGCATTGTGGGATCCATACTCATGCAAAAGCATACGTGGGATCAATTAGGTGAGGATTTCAAATTTGCAAGAGCATGTAGTTTTGCAATTTTGTAATTAGCCTAGTTATAGCCATTTGAGCTTGGTGTGATTCCACATCCATGTTAAGTGTGATTCCTTGGCAACGCATACTCCAATCCTGCATGGGTTACTTGTTCAACATGTGGTGGATGATTAGATTTGATCCAAAGATTTACAAGACCACTTTGATCTCATCAATCCTAGCACATACCAATGACAGCCTCCTCTATGCCACATAAGGATGAGGATAGCTTGAGGAGCGAGGTGTGGCAAAAAGGGTAGTAGACCAATTTGGGAAAATTGAAAGGACAAAGACAAGATGTGATGATGTGTGGATGAATGTATACATAATTGTTGCCACATTGAATAAGCTTTCACTTTTGACAAATAAAGCATAACCTCCCTCACATCGAGAGACAAGTTTTTATCATCCAATAAGAAGCATAGACAACAATGTAAAAGCTACCCATTGAACCAAGCTATGATTAGAGAAATGAAGACTAAAATAATAGCATGCTTGTAATTTTTATCACTTCTAGTCTCCCCTAATCCATGTCTTGCAAATAAGGTGTTTCCAACTTGAATAAGCATAGGAGATTGTGCCACTATCCAAATATTGAAACATAAGACAATGTCATTCAACCTTTGTGCTTTGATTCAAATTTTGATATTTGAGTTTCTTTTCTTTCATTAGCAAAATCACATGGCCTTTTGGGTCATTGGTAGAATGATGCACACTACTTATTAACCCTAGTTCAAGACAGAGAAAAAGAAGTCCAAGAAAACTCCAAATGCGGACACAAAGGAAGAAGCAAGAAGGGAAATGACCAAAAGTGCAAGGGGGGCCTCAAAAGCTCAGTCAAAGGCAAAAGCGCATTTTTAAATGCAAGGCGCCCCTAAAACTTTTGTAAAAGAGTGCTAAGCTCCCTTCTGTGCAAATTGTAAAGGGTAGACGAGCATAGGTAACGAGAAAGGGCAACTAGAAGGGAATGGGAAAAGAGGACTTTACCACAATGGCCAGTCATGTAAAAAAGGGGATGGCTGCCCAAAGGGATAAGGGTTTTGTATATAAACTCAAAAACTGAATGAGAAGCTCATTCTTTAGTGTGTGGAAAAATCTTTTTTTTTTCTTCTTCTTCTTCTTCTTCTTGCCTTCTTGCTTATTCTTGAGTGAGTGAGTGAGTGAGGGAGTGAGTGTGTGAGGGTGAGGGATTGGGGTGAAGAAGCTCGTACCATCTCCTCTCTTCTTCTTCGCTTCTCTTCTCTTCTCTTCTCTTCTCTTCTTTTCTCTTGTATCGTGTGGCTATGGAGGATGGAGCTTGAAGGAGAGGGATTGAGGTTGCTCAAGATCGCATCACAAATCATGGAGCTACTAGTGTGCACGAGGGAGGAGGATACTCAATCATGCATCAAGGTAAGCTCACTACACTCGTAGAGAGGGATAGTGTGTCAGTTATGTGAGAGGTAGACATTAGTGCTTGGTTTGAAACGCTTGAAAGAATAAGCAGTCTGTGGGTCTTAGCAGTTAAGTGTGAGCTCCCATCATTTTGGTTCCGTTGTCGAAACCAATGGATTTGAGCCTTGAGCGCTTGCACGCTTCAAATCAAGAATTGAAGTAGGGTTTCACCCCCGAACTAGTGCTTGATATAGGTAGGAGATTTAGGCACTTTGATCTTCAGAATGAGTAAACGTTTGGAGTTTTTTTATGAGTAGACAAGTAGATTACTTTAGCCCAAGGATTACTTTGTGATTTTTGGTTGCATTTAGGTAGATTAGGATTAAGAACTTGCAAGAAAACAATAGGGTTTTGCTACAGTGAAACATGCAGAACAGGGAGAAAAAAATGAAAAAAAAAAGTTATGGGATTTAATGCACAAGACATGGAGTTGGAAGATTAAAGATGGCTAGACAGGACCCTAAAAGCCCAAAACCAATAGGAGAGAGCTCATTTTTGCACTTCAATGTGAGAGAGAGAGCTTGTGAGAGAGAGAGAGAGAGCTGCATGTATAGAACGAATCGAGTGTGTTGATTTCGAGTCTATCTTCCATTCCAAGTACCTCCGAGCCTTCGTTGTGCTCTATTTGCTTATTCTAGAAGGTTATAGGTTATGTCGTAAACCTTAGGGATCCCTAGAATCAATCACACTAGGATTTTTATTTGTGTGTGTTGCGATCGCAGACCACCCCGTTGGTGTCTAACTCGTAGAGTTGGACCAATCGAATAGCGTGATTGGTAGAATTGGACCATCCAACTGGTCAGTCGACAGTAGACCATCGTCCAATTGGACCATCTGATCATACCAGTGCCCCAATCAAATATCCCATTCGGACCACCGTTCTATCCAGTCAATTAACCCCCAATAGAACCAAACTTAGGAATTGGACCACCTTCATCGGATTGGCCAGGATGCCATTCGATTGGACATACCCAAACCATGCGACTCCTAGAGTCAGGTCACTTAGAATTAGACCATCCAATTTTGGAAATCGAACCAATAGGGCAGAACATAAAAAGAGTGACAAATCACCCAGCCTCTGACCAAAACTAGCTGAACCAGACCCCAGAACCCCTAGATAAACAACTTGGCTTACATAAGCCGAGAACACAGGAAATTGTGGCCTACAGTGGCCTAGAGGCAATCTATAGTAGCCTAGTTGAGAGTCCAACCCCACGTAGAGCTGAAACCAACTCATAAACCCCAATTCCACCCTGACCGAGCAGAGAAGAGTAGTAAATTATGACCTATGGCCTAGAGGCAATCTCTAGGAGCCTAGTTGAGAGTCCAACCCCATGTAGAGCCGAAACCAACTCATAGATCCCAATTCCACCCTGATCGAGTAGAGAAGAGTAGTAAAGACCCCAGACAATTCTTAGGAACAACCAGAGAACAAGTTTAGAGCCACATTAGGTTGCGAATGAAAAGGGGAATAGCATGAGCTGCATTTTCCATTATGCATTCTCACCCCACATTGATTTTATCACTTGAAGTGCACTGAAAAGCCAAAAGCCTAATTTCGCACCATGCACTAAAGAGCACCACGTAGTGAGTGTAAATAAATTGAGAATTGGTTGCAATAAGAAGAAACACACCTAGACTTAATAAGCTAAAGGAACCCACGAGTAGGAGAAGACTCAAGACATAGACGAGTGCTCGAGAGCCCCAATTTTATGACCTTCAAAGACAACAAAAGGGACCACATGTCAGCATCATTGAAGACACAAAGCTACCAAATTTTATTGGGCTAATTGGTAGTCTTCTGGAGCTTGAAGTCACCAATATGTCAAGAGCTAGTGCAAATCAAAGAGACGACCAGCTGGACCTAGGAGAATTCCCAATTGAAATCTAGTAGATGGTAGGACAATATGATGCATTAGCCAGTACAATGCACCACAATAGTCTAGCAGAGGAGATCATCACAGATCTCGAAGAGGAGAGAATATTAGTTAGGAAGGCACTACACAGAGCATAGTGACATATAACCGCAAGCAGAGGGCTAGGAAGCTACAACAGGGCATAGAAGTGCGAGAAGTCTAGCACGCCCTTGCTCGTGCCAGTAGAAATAAGACATGACCTAACGCAAAGAGGGAGCGAGTTGTAGAATCTAACCTAACACTGAGAGCGAGCTTGTTACCAAGCAACTCATAAACAATACAGCCACGCTAAGCAAAGTGTAGTATCACTAGTGACCTCATTGCTTGTAGGGCTAGGAGTTAGCCAGGGCTCCAAGAGCCAGCAGTCCAAGATCCTTGCACTAGCCAAGCAATTGGACAAGTACCACAACCTAGCAATGACCCGTATAGTTTTGTAGAGCAGTTCGAGCAGGTTTGCAAGGCCAATGGTCTCACGGACCTTTCCCAACACTCCTAAGAATTCGGGCTTTGCTTAGGCAACAAGGGTAGAACCTAGTACACTAGCTTAGATGCAGTAGAGTGGAACAATTTCAACTGCATCAAGGATCTCTTTATCAAGAGATTCTCTAAGCAAGGCACTCAAACAACCTCATAGTCTAACAAAAGGACAAAGAGGACACAAGGGACTATGTTACCCATGTGCAGAGTCTCTTTAAGAGAATCCCATCTAATGAATGACCTAATGAATGAGCAGTCTCTATGGTGTTCAATCAATGGGATCCATAGCAAAGAGCTTTATAAGGCCTTAACGAGCAACCCTAGTCTACCGAGAGGCATCCTAGCTAGGGTTTTCAATGAAGCCATTAGAGTGGATGACTAGCTCTAGGAGCTTAACTCGAAATGGTGCTAGTTCTAAATGCTCCGAGAGAGATGCTACATCTAGTGAGCGATCAGTCCCTAGCACCCAAGACAAGCGGAAGAGCGCAGACCAAAGCCATGAGCTGGCTGAGATGAATATGTAGATAGCAAGCCTATAATAAATGGTGAGAAGACCAATGCATCCACATGTCCAATGCGTGCATTGTGGTGGCAACCACCTCCTAGTAGAGTTTCAGGATCCTAGATCCAAGCCCTATGCTAATTGCGATAGGCTTGGCCATGATGCCATTCATTGCAGGCTACCAAGAAGATTTCCATATACCCAACAGTATAACCCACCATACCTAGGGAATAGGCCATCAAATTTCTTTGGAAGGGGAGCCCCATTAGCTCTCGTAGCGGCAATGATGCAAAATCAGCTATTCCTAGGATGGAAATCAACCCAACAAGCATACCTAGGCCACCAAGACCCTTCATAACCCATTATGTGGAGGAGCCAAATGATGAGGATGTGTACATGAACCCTTATGTCTCATACGATGAAGAGGGAAATGTAATCCGCATGGACTACCAACCAATGCTGGTGATGGCGTTAGGAAGAGGTAAGGATAGGGGCTTAGGGGGGCAGACCCAACAATCAATTTCTTGTTGGACTTGCGGTCACCTAAGGCATATCTCCTCGCACTGCCCCAATAAAGAGCAAGCTAATCGAGAAAAGGCCGATCTTAGGTGCCCAGAGTGTGGAATCACTCAATTGTTTGCCAAACGCCCTAGATGGAAGCCACCCTTTAGTTCAATGAACAAGTCATCAGTACCATTGGGGTTGTTTTGAGTTGAGACATTTGACAGAGAGGACACACCTATCCTATTACACATCATGACTCGTGCACATATGAAGCAAGCCGGCATATCATTGCCTGGACTCAACAATTTAGCCATAGCCTTGATAGGGAAAAAGAGTTGTAGGTGAAGGAAGAAGAGGATGGAAGCCAAGGTCACACTGAAAATGGAGAGTGCTATGACACTACCCACAAGAAAGAAAGTCACTGACGTAGAGGCAATGACATCCACTCCAAAGATGGCAGAGAAGGGGAGTGGCAAGGTAGGGGAGTACCCCAACCCAAAACACCAGCTTGAAGTCATAGAGAAGGTCAAGGAGTGGGTAAAAGAGGCCCAATAACACTTGAAAGATGTAAAGCCCATCCTAGAGGATGAAATCGATGAGCTCTTTAGCGTAAGCATGCCAGTTTCACCTACAAGGGTAAAATAGAGAGACGTATCGGCACCACATGCGATACCGCAGAGACGAATCTTAGATGCTACGAGCCAGTGAACTAGCCAGGGCCAATGTCCAAGGAGTGCTAAATTAGGAGAGACACAGGAAGCTGATAACCTCCTCGCTACGTTAGTGACAACTCCTGTGACTTTGCCTTTGGGAGATTTTCTTAGGCAGCACCCAACACTATGGCAAGGGTTGAAGCAGTGGGTTGAAGGACCAATGGAGCAAGGGGCATAGTTGACCTACATGATCATGATGCTATAACTCAAATACCTAGTCTAACGCTACACTTAGTACCTAACTTGTTACATATGAATGCTTTTTGGGAGGGCATAGAGATGCATGCAATCCTACTGGTCCTAGCATTAGGAGATGCCATACGAAAAGGGATTGTGGACACAAGGGCAGGAGTCAGTGTGCTTAGCCATATAGTACTCTAGGCTTGGGGTAATCCACCTATTGAGAATGCTAGGTTTAATGTCACACTAGCTAATGGAATGAAGGTTAGGCCATTCGGAGTGTTGAAAAGCTGGCCATTGAAGATCGTAGGTGTCCAGTTTTCTGTGAACTTCATTGTCATGAAGGGAGGAGTGGACTACGGCATTCTACTAGGCCAACCCTATATGAGAAATGCATGAGTCATAGAGGACTCGGCTGATCTTCTTAGATAACCAAATCGATGTAGTGAGAGTGGAGATGGACACTTGGAAGACCACTTCAGTCAACTTGGGCGCCATCTCTACCATGTTGAAGGGCGATGCACGTGTAACTCTTACGGGCCACTCATAAAGTATATCCCTTGCCCAAAGGATGAGCAAGATTGAATGTATGCTGTAATGGGAGCTCACACTCAACTGCTAAGACCAACAAACCACTTATTCCTTTAAATGCTTCAATTGAGCACTCATAGCTACCTCTCACATAGCCAACGTGCTATCCCTTTCTACAAGTATAGTGAGCTTACCCTGATGCCTGATTGAGTGCCCTCATTCTTCAAGCACACCAATAGCTCCACGATTCATGATACAAGCTCAAGCAACCTCAATCCTCCACCTTTAAGCTCCATCCTCCATAGCCATGTGCGAGACAAGAGAAGGGAAGAGAAGAGAAGAAGAAGAGAGGAGATGATGGAGGGGTTCACCTCTAAGATCCCTCGCCCTCACACACTCACTCCCTCACTCACTCACACTCCCTTCCTCAAGCACTCACAAGCAAGCAAGAGAAGAGAACAAGAGAAGAAGAAGAGTCCACTTTGCCACACACCAAAAAATGAGCTTCTCATTGACTTTTTGAGTTTATATACAAAGCCCTTATCCCTATGGGCACCCATCCCCTTTTTCTCATGACCGGCCATTATGGCAAGGTTCTCTTTTCCCATTCCCTTCTAGTTTCCCTTCCTCTTTACCTACGCCTTTCTACCCTTTACAATTTACACAAGAGGGAACCTGGTGCTCTTTTACAAAAGTTTTATGGGTGCCTTGCATTTAAAAATGCGCTTTTGCCTTTGGCTTGGCTTTTGAGGCCGCCCTTACTCTTTTGGTCATTTCCCTTCTTGCTCTTTTCTTTGTGTTTGCATTTGGAGTTTTCTTGGACTTCTTTTTCTCTATCTCGAACTGGGGTTAACATTACCCCCTCTTAGAAGAATGCCAGTCCCATGGCACTTCCATGTCTGTGTTGATGAGGGTTCGGAGATCTAAAGGGTGATGGGTGAGTTGATGAGGGTGGGGCCTCTCAGGGATTAGTCGTTGGAGAGAAGCTTATCAAAATGTTGAGGTGGTGGAAGTCGAGAATGGTTGGAGTGAATGATAAGGCCTCCAAAGTTGGTGGTCTACCGCCTTTTTTTATACCTAAAAAGAAAAGAAGTGCACTACTTAGGGGCAGTATCTACCTTGCTGCATGGTGCATTGTGCTTGTGCTAGTGGAACTGGGAGTTAGGTTGTGAACTTCATGCAAGCTTATAGTGTTGTCCCACACTTGAGGACCCAGTTTGTGTATCATTGTTGGTGGGGTGCGCGACTTAGGGAGACAAGTCTGGATGTCATACCCTGGAGGCTCCCTATGCGTGAAGTGAGGAATGGGGCTAGGTAAAAAATCCTAGATGTAGTGATTGTGGCACTTGAATAATTTGAGGGACTTGGTCTTTTCCCTCTCTTGATGTTCCTTTTTTTTTCTTTTTTGGATAGAAACGGTGGCACTTCTAGGCTGTATCCCGGTCATCTTCAGATGATGCATCACAGAGTGGCCTAAGGGATTTTCTAAAAAGGCACGGCTTTGCATGTAGCTCTTGAGATTAGCCCTGATGTTTAGAGGTGTGGTTGACAAAAAGGGGTGTCCACACCTGGTAAACCGGCTATCGTTCATGTCTTCGAGCACCCTTCATACAAAAAGAGGGTAACAATGTAGCCCTCATCATTAACTGGGCCATGGCACAACTATCTATTCCTAGGTTGAGATCAAAAAGCGTGGAGGTAGGTGGGCCTCCTCAATTGGCTTTTGCTTTAGTAGAAACCTAATGGTCCTAAGATAATTACAAGTTGTGATACAAGCGAGGTCTTGACAAGATGAGAAATCCTCAAGAGAAAGTGTATAATTGAAGGACTGATGTCTCCTACCTTGAAAGTTCAGAACTCCTTGAGATTCTTTGCATTGGCGTTGTAGATTTTGGGGAAGTTGTGCCTACCATGCTCCTCCCTATTATAGTCCACTTCGTGCTTGTGAGGGTAGGGCATGTAGATAGGATCACCTTTCTTCAAGGAGTGTGTTGTAGAATGCCATTCATGCATCAAGGTTCATGTCCAAGTTGTCTATTTCTTTTTAGTATCTTTGTGCCCTCTCTTCTATTGTGGCCCCTAGCTCCTCCGTAGCTTCCAGGATGTTTTTCATATTCTCTTGTAGCTCTTCACCCAACTTTGCTAGTTCCTCATTAAGCGGCTGCAAGTTCATGGAGCTCCATTTCTCCTTAGCCCACCTTGCTTCCCATTCTTCTTCTTCTCCTTTCTTGGCTTTGAGCAACTCTTTTGGCTCTCGGATTTCTCATTGATGCTTTGCTACTTGGCGGGTTGCTACCAACCTAAGTGTAGCTGAGGCTTCTCTCTCAATCTCCAACTCGACTGCTACCACTCTCCTCTCCTCCTTGGCATTTTCTAGCTATGCTAGGAGTTCCTTGACATAATCATCGTATGTTGTGGTCACAGGCATCATAGGGGATGCCATAGTTATGGAGGCCTCTAGCTTCTACCTCTTAGGATCTTGCCTTGACTCTCAGCATCGACTGTAGCCAGTAGTCTCTTGGCTTCTGCAGGGGGAGCCCTTACTTCTGAATCTGGAGCTATCTCTGGCATCTTCATCACGGACATTAACTTGCTAGTGTCCATGATGGCTACAGTTTCTTTGGTGGTCAAGGTGGTTAGGACATGGGACGTGAAGATTGAGAGGAGGGGGTGCATTGGGCCTTGCCCTTGCCTATTACTATTGGGATTGCTTCAATTTCTGAGGCCCTAGCACTGTTGTTTGGCTCTCCTTCCCTTTGGGGGCCCATGGGGGCTAGCTCTTTTATACCCAAGTTCTCCTCCACATACCTATGTATGGTGGCCTCGGCCATCTCCTCATCATCCTTTCTTCTCAACTCTTTTGCCTCTTACTCTACTTTTCTTTTTCTCTCATCTTCGGCCCTCTTTAGCTCGGCCCGCTATCATTGTTTCTTTCATCTCCTTCTATGGCTTTGATGGGGTTCCCTTCGGCTCTCTTTGGCCGAACTGTGTCTCTTGCTCTTCTCTATCACTTATAATCCTTTCACTGGACTGCACCTGTTCGTGGTGAGGCAATGGGTTAGGGGTCTACCCTACTCCCTCTTCACCTTCTTCTGTGTCCTTCAAGGCCTCCTGGATGATGGCATTAGGATTCCACCAAACATGATGGTGGATGCCTTGGAGGAGGACTTCTTCCGGAATGATCTTGTTGTGGAGGCCAGGGATTCCCCTCCCGCTGCTATGTCTATGGTCAAGGCTTTCGCTGAGCTTTAAATAGTCTTTCGCACGAAGGTGTTTCAGTCTACCTCATTTGGGGATCCAGATGTGATGCTTTTCAACAATGCTGCTATGTCTATGGTCAAGGCTTCGCTAAGCTTTAAATAGTCTTTCGCACGAAGGTGTTTCAGTCTACCTCATTTGGGAATCCAGATGTGATGCTTTTCAACAATGGCACCGTGATTCTATTCTTAATGGCATTGTACCTTTGACTGGAAAAGAGAGCATGAAACATCTTTGCATGCACCTTTGTCTCAAGATTTGGGATGTCTGCCAACTTATCTCATCCATTGTGCATATGACAGCCTTGTTCATCCCCAATATGCTATACACATCCCTCTTTGGGCATCTCTTTGTCTTGCTAGTCAAACCTAGGGCCTTCTCCACCACTATTCCAGGGCTCAATTCTACCTCTACTTGGTGGGCTTCTTCCCCTTTCCTAATCATCACCATGACACAGTTCCTTTCAACATTGAAACTCCTCTAAAATTCTAGGCATTGCTATAGTCAACCGCTTGCTTGACCTTCTCTATGTACTTTTGTAGGCTGCACTGGTCCAAGAGTTGTTTTATGGGTGGCTCTTCCATGATGGCATCTTCTAGGTTCATGGCATGCTTGAATGTGAACTGGCTATAGCCCCCAGCTATAGCCCCTTGTTTCTACCGTCAAGCCATACTTTGCTTGCTCTTCCTTCATGAACGGGAGCTTACTACCTTTATCTTGCCCTGCCATTTTAGATTCCTATCATATATCATGGCCCACCATTAGCTTTCTTGAGTCGGCTTCAAAGAGGTAGATAAAGCATACATGAAAGTTTCTTGAGAATGTGAAACACTGAAATATAGTTTAAAGTTTCCACTTCAAGCAATCCACGTGATATAAAAGCATCCAAGATAATTTTTCCACATTTTAAGTATTGTTATTTCAATGTTTATTGACACTTAAGGTGTGTTTGTTTTCGTCTTTTCTAGTTTCCCTTTTATGCTTGTTTTCTTTCCACCTACCCCCTCCCTCCCTTGGGAATGATTTGAATCCTTCCCATGATTGGAGAGCGAAGGGCTACGGTGTTTAGGAGCCTTTGAGCAAGACATCACCTTGGAGAAGCCAGACATAGAATTGTGGGTTATATTCCAAGTGAGCATGGCGGTCCATATCTTCAGGTCTGGTGCCTACATGTGTAATATAGGTTAAGACATCAGTGATAAGATCACCAAAGTTGATCCTATTAGCAATGCTAGCAATGCAATCTAAGTAAGGGTGGTTCATGATGTGATCTTCCAATGATTGATTGCAAGTGATGGCCAACACCCTAAAAGAGGTAGGGGCTACGTAGGTGGGATCTTAAAGGTTTTAATGGCGTGCCGCAGCTCAGCATTGGTCATGATTTGGCAGCCTTGTTGTTTCCACTGAAGTCAAAGAGTGTACCATTTGCGTAAGAAAGAGGAGTCGTTGGCAGCAAGTTGCTTCAACTGTGCAATTTCTTGGTCTGTGGTGGCAAGGACTTTGCTCTTGACATAAGAGGTGGTTAGGCATTTTTTGCGGGCTTGCTCAATGGAGAGCTCAGTGGCAATGAGTTCTCGACTGCCTCGAAAATTTTGACAAATATAAATTCAAATTCCTCCCATGAGCAGGGTAGCATGTGCACTTTTGTTGCTAGAGGCTCGTTTAAAAGATCAAAGTCCACCAGCCAATCGTAACTCTTAGCAAGCATGGTGAACATGGCATCCAAGCATCTGAGGCAGGCAACCAAGTCATCACTTGTATTCTCAGCCAGGTCAGTGGCCATGGTTAGAATGGATCTCTATTGGTAAGAGGGTATGAGGTTGACCGAACAATATAGTTCAGCAGGTGATTGTTGCAGCTTGGACTGCTTTTGAGGTTGTGGCTTGGCCTCTTGTTCAATAGGCTAGGTTGCAATTGCTAATGGTGCTTCTATGGTTTGAGGAGCACTAGTAGGCCTAGGTTGAGAGACAGTTTGTGAATAGTAGCTTGCGGTTTTGGCCTATAGATTGTTTTAAATTCTACGGGCCTAGACTTCAGGGGTTCTATGGATTTAGGAGCCTAGGTCTCTTGTGGCATGAGTATTTGATCTGTCTTGATGTTTCCTGTGGGGGTCAAGCTTGAGGGCAGCATTTGAGTAGGAACTTTGGTCATTTTGGATTTAGGTACCTAGATCTAGGTGTTACCCTCATTGTAGCCTTGTGCTTGAAATAAGATATTGGAGACCCATCATGGCGGCTTAACCCTACGTCAATGTCTATGGTTTCATCTTGGCCCCTCCTAGGTTTCGAGTGTGGGTTCTTAGCCTTGCAAGGTCGAAGATGTGTGCTCCTAAGTGGCAAGTTTTGATGTTTAGGTATCTATTGAAGCCTTAGTTCATAGGCCTCATCTTTGGCTCTAGTGATTCACTTGTCTTAAGGTTTAGCAGGTTGTGACAAGTCACGACCCCCCTTAGACTTGACGGTGGGTTTCTCTACTAGTGGCATTGCAGACTTTGAAGAAGTCATGCAAACCTTGCTAAAAGCAGTGACTATACGCACATTGCCTATGGTGAAGTGAATGTGTTGGGACTCGTAGTCGACATTGCAATGAGCTTGCTTTTTAAACGTGCATCCTAACAGCAAGTCTGTACCTATATCTTTAGTGTTTGGAAGCACATAAAAGATCATTAGTATGCTCTCAGACTCGATAGATATTGCTAGTTTGCACTTTCCCAAGAGTGCATATGATCGGTCTCCAAATGGGGTAATTTTGGCATTAGTGGGTTGTAACTATGGTTTGCCAAATTGGGTCCAATGCTCTGAGTTAGGATATTAAAGTCAGTTCCCTCATCGATCAGTGCATTGAGGGTGGTGGTGTGCTTGGCAGTGTGACCGTTATGCTTAGGTAAGTTGGTTCTATTTGTTTCCTCGTCCTCATCTTCAATCTTCATAATTGTGGCCACTCATACATTGATTGGGGACTTCGGCATTGGAGGCTCATGTAATGGGTGCATGGGAGGATAGTACTTCTTGATGCGACTACCATTGAAGAAGCCTATGCCCTCTCCTTCCAAGGTTTCAAGTTCCACATTACCGATTCTACTGATGGCGCAAACCCTAAAAGGCCCTAGCCCTCTAAACTTTATCTTTTGTTTATGACCCTTGAAAAGTACAAGGGCACTAAGTTTCCCTGTTCAAAATCTCACTGCTTGACATGCTTGTCAAACTAGCTCATCTTGCCTTCTCGCATATTAGCACGTGGGTGGCTAGAAGTCGAGTTTCCAATAGGTATTCTAGCTCAAGTAGGTGCTCTTTCTATGCCTCATTTCCATCCCATCTCTCTCAATGAACAATTCTCAAGCTAGGGACAAAGAACTCTATAGGTAGAATTGCTTCAATCCCGTAGGTCAATCTAAAGGGAGTTTGTCCCACGGCTGTTTTATAAGCTATGCATAGTAGGCCCATAAGGTTGCCATGAGTTTGTTGTCCGAGTCACTGCGCGAAGCAGAGACTACCTTGGTCATGACATTTACTAGAATTTTATTCGTAGACTCAACCTAGCCATTAGCCTGAGGGTAGTATGGTGAGGATTTTCGATGGATGATTAGAAAGGTGGATAGGAGATGAGCAATCACTTCATTGATGAAGTATGTCCCTTGGTTGCTAATGAGTTCGATAGGGTAGCCAAATCTTAAGATTACATATTCTCAAAGGAACTTGGCAGTGGTCCTAGCATCATTTTTTCTTGTAGCTCATGCTTTCGCCCACTTCATAAGGTAGTATGTGGCAACAATGATGTATTTCACTTGTGAGTATTGGGCTGCGGGATTGATTGTCCCAATTAAGTCGATTCCCTATTTCTCAAATGGTTGCCTTGCAATAATTGGACTCAACTCCATTTTGTCCTTGCAAATTGGTACCTTGGTCCTTTGGCACTCATCACTGTGCTTTACAAATTGTGCTACATCTCAAAAAAGAGTAGGCCACCATAACTGAGACTGCAACACCTTGCGGGCTGTTATGTCTCCACTGAAATGCCCTCCTGCTATTCCATTGGGTGCCTCTACAAGTGTAATGTGCATTTCCTGCTCGCACGCACATCTACGCAACAATCTATTTTGCCCTAGCCAATAGAGTTGACCTGATATCAACTGATAAGGTTAAACTTTGAGAATAAGTCGCCTAAGTCAGGCTTTTTCTATTAGTCGTTCAGGGAGTCTATGCTCAAGCACTTGGACTATGTCATCTGCCTAATAAGGCATCGAATCAGCTCTAAACAAACCTTTTGCACTGAATAGGTTGAATAGATGGGCATCAGGTAGTTCATCTGCAATGCCTTGTCCAGCGGCTTCTCCCGTGGGGATGCAAGACATATGGTCGACTATATAATGCTACTTTCCTTTATGCGCGACCACGGAGAAGTCAAATTCTTAAAGCAAAAGTAACCATTGAGGTATGCATCCTGTAGCGCACAGTTTATTAATAAGATAGAGCATGCTTGATGGTCAACTGTAATGAAGTAGATAATGCCAAATGACAAATAAATAAGGCCAATGACAGGCTAAAAGCCTTTGTAATAATATTAGAGGACTACGGCTTAGGGTTTGTTATAAATAGACAGCCCTAGCCAAGGTTAGGGGCTTTTTTGCCGTTATGAACTTGGAAATCATGTAAGTTTTCTTGGTAGTTACATTAGTTCATGTCTTTCTCCTACATGGAGGTGAGTTTCCATGGCACTAGCTTGTTTAAGCATTTCTTTTATGTTTCCTCAGGATACATTTTAGTTTATTTTCCAAGTCAATTCCTTGTTAATTCCATTAGACTAGGCAAACTTGATTCAGTTAGAAGATCCCTTCTTTACAATGGTATTAGAGCCTTGCTTTGATCCAAGGCAGGCTTTAATTCCATCATTTTCATGATTATGATTCAGCTGGGGAGGTCATTTGCATGGAAGATCTGATTACAAGTATCATTTCTGTGTAATTGGAGTTGAAGACACGATTACATGGTTTGGTTTCTTCTTGACAGTAACTAGACAAGTTGTACTACTTCAAACCGTGTTAAAGATGGTGGATCTTGGCAATATCTAGTGGGCAATGGCGAGTTCCATCCAATTTTAACAGGTCGTGGTTCAATTTTGGCCCAAAAATGAAGAGAGATGGACAAAAGCAGATAACTTGGGTTGAGGTTGAGTTTAGTGGGGGTTACTTTTGAGAGGGAAGGGTTTACTTTTCAAACACAATCTTTCTCTCTCCCATTTCAAGCTCCCTTCATACTCCATAGCCAATCTCTTGCTAAAATCTTCCAGTCATGACTCTTCTAACCACAATGGACTCCATAACCTGGTACTTGACCTCATGAGCTTCAGGTAGAATAGTGATTTGGCTCTAATAGCCTTCCTACTACTCTCTTCATCATGTTCAGGACAGCAGTGTCAATTGCACCTGTTCTGAAACCTGCCATATCATTGATCATAGATGAACTCTATTGTTCAAATGCTCCATGTTTGAGGCTTTAAACTTCATTAGCAAAATTTTCTACATGACGATGCTTTGAGATCAGATTTGGACTCATGCCCTTGACAGATAAACTTTTCGAGCTAGCTACGGTTTTTCAAAACAAGCACTTGAAAACTTGTTGCAAGCCTTTCGAGCCATAGAACATCTCCAATGTGCAAAGAGGATGCTAGATTGTAGATCTTTATTTGGTAGTCTGCCATGTTTGCAACAAGAAATCATGTGAAGGATCGATGAAAGCGTTCGATGCTCTTCATTTGGTAGTCTACCCTATTTGCAACGATCACATGATTCGATGAAACTGTTTGATGCTCTTCATTTGGTAGTCTACCCTGTCTGCAACGAGGAATCATGTGAAGGATTGATGAAAGTGTTTGATGCTTTTGCACAAACAGTACTTGAACGGAGAGTGGACATTGGAAGAAGCAAATAGCTATGTCGTGGATGAGGAATGTATGTACGTAGCTATTGGCATCTTTGATCTAATGCAGCTAAAAAGCAAACCTACTCAAGAACTGTTGAATATGGAATCATGAATGGCTTCCTTCACTACTGAGCAGCCTGCTCACCAACAAGATTGGGTCCTCCTTTAGACGAAATCAATGCCGTCTTCCTATTTGCTAGATTAGGCAGTTTCAGAAAAGCGAAGCCCTTGCCATCGAAGTCAAGCAGCGGTTCCCATCACTAGCTGCAAGACTGATTCGTGATGGTGCTCCTCCATTAGAAGAAATCAATGCCATCTTCCTATTTGCAATTTTTACCTCCTCTGCAAGCTTCTCTTATTTCCCTATTCGTGAAGGTCTTACTGAGCTTTATGTGAATGAAGAACAGAGGTCAAAAACATCATAGATGCTGACTGGAATTGATATGTAATAGCTCGCACCCATTCTTGAGTAGCAGTGTGACAGAATTCGAGAGGAAATACAAAAAAAGGACATTACAACACCAATAGCTGAATCATGGATTGAAGTCCTTGAAACATGATTGGAATATTTCCATGCATCTTGCATTTCCTCATGTTCCTCTTTGATCAATAAAGCTTTGGTTGAGATTGGGTAGTGGGTTTGATGTACTATTGTGGTGCCATTGGTGAAGGCAGGGCAAAGGCCAGGGTTGTTGAAGAAGTTGCTGTGCAGATTCATCTACAACAATCAAAGAAATAGAGAAGAAGTTGCTGAAGATGAGGCCATGGGTTACAAATTTTAGGTTCTTCCTTTGATCCAGGTTCACTCCTAGGATCTATTGCAACAGGTTTGGCAAGAGAAGGACACACACAAAGGGCAGAAGCCTCATCACTCCCTTTCTAGTGAGGTAGTGGATGATGCTTCTGTGGAGCAGAGGAATATGTGGTTTCTGTCTGCCCACAACTTGTTCTCTAACTTGGGCCACTGAGGTTGTTTGTACTTCTTGGGCAACCGATTTCATGAAATATGTAAATTGTGTATCAAGATCAGCTCCACGAAAAACATTACACGGCATAGTCATACAAGTAAGAGATAGAGTAGTGATCTGAATCCTCCTTTGACCATCCATGGTTGTATACATCAAAGCACACTGAAAGAAACATTCAGAATTATCCTGAAATTTGTCATCATGTTTGAAAGTAACCATGATTGCCTTGTCATAGTCAACTGCAGGTAGATCCACATCAGTTGGAGTTAGTTTACAAAAGCTTCAAGAATACTCCTGCACTTGAAGGAGTGACGAGCTTACAAAGCTCATCCTGGTCATAGTCAGGTGCTAACCCAAAGGTGGCAAGTAGCTGCAAGAAGCTTTGAGCATCAAGTGCAGCATTTGAACATAGTTCACCGTCCAAGTTCATCTTGGACTTCCACAAGTTAGCAAATTGCTTGGCTAACTGTTTGATTTCCTCTGAGATAACACTGTGACTATCTCTAACAATGGGATTTGCAAGGGCTTCCAGCAAAATGACACAAGCAAGCTTGTTAGCAGGAAGAGTTGCATCCTTCTTGGCATCTTGGTTAGCATTTTGCTTCGAAGGGTAATAGTCATCCAAGACATTCAGCACTAATTGTGATGGATCTTTTGCAGACCTAAGTGCATAAGGAAGTTCAACACTAATAACAATCAGCTCTATTATATGTTTGGCAATGAAAAGACACCTGTAGTGGAATCCTTGTTAGGAGATTCCTCAGCATCTCCTGCAGCAGCCTTGGTAGAGGCATGTGATTTGTGTTGTTGAATCCTTTGGAACCAGAACTGGAACCTCTAACTTGGGAAAGATGAATGCAGAGAATAATCTAGCAAGTGTGGCAAGTGATATTAGGGAAATGAAGATGGGTATTGACAAACTCGTTACTCTCTTTGATGTATGGCTACCACCTACAGCAGTTTCTAATGTCTCAAGTCCTTCCACTCGTGAGAACTATGGTCAACAATGTCATGATACTACAGTGAATGAGTATGTATCTCATGGAAACTCAGCATATGAACCATATGGCACTTCTCCCTCATGTGAGCAACATTTTGGCAGATGTCTTGAACAAAATGGATGATATACTTCATGTCATGTTGAGAAAAATGGGTATCATTCAAATCATTCTAGTCAACAACAAGATGATGTTTCTTATGACAAATTTGATCAAGAATATCATATATGTATTCCTTACCAAAGCAATGACTATCATGGCTACTTTGAGCAAGGATATAATGCTTGTGAAGTTTGTTTTGCTTATGATCAACATGTACATACATTTGGACAACAACATGATGTATTTGATCAGCCTTCTCATCATGATTATCATGTTTCTCCTTCAAGGTTTCATCCACATGACTTTGGATAGCATGCCTATAAAGATGCCTATGGTAATGTCTATGAGAATGTCAGCCATCATGATCAGCATGACATGTACGAATGTAGTAGTTATGATCATTTTTATGGACAGCATTATGGGAATGAGAGCTATGACATTTACTATCAAACCAACCATATGGGTTATGTACCACACGAGCCACCTAAAGCATTACAAGCTAAAGATATCTATGAAGAGCAAGTACATGCAAATGTGGACAGCATATATGGTAATGGCAATAATGAAGAAGAGCAAATGGATAACAATGCTGAAGAATATGAGGACAATGAGGAGGACCTTCATGAGAACCTTTCTAAGGACAGCATGCAACACAAGGAGGACTTTCATGAAACCTCTATCCTTCAAGAGGGACATGGTTATGCAAATTTTGGTTTCTATGGTCATTCTATTGATGATGCATATCAGCCCATAGGTGACTGGGATATGTACATGTTGGATAATGAAGATCCTTTACATCCATTTAACCCTAATGACTATGAGGCGGATTATGAGAATGCTCGTTATCCTTTTGATCCGAGGGATCATTGGGATGATTCTTCTTTTCCATTTCACTCGGGCATAGTCATTGACAATTTTGGCAGTTGTTTTCATGATGATGATCACTTTGATGGATTCCCAATTTATCCAAGAGGATTGCTATGGAAGAATGGTTGGACTTTTTGATCCCTTGACCTGCAAATATGATTGACAGCTTGTCTTCATTGGTTTTTATTTGGTTTATAGGAGAAACAATTGAAGAAGCATGAGTTCACTGTTTAATACAACTTGCTATATTAAATTCTTGTCATAAAAATAAATGGTTTGACATCAACAAAGTCAAGCTTTTATGCTTGGATTGATGCTCCTAGGTGTATTCTTCAAAATGACACCTCATTTGTTTGATTCAGAGCTATATTTCAGCAGTTATGACTCTTTTACTATGACAGCCCTTTCTTGGACAACATGAGTAGCATGAAGACAATCATAAATTTCTTAGACCATGGATTCTTCTTCAACTTGTGTCTTTGAACTTTAATGCTACATCCATTGTAGTATCTTCATTTGCAGCTTTGAGGACAAAGCTAATTGAAGCAGGGAGGGTTTGTAATGAAGTAAATAGGGCCAATGATAGCCTAAAAGCCTTTGTAATAAAATTAGAGGACTAGGGCTTAGGGTTTGCCATAAATAGGCAGCCCTAGCCGAGGTTAGAGGCTTTTTTGCCATTATGAACTTGGAAATCATGTAAGTTTTCTTGGTAGTTACATTGGTTCATGTCTTTCTCCTATGTGGAGGTGAGTTTCCATTACACTAGCTTGTTTAAGCATTTATTTCATGTTTCCTTAGGTTAATACATTTCAATTTCTTTTCCATGTCAATTCCTTGTTGATTCTATTAGACTAGGAAATTTTGATTCAGTTAGAAGATCCCTTCTTTACATCAACAAAGAAGGTAAAGGGTGTAGTCAAAAGATAATGCCAAAACTTCTTTATAGCAAACACCATGGCCAAACCTTCTCTCTCCATTGTCAAATAATTCATTTCTGTATCTGTGAGTTGTTTGCTAGCAAAGCTCATAGGATAGTCTAAGTTGTGTTCACTAGGTTGGCTTAACACCGCTCCTACAACGAACTTAGAAGTGTCAATGTGAACATGAAAGTGATTGTCTAGTCTTGGACTCATAGAATTGTTACAGTGGTTAGAGCCTTTTTCAACTCCACATACATGCGTTGGTATTCCTCGGCTCATTCAAATATAATCAGCAACGTATATAGCGGTTTGGCAATCAATGAGTAATTCAACGCGAACCGCCGATAATACCATGTATGGCCTAAGAAGCACTGAACTCCCTTGTAATTAGTTGGTGGTGGAAGATAAGTGATAATCTTGACTTTTGAGAAGTCGGTGGTGGCGATGTCTTTCTTTGACACCACGTGCCCTAGGATGCATCTGTGCTTCACCCAAAATTGGCACTTTAGGGGGTTAAATGAGAGACAATATAATCAGCACCATTCAAAGATAGCTCGAAGTTTTTCTACATGCTCCTTCCAAGTGGAGTGAACACACAGATCATCGATGAAAACCTCTAACTCCTTCCTAAGCATATCCTTGAATATAGCACACATGAGCCTCTAGAAGATAGCTAGTATGTTAGTCAACCCAAAGGGCATTACTATGTAGGCAAAGACTCCCCACTCAGTGGTGGCAAAGGTAGTCTTGTGCCTATCGTTAGGGTGCACTTGCACCTTATTGTACCCGAGAAGCAGTCCATGAAATTGTAAGCTTCTTTACCAACCACTCTCTCGAGCATGTACTCAGTGTATGGCCATGTGGATAATTTTCTATTTTCATAGCAGTGTTTACTTTCTTGTAGTTGACACACACTCTAATCTTTTTGTTCTTCTTCAACACGATGCTCAATCTCGTAAATGAATCCAACTCTCAACAGCTTATCAATCTCTTCTTTCACTACGTGAGCATGCTTGGGATTCATTGGATATAGTCACTGTTTCACTACACTCGGATCTACCCCTTTAGCTCATCAAGGGACCAAGAAAACACTCTATATACTCTCACAAGAGAGCAATGAAACTTGCTTCCTCTTCCTCATCAGTCATTGACTATAAAGACAAGTTGGCCAGATTGACCTCCTTGACCTTGGCGAGCCCTTCTATTGGTTCGCAGGCTTGCCCTTGGTGTTTGGCTCCCAGCAAGATCACTACTCTATCACCTTGTTTGAATTTCGTGAATCACTTTGGTAGCTCTTGTGGCTATCTTTGCTCAACAACCTATGGTTTATTGGCATGCTTCCTTCTTTCCTCCTTCATCCTTCTATGCCTTAGTTGAATGGGTAGGTCCCCCTTGGTATGTCTAGTCTTAGGAGGTTGAGATATTTTGGGATCACTATCCAAGCTTACTTCTAACTCAGAATCAAACTCTCTATCTTCACTAGAAGAGGGAGTCTCTCCTAGTGGTCATAGCTCTGATGGTGAATTTTTCCTAAGCAATGGCGTGGCACTTGGTTGGGTTAGGCCTGATTGCTCAAAGTCTATTGCATTTGTGTGCTCCAACTAGGTGCGATCGTAATCCATGCACATGACCCCTCTTTCAACTCTAAAGGCATTTCCCTTGTGTGGTTTAGATTCTGCTCGTATTTGCTCTATCACCCGTCCCTCAATGTTGTATTCTATCGTGTCAATTTCCCCTTCACTCTTGCTGAAGGAACAACAGTCCTCATATTCATCGTTAGAGTTATCTTTGTTTGACTACTTGTCATCTCCTAAGTATTGATATGTCTCTACTTAGTTAGTGGCCTATAAGATTTTCTATTCTAGTCGTCACCCTTCAACATAGTGGAGATGGCATCTAGGCTGACTATCATGGTTTTCCAGGTGTCCATCTCTACTCTTACGGCTTCCATTGATTACTAGGAAGATTAGACTCTTGTCCCAGTCTTCTATGACTCTCGCATTGCGCATCCAAGGTTGGCCTAGTAGGATATCATAGTCCACTCCCTTCATGATATAAAATCAACCATTGGTATGCTTTCACACTCGATAGAGACTACAACCTTACACTTTCTCAGAAGTGTATAAGATCGACCCCCAAATGGGCTGAGTTTGGCATTAGTGAGCTGCAATTATGGTCAGCCAATTTGAATCCAATTATCGTGAGTCAAGATATTAAAATCAACACCCTCATCAATCAATCCATCAAATGTATGTGTTTGCTTGGTAGTGAGACAATCATGCACAGGTAAGCCAGAGCCATGGCTTCCTCATCTTCACCTTCAATCTTTGTGATAGTGGCGACTCGTACATTGATAGGGAACTCTAGCAATGGAGGCTTATGTAGTCGGTGTGTGGGAGGATAGCACTTTCTAATACGACTCTCATTGAAGAAGCCTATGCCCTCTCCATCTGGGGTTTCAAGATCTACCTTGCCAGTCTCCTCTATACTTTCTTTGTTCATGGAATAGTAGTCTTCATAATCATCCTCTAAATTGTCCTCATTTGACTGCTTGTCATCTCCTAATCCTCGATGCTCCATTTCTTTCTGATTGGTGATTGAGCCCAATGGTATATCAAGTTGAGATTGTGCATCTTGGTCCACCTCCACTTAGGTTTGTTCATGAGATCCGTGAGAGGTTTCAAGTTAGCGATAGGGTTGCCAGCTAACTTGCCCATTAGGTACTCCAAGACCTCATAGAGTTCTAGCCTATTACTAGGGACATGGAACGTGATAGATTTTGATCGATTGCAAGAGATTCTAGCCATCATGTAGAGTGGCACTGTTGGCTCCTTCTTGGGCTCTTTCTCTACAGCTTTCTTGTATTCCTCTTCCTCATTTGAGAATGGTATATCGATTGTAGCAAGTACATATATTAACCCCAATTCAAGACAGAGAAAAAGAAGTCCAAGAAAACTCCAAATGCAGACACAAAGGAAGGAGCAGAAAGGGAAATGGCCAAAAGAGCATAGGTGGTCTCAAAAGCTAAGCCAAAGGCAAAATCACATTTTTAAATGCAAGGCATCCATAAAGCTTTTATAAAAGAGTGCTAGGTTCCTTTCTGTGCAAATTGTAAAGAGTAGAAGGGCATAGGTAAAGAGGATGGGCAACTAGAAGGAAACGTGAAAAGAGGAACTTGCCATAATGGCCGATCATGAAAAAAAGGGGATGGGTGCCCAAAGGGATA
Organism: Lygodium microphyllum; assembly: GCF_053477565.2. Lineage (NCBI taxonomy): Eukaryota > Viridiplantae > Streptophyta > Polypodiopsida > Schizaeales > Lygodiaceae > Lygodium > Lygodium microphyllum. The sequence goes on from NC_141155.1 coordinate 75,641,410, forward strand.
AGAGCTTTGTATATAAACTCAAAAAGTCAATGAGAAGCTCATTCTTTGGTGTGTAGCAAAGATGACTCTTCTTCTTCTCTCCTTCTCTTCTCTTGCTTGCTTGTGAGTGCTTGAGGGAGGGAGTATGAGTGAGTGAGGGAGTGAGTGTGTGAGGGTGAGGGATCTTGGAGGTGAAGCCCTCCATCATCTCCTCTTCTATTCCCTTCTCTTGTCTCACACGTGGCTATGGAGGATGAAGCTTGGAGGTGAAGGCTTGAGGTTGCTTGAACTCACATCATGAATCGTGGAGCTATCGATGTGCTTGAAGGACGAGGGCACTCAATCGGGCATCAAGGTAAGCTCACTATACTCATAGAGAGGGATAGCACATCAACTATGTGAGAGGTAGCCATTAGTGCTCGCTTGAAACACTCAAAGGAATAAGTGGTCTGTGGGTCTTGGTGGTTGAGCGTGAGCTCCCATTACATTTTGATTCCATTGATGGGACCAACGAATTCAAGCTTGAGCGCTTGCACGCTTCGAATCGAGCATCAAAGTAGGGTTCACCCCTGAACTTGTACTCTTTGTAGGTAGGAGATTTGGGAGTTTCATCTTCAAAACAAGTAAGTATTTTGTGATGTTGATGATTAAGCAAGTAGGAGGAAGCATTTCAGTTTTCTGTTTTGCATTTCTATTGCATTTAGAGTCGATTAGGATCAGTAACTTGCAAGGAAACAATAGGGTTTTGCTATTGTGAAATAGGCCCAAACAAGGCACAGATCAGTGCTGGAAGGATTTACGTCACTAGGAGAGTGATTGGAGAGGTCGAGAGCCTTAGCCAGGGAAGGTTTTATAACCCAAGAGGTCAAGGAAGAGCTCATTTCTACAGTCTAGTGTGAGAGAGAGGCTGAGAGTTGTAGGTATAGAACGAATCGAGTGTACTAGGCTCTTATGAGGGTAATGCCTAGATATGGATACCTAAAGCCAAGATGGCCAAGGGCACTACTCAAATGCTACCTACAACATTGAGCATACTAAGCTACGTGACAAAAAGCACCCCAATGCCACAAAAATGACTTAGGCTGTGAAGCCCATAGAGCCTCAAACGCATAAGCCGATAGAGACTAAACAAGTCTATCAACCAAAGCCATAGCCTGCTACTCACACACTGCCTCAACCTAGTCTTGCTAGTGTTCCTAAAATCTCACCAGAGTCTAATGGTGTGACATCCGCATCACAAGTCAAGCCGAGTACCAATGACTCAATCGTGCCATCAAGAACAACCAAAGTCGCAACCATCAGAGTTGAATTATCTAGTTCTGTCAAACCCCAACCACCTACAAACCTTAAATCCTCTTACGAAAGAAGATCAATTCTCACTTTGGCCATGAACTTCTCCGAAAATATGGGGGATGACTTGGTTTCCTACCTTTAGCAATTGGAGGCCACATTTATCATACTTGCTAAAAGCTATGATCGACTAGACTTAGGTCTTTTGGACAAGCCTTTAGCAATGGAGGTACATACGCTGCCTTACTCATGGGAGGAATCTGAATTTGTATTTGTTAAGGCTCCCCATGCGATTGAGGAATTAATTGCCACTGAGATATCCCAAGAACACGCACAAAAACAACACCTCATTACATCTTATGACAATAGCACAATCCTTGCCACTGACCAGAAAATTGAGGAGTTGAAGCAGGTTGTTGATAACGACTCCTCTTTCTTGAGGAAATGCTATGCTCTCCGACTTGAATGGGAGCAAAAGGGATACCAAATCATGACCAATGTGGAGCAACGATGAGAAATCAAAACCTCGAAGTATGACCCCACTTATGTGGCTCCAACCTCCTATAGGGTGTTGACCATCATTCGTAATCGATCCCTAGAAGAGTACTTCTTAAGCCACCCATATTTAGATTGAATTCTGATTGAGGAGGAGTTACACATTGCCAGTCAAATAGACTACAGTGATTTCCTTACAGATGTTCTCACCTACATCACTCAAGTAGGCATCTAACCTTTCAAAATGGACCGCTATGCTAATCTAGAATACAATCCGAACTTCTATGCTTGGCTCATGTGAAAGTAAAACACCACATGTTTTGAATGCCCTTGACCTCTCAAACCTTCATCCTAGGAAGGATTCTTCTCAATTCCAAAGGGGAGGTGGTAAGGGGAATCAAACATGTAAGGTAAATGAGACATGCAAGGAAAAAAGCCTCAATCAATGTTCAAAAGCGAAAAGGAGTGGATGAAAATCAACTTGTGATTGAAGAAAAGTGTCATAATTTTTTTGGAATGAATGGATTGCTTGAAGGAAAATTATCTTTTTGTACTTAAGGATTTTATTCTTTCCATAAAAGCATAATAAATTCTTGCTTACCTTTCAACAAGAAATTATCTTAAGGACACTAATGGTGAACTATGATATCATGGCACGAACTCAAAATGGCAGCACAATAGAATCGGGCCCATCGGCTTCCATTCATGAAAGGAGAAAGAGCAAGGCACTTCATCTCCCTCAAGAACAACACCTATAATAAGCTAAAGTTTAGGACTATCCACAACATTGGAGAAGTTGTGGCTAAGGAGGAGGCTGCCAAAAGAGTCATAGAATAGTGTAATTTGGCAAAATACATCCAAAAATTTGGGCAGGAGACCAACCACACCAAATGCATAGAGTTCTTAAGAACCTATGATCCTGATAGAGAATGTAACACGGTGATAGTTAGAAGAGGAGAATGAGCCAAGTAGGTACCTCAATAAGGTCTTGGTGGAGAAGGCACTAGGGCTAGAACCCAAGGTGGAAAGGAAATCGAAAAGAGATGTCTATACCATGTTGAACATGAAGAAAGACCAGGTTCTGACCAACAATAGCGTCAACATTCAAGACATCCCCGACCCATAGATAAGGCTCCAAGAAAAGGTCATCCATTCCCTATTCTCCAACCAAGGTATAATTCGCTCATGCATAGAATCAACGTGCCCATGTTAGAGAGCTTGACAACCCACTCATTGGATGAGGTCGATTGGAATGGATATGTAAGAAAGATGATTGACCAATCAACCAAGGCACTGGCCCTCGAAAGCAAGCCGATAGGTGGAGAATCCCCAGCATCAAAAGGTGGAGCTGAAAGAAAAAAACCATCATCAAAAGCCTCGCTCATTGGGTATGGGGGAGTTCTAATGGCTCTTATCCAAGAGACAATGAAAGAGATGCGGAATGATGAAGAAGAAGGGGTCAACAAGACACCAAAAAGGTTGCCTCCCCACCATGAATGAGAACAATCTAGTGAGAGAGTAGTAAGTGACAAAAAGGAGGAAAAGGAAATACAATCTAGCCGTGAAAAGGCTAAGAAAGTAAAGAAAAAGACTACACAGGAGAAGCAAGAAGAAGAAAGCTAGAAAAAGGAGAAGGCAGACTTAGAAAAGGCTAAGAAAGAATCTAAGAAAGTGGAGGAAGAAAGAAAAAAGAAAGAAAAGGAGGAGTTAGAGAGGTTAAAAGAAGAATCAAAGAGAACTGAACAGGAGAGAAGGAGGAAGGCAGTTCAAAAAGAGGAAGAATTGAGAAGCAAGGAAGAGGAGAACATTGCATTAGCAACACACATGCCAATAAAACAATAGTGCGAACAGGACGAGCTGGGTACTATGAGCCCACCATGAGATGAAGGCCCAATCTCAAGTACCCAAGTTCTAGAGATCACGCCACCTCCGGTGAAAGAAGGCAAGGGCAAGGGCCTAATTGATCCCATCCCTGCTCTCCTAGTCCCCACCACCACCCCCCTACAACCACAACCACCCAAGGCTCCACACCTACAGTTGATGCTAGCAATATGTTGGCCTGGATGCAATTCTTGGTGAATAAGGAAATGGCCCCAAGGAGCAGGTGAATGTACCCTTGTAGCCAAAACTAAGAGACAGGCAGCAACAGACGCTGAGTCGAGACTGGTGGACCCTAAGAGGCAGAGGGTGGAAGCCTCCACAACCTCCATTCCCACAATGATGACGCCACCTACAAACTATGATGAGTACGTCCAAGAGCTTCTCTTACAATTAGAGAAAGCAAAGGAGGATAAGAAGGTAGCAGTGCTGGCTGAGTTAGAAGCCGAAACGGAGTCCATGGCAACATTCCAATTAGAGAAGACCCACCAAGTAGCTATGTGCCCCAAAAAGAGATACATGAGCTGAAGGCAAAGCTTGAAGCTAAGGAGGACGAATAAGAAAAGTGGAAAGCAAGGCTAGTTGAGGAGAAATAGGGCTTGGTGAGGATGCATCAATGCATTGAGGAGTTGGCATGATTGTATGAAGAGCTACAAGAAGAAATGAAGAATGTCCAAGATGCCACAGAAATGCTAGAGGCAGCATAAGAGGAAGGGGCACGCAGGTATCAAGTGGAGATAGAGAATTTGAAAAAAGAGGTGGCCTTGGGGCAGGAGAAAAAGAGGTTGGAGAGAGAGATTAAAGATCGAGAGCAAAGACTCATCATCTTGGCTCAAAGGCAAGGGGAGAGTCTGGAAGAAGTGAAAAGAAGGATAGAGGATTGGACTAATCAAAATGAAAGAAGAGTCAAGGACTTGGTGTGCCATCTAGCCCGTGTGGAAGGAGATAAAGTGTTAGTAGAGAGCAAGGTAGAGGCCACTCAAGTGAGCCTAGAGACCCAATAATGTGCATTCACTCAAATAGAAGAAGGGGAGGCCATTTAACCATTAAAGAAGAAGTTGGGTATTGCTCGCAAGGCCCTAAGAGCATGATTGCATATGCTGGTGCAACCAGTGTGTGTCAACCTTAGCCTCATAGAATAGAGGAGTTATCTACTAAGGGTAGGCTTGACCCCACAAGAAGTGGATGCCCTAGGGTTTGCTGAGGAAGCACAACACAAGGACAGACAAGAGGAAGAGGCAGGAACAATTTTTGACTTGGGACCTTAAGAGGAAGAACTTGTCTCATTGCCCCCATCCCCTTGACCAGAAGACCAATAACAAGTGGACACCTCCATAGAAATGAAAGCTATACTTAAAAGGAAAAGAGAAGAGACAGTAGAGTAAGCATATAGGAGGCTCAACGTTCAACTAGTAGTAGTGCCAACAACACCTGTCCCACCAAGCCAAGGTGACTTCCCAATAAGCTTTATTGCTGAACTCATAATCTGATAGCAACAAGAGACTACTCGTAAGCCTTTGACTTTAATTTCTGATTCCCGTCAACTTGTGCAGAGTACTGCCAGTCAAGGTGGTGGAAGAGGTAATTAATGCCAGGAGCATGCTAGGAGACAAATGGATATTAGAGAGGGCACAAAACCCTACCTTATGGGGGATGAAGGACACAGATTTTTGGCAAAACAAAGTTTTTGAAGTACCCAGAGCAGTGAAGGGCTATGAATGCCAACCAATGTGGAGAAGGCGCATTTTAAATGTAAACATGGACGCTTAGATGGCATTTTCTAACACCCTGTCTTCAAAAGGAATGACCCAACTTTCACGCCATGTCCAAAAAGGGTAGGAGTGGATTTTAATCCAAGCATCCATGATAGATACAACTTTCCATGGATCTATGATGCAAATGCTACTAAACCCGAAGAAGCCCTAGTCTTCATGCAAGAGACCTATATGACTCAATGGTCCCCTTCATCGATGAATTTTCTTCTTGCCTCGATATCCTGCTTTCATCACCACATGTAACTATCTTAGGTTGCTTAGGATACTACTAAGGCAGGATCCAACACCACAAGAGCACCACTTCCCAACACTCTTTTTTGATCCCAATGGCATAGACAATTGCTCTATGGCTAGATTAATGATACAAGCTACTCTATTCCCCTCATTTTTCTTAGCCCTATTAGAAGTTATGAATGATAACCGCTTCATTCTCAATGCAGTCATCCATTTCTTTCCACCACCACTCTCGAAGTACGTCTGAACCTCAAGGGATACATGCAGAGCTGGAAATTCCTTGAAAAATCTATTAAGCTCCCACCTCTCTCTCACAACTTGGATGGTGAGGACTAGCTTCTTGTCATATTTATGTAATTCAAAAAAAAAAGACAAAAGAGGAGAAAGAAAAAAACCGAAAAAAAACAAAGGAAAAAACAAAGGAAAAGGCAAAGAAAAGAGAAGGAAATCACAAGAAAAGCAATCAAATCACCACATTGCACATAGGCCATAGCCACTGTACCTAGGGGTTCTCAAGTTAGGTATGTCCAATGGCTTCAGTCAGTTGACTATGTCACTAACCCCTTAGCCCATTTTGATTCTCCACATCACACTTAGGGCACATCAAGGGTAGGACATACCTAGGGAGGTCACACTCTCTCTATGGTTAGACCTGTCTCCCTAAGCCACACCTACCGCACCTTTCTTATGCATGAACTGGGTCCTCAAGTGTGGGACAATATCCCAACTTGCCTGTGGTCAGTTCAGACCCAACTCCCAGTCCCACTAACACAAGCACAATGCACCACACGGTAAGGTAGACACTTCCCCTAGGTAGCACACTTATTTTCTTTTAAGGTACAAACAAAGGCATAAAACCACCAACTTTGGAGGCCCTATCATCCACTCCAACCATTCTCAACCTCCACCACCTCAACAGTTTGATCAGCTTCTCTCCAATGACTAATCCCCAAGAGGCCCCATCATCATCAACTCACCAACTACCCTTCAGATCACTAAGCCCTCATCAACATAGACACGCAAGTGCCATGGGTCTGGCACTCATCTAGGAGGGGGTAATGTTAACCCCAGTTTGAGAGAGAAAAAAAGAAGTCCAAGAAAACTCCAAATGCAGACATAAAGGAAGAAGTAAGAAGGGAAATGGCCAAAAGCGCAAGGGCGGCCTCAAAAGCTAAGTCAAAGGCAAAAACGCATTTTTAAATGCAAGGCACTCCTAAAACTTTTGTAAAAAGCACCAAGCTCCCTCTTGTGCAAATTGTAAAGGGTAGATGGGTGTAGGTAAAGAGAAAGGTCAACTAGAAGGGAATGGGAAAAGAGGACCTTGCCACAATGGCTGGTCATGTAAAAAAGAGGATGGGTGCCCAAAGGGATAAGGGTATTGTATATAAACTCAAAAAGTGAATGAGAAGCTCATTCTTTAGTGTGTGGCAAGAGCTTTTCTTCTTCTTCTTGCCTTCTTGCTTGTACTTGAGTGAGCGAGTGCGAGTGAGTGAGTGAGCGAGTGAGTGTGTGAGGGTGAGGGATTGGGGTGGAGAAGCTCCCACCATCCCCTCTCTTCTTCTTATATTATCTTCTCTTCTATTGTCCCACGTGGCTATGGAGGATGGAGCTTGAAGGAGGGATTGAGGTTGCCCGAGCTTGCATCATAGATCATGGAGCTACTGGTGCGCATGAGGAAGGAGGGTACTCAATCGGGCATCGAGGTAAGCTCACTACACTTGTAGAGAGGGATAGCATGTCAGCTATGTGAGAGGTAGCCATCAGTGCTTGGCTTGAAATGCTTGAAAGAATAAGCAGCCCATGGGTCTTGGTGGTCAAGCATGAGCTCCCATCACTAGCCAATGATCCACGATTTTCTACTTCAGTTGGTTCATCAAGTGTTTTAGCTAAAATAAAAGATTATGGGTATTTGTCTTCTTGGAAATGTATAATAGGTACAATAAGTATTAAAGTCGAGCAACCCCGTTGGTTCAAGTTTGGATGTTTGCATACCCCACATGATAGTGTAAAACTAGCAATGTCCATTCATAAGAAGTTTTGGGTAAATTCCCACTAGAATTTGCATATTTTGAATTATAACAACATCATGAGCTTTTACAAGGGAAAGACAAGATAGCTAGCCAAGTGCAATTGGAGGTTGGGAGTTACTGACCCAAGGTGGAGGCTAATAGCACCTTGCTCCTAATTGCACCTAATTGAGTATGTGGTGCCTCTTGAGTAGAAGCTCATGATGTTGAACAATGTAGGGAACAACAAGGGAAAACAACCCCTTTTTCCACATGGAAAATGTCAAAAACCTATTGTGATTACGGGCCCTTAAGCTTTTATTAGTGAACTAAATGTGGCATGGCCATCCCTTGGACATGGGACAATTGGGCCTTAGAGTGCTTGTATCCACCCAATGCTTTTGTTCTTGCTGGAAAGTGTTAGTTTGAAGTGCCTTTTGGAGAACATGACAAAGTGACCCTTAAAGAACCAAATTGGTAGGCCTTTCACTCAACTTGATGTGGATGTTGATCATCACAACCAATTTTTTTGAAGAACATTTGGTCTCTATCAAAAAAATAGCAATAACTAATCTAGCTTTCTCACCTTAAGATCTCCAGATCTTTCACATATCTACAATGCTAGAGAAGGCTATGACCATCTTTAGATTGGAAGATTGATAGAGGATGAGAGTGCCGTGGGTGAGGGAAGCTCAATAGATTAGCGAGAACATGAAATATAACTTGTACAATTTCCTTACGGTTTAGGATTTATCTATTTGATTGATCTATCTTGGTTATAATTGAGCTTTGTTTCATGATGGATGAAGGACTAGTGAGAAGTTTCTTTATCTTCTGAAATATCATTTGATGCGATACCCTATATCACCTTATGTAAATCTTTTGATAGAAGACTATAGCTTAGAAGCCTCTTGTGGCTATATTACAAGGTAAACTGAATAAGATGGAAAAGATTTTTACATGTTGGTTGGTTGCTTTCTTCTCTGTTGTGTTGCCTTCACCTCAACCTTTAATTAAGCTCCATGCAACCATGGGAACATTATGATACAATGAAAAAAAGTAAGAGGGGCGAAAGATGAAGTAACCACAAGTATGCACATGCATGCATACACACACAATGTAGGATCATGCATGCATGCACGCATGCACACACACATAGTGGAGACTTAAGCACATAGAGAGAGAAGTAGAAGATTTAGTCTACAATATGATAAAACACTAATAAAAAAGTATTAAAACATATGTACATGTAATCATTGAGTGTGAGCCTACCAAGATTTGGTGGCACCATGAATGTGCTATAAATAAGAGTGGACTACATTGGTAGATTTTGGTTGTAGAGTCACTAGCATATCCTCCATGTTAATCACCTGATGTGCCAATGAGTAAAATCTTGCCACATCGTCAAGGTGTGTAGATGCGAGCTCATGTGCAACTCAACATCTTAACATTCTTACATATATATTATGGGTTTAGATGTGTGGTACTTCGATAGCAATGCCACTAACCACATTAGTTTGTAACACACTTTCTTCACTTGTCTTGAGTTTATTACTAATGATACTATTATTATATATGCTAATAATTTCTCTTATATTGTTTAAGGAGTTAGTAAAATGTGGTGACTAGTGCTCATGGAAATGCTCTATACTTTTAGATGCTTTACATGTATTAGATTTAAAAAAGAATTTATTGTCACTTGCTTTACTTGCCAAGATTGATTTGATTGTTAAATTAATGGATAACAAGTATATTATTCATGGTCTTTCATGTATTGATACAATTATTGCATGTGATTCACTACGTGGTTGGTTGTACATGTCTAGAAGATATGGCACGTAAAGTTGCAAATTTGTTAGTTTTTTTAGATGTAAAACTTTGGCATACACATTTTGATCGTGTGAATTGTGCTAGTTTACTATGTTCATTGAAATCTAACATGGTGATTTTATTGCCTCTACTATTGAGGCACTGTTAACATAGTTGTGAGGGCTACATATTTGGTAAATGTAGCATGTCTCCATTCTAAAAATTGGTTTAGTGAACGTTTTTTTGCAAACTATAGCTTATACATAATAATATTTTTGCCCTACTGTAAACACCATCTTTTAAGAATTACCTACACTAACTTTTTTTTATAATTGCTCTTTGTATATGGATATATTCTTTGAAAGCTGAGTTCAGAGTATTCTACTGTTTCAAGTTGTTTGTATGTACGGTGGAAAAGTTGTTAAGATCTAAATGTCATTCCATTTTCATCAAGGGGGAAAATATATCTATAAAGATTTTTAATGCATTTTTGGTTGAATGTGGAATAAAACACCAATGTGCAATTAGTGAGATTGTAGTCTCTCTAACTTTAGTGAAACTAGGGAAGCACAATGAGTAGCATATACACTGCAAGTTGATTGATAACAGCTTTTGGGCATACTATATTTTGGTTATGTGAGTTATTGATAGGCATAGAGATTACAAATTTTGAATCTATAAGGTTTTAGGTGTCTACTGGGTTGTACACATAAAGCATCTACTTTATATTACAAATTTCAGCTATTATTGTACAATCCATGGAAAATGCTAGGTGCTTGGTTGTGGTACACTTGGTATTCGCTTGATACATTATCTTGCTTATAGACTGCAATTTTTACAAGTTTCTTTGGCTTTCCAAAAGATTTGATAAGTGCTAAGAATATATATCCATCATGAAAGTTTAGAATGACAATTTTCCTAAAGCACAAAGACTAGTGGGAGCACATAGAAGGAGACACATAGTAGCACCTCAGGTTTCTCCAAATAGTGCTATTAAATAGAATAGAAAAAGGCTTTTAAAGATTGGGATTAGGCATAAGGGAAAGTAATGTATTAGCTAGCTATGAGTACACTAGATAGCAAGATGGGCTATTTGTTGGAATTTGAAACCTTGTCATTGCATAGAAGCATGTGCAAAGGCTTTTTAAAGTACAAAGACTAGAAATTTATAGCTCAAGTTAGAGCTGGATCAAGTTAAAAGAGAAAAATTTTCGATCAATGATTATGCATTAAACATCAAGAGTATTATGGAAGCTCTTGGGTTTATCAATGTGATTATTGACATCACTATAAGAGCCTCAAGTCATGTATAAATACTAAGGATGAAATCCCTAACTTTGTAGGTTTTATTTCTATATTGATACTCAAGAACAAGGATCTTGGCTTGGATTCTTCTTCTCAAAAAGTAAAAACAAAATTTGAATAGATATTTTACTATGTTATCATATTTTGGTAGTGATATTATGAATACACTTAGGACCATCGGGACACTTTTTTCTCTCTTAAGGAGGTTTTTTTTCCCTCGACCTTGTATATATACCTATTTACTTTAGACTATACTTAATATTGTAAATCTTCTTTGTCGATACTTCTAATATACTTTGAGTTGTGCTCTCTCAAGCTTCTTCTTATCCAAGCTATATACTTGCATTCCTACAATGCTAAATCCAACAATTGGTATCAAAGTGGGCTTTGATCTCTTTGACTCTATTAACATATTTTAGTAATAATGTTGTGAACACACATAGGACCACTGGGATACTTTTTTCCCTCTTTAGGAGGTTTTCTTCCCCTTGCCTTGTATATATACCTATTTACTTTAGGATATACTTAATATTGTAAATCTTATCTATTGATACTTCTCAATATACTTTGAATTGTGCTCTCTAAAGCTTCTTCTTATCCAAGTTGTATACTTGCATTCCTACAATGCTAAATCCAAAAATAGGTATCAGAGTGGGCTTTGATATCTTAGATAGAGTCATCAATATCCTTTACTTGATTTTTTCTTCAATTGGGATGAGAGTTTTGATTCAGGTTCATTTTAGCCTCCATTTGCACTACTATTAGAACTATGTAGGATATTTCGTCCTTTTGTGTTGAATTTTTTACATCAATTAAATCTATAAATAAGAGTCCTCATAATATCCTTTATACTATGCTACATAGCACATGTTGGTTTTGTGCATATTTTCCTCTGTACATATAACTTTTGTATAAAGTACAATTAGTGGCCATGGCTAGCAACAATGATGTATTCCCTATGTTTGGTTGTTGACGACAAGTTGGATGGAACCAACTATCTACTATGAGCTTATATGATGCATCATGTATTGGTTGCAAATGGATTTGGGAGCATTGTACATGGAATTGAAATATATATTGGTGGTTATTTAGAAGCTACAAGTGCAAAAAAAGTAATAAAAATAGGTGTTGTTTTAATGCTAGAGCACAGTGATCACCTACTCCTAAGTAGATTCATTGGGATGGCAAAGGTATAGAAGCTCATGCTTGGATTTCATTATCTATTAAACATACCATGATCCCACATATTTGCTCATATAAGATAGTTAAGGCATTGTATGTTTGTATCAAGGAAGAAAGGAAGCTGTGTTGCTTACATGAGTAAGCATTTAGTGAAAGTATGGATAAAGATGACTTTGGAAAGATTTTTACCAAAGATCAAATGTCTTAAGGAATAGTTGATTGCTACAAATGATATTTTACTAGATAACGCACTTATGTAGATTGTTCTTAATGGTCTTCCTAATTCCTATTAGAGTTTTGCATCTACTCTTCATTTGATGAATAAAGAAAATATTTGAATGCTTTGTCATTTGATGAGTTGGTTTTTGTTTTACTGCAAGAAGAACAATCTAGACAAAAACAAATCCATTATGTGTATTGTAGACCAAACTTTTACGACTAGTTAGAAAGATAAATTAAAGTTAGAAAGATAAATGTGAAGCTTTCTTGTCTTCTAGTAAGTAGAAATCTATAAATGTTGCTCAAACAAAGATGGTTAATAAGGACGAGAAAGAAAAAGAGAGTCAAATATCTTGTAGGTATTGCAAGCCAAAGTTTAGTGTCATTAAGGATTGTCCTAAATTGGATGCAAATAGGCTAACAAGGAGGGTAAGAAAGACTATCCTAGCTTGGTTGCGACTAAGAAGAAAGAGGCTAATATAGTTGTTTCAAATACCTCTCCTTCTAAGTTAGATTCTACAAATGTTATGCAAGATATAGCCTGAGAATTTAGTGTGCAATGCAATTATAACCCTTCTTTATATAACTTTTTCATATCTATTATGGATTCAAATATATGGTACTTTTACAGTGGTCCCATGAAGCATACTACTTCTCTATATAGTTTAATTACTTATGTTCAGGCTATCCCTAAGGACAATACTTTGGCATGTGCCCATAACTCCTCCTATTCTATGAGCAGAGGACCGAGATGGCCAAGATTCCCTATGCATCAGCCGTGGGCAGTCTTATGCATGCCATGATAACCACTTGTCAAGATTCCGACTGAGTAGAATTCTGCAAACTTGCTCACGAAGAGCTTCACTACTGAGCACTTTGCCTTCCTCAGGAGATTGATGGGCATAGGAGGAGAGGGCGTATTTTTCCTCATCCTATTGTACACGTGTACATGTTGTACTGTCTTTTCTTTTTTCTCTCTCTCACTAAGGCAGATTCACCTTTAAGTGGGAGCTTGTTGGGGGTAAAGGCACCTCCACCTAGCCGCCCATGTATTACTACACTAACAATACCCGCCACTGCACACTATAGGTGGTGTGCGCCCGTCATAGTCACTTATTATTTATTCTTTTAGTGAAAGTTCAAATAAAGGAAGGCTCGGCCACACATTGTGGTTGTTAGAGTTTCCACTTTTGAGTCTCTCTCTCTCTCTCTCTCTCTCTCTCTCTCTCTCTCTCTCTCTCTCTCTCTCTCTCTCTCTCTCTCTCTCTCTCTCTCTCTCTCTCTCTCTCTCTCTCTCTCTCTCTCTCTCTCTCTCTCTCTCTCTCTCTCTCTCTCTCTCTCTCTCTCTCTCTCTCTCTCTCTCTCTCTCTCTCTCTCTCTCTCGGCTCTTACTCTCCATCTGCCATAGCCCTCACCGCCAAGCTTCTTCCTCCTAGGTTCCACTTCTCTTTCATTAGAGGCACTAATATCACCACTTGAGCTTGGGAACTCTCAACCAATTGAGAATTTGAACTTCTTTAGCTAATTGATTGCACTTGAAGCATTATGAGTCAACTATATTAGGAAACTAGATCACATGAGTGTGCTTCACTGAATCCCTTTAAGGCCACATTCACTCAAACTTGTAGGAATCAAGCACAAGGACCAAGCACTTGAGCTTGAGTAATTGAGTGGGCCCCTTGATTTCAATATTGGTACAAACCTTTTCCATGCTAGAACATCCAAATGAGACACATTTGTATCCATGATCTCTTGATCGGGCAAGTAAAGCTTCATCCTTGATTCTAAAGGACTCAATTCCACCTCGGGTCTCATTCTTTGCCTTGACAACTTTGGCCTTTTCTCTTTGCAACTCTTCACACAAGTTTTCCAAGGCAATGTGGCATGCCTTCATTACAATTGGTCATCTTTCCTTCTCCCATTGGTTTGTAGACTTGTCAACCTATTGGTATCCTCCCCTTGAAGTGGCTTTGTCAACCTATTAATTTGTGGACTTGTCGACCTATTGGTATCCTCCCCCTAAAGTGGCTTTCTCTACTGCCCATTCTCTCTTAAGCTCTTGAATGTTGGCTTGCAAAGCTTGCAAGGTGACAATGACATCTTATGCTTGTGCTATCTTTGAATTTTTCCTTATATTTGCTTGAGCTTTCTACTCTTCTTTCAAGCTCTTTCCCTAGCTTTCTCATCCACTCCTCTTCTCTTCTCCTCATGTCCTCTATAAGGGACTCTTTAATGCCTTGGAGAGGGTTCTCTTTGTCTCTTCAGTGCTCCTCTTGCCTCCTATGCAAATCCACAAGAGACTCCCTAAGGGCTCATCTAGTGTAGAAATCTCTTGATGGGCTTCCTACACCTCACACTCAAATAATCAATGGGCACTTTGACCAAAGTATTGCTACAAACCCTCTCCACAACAGGGCATCCAAATGAGACACATTCAAGCCATGATCTCTTGACCACCTAAGTAAAGTTTCATCCTTGAGTTTGGAGGACTTGATTCCACCTAGGGCTTTATTATTTGCCTTGACAACTTGGGCCTTTTCTCTTCAGGCCCTTCACACAAGTTTTCCAAGGCAATATGGTCTTCCTTCATTTCAATTAGCCATCTTTCTTGCGGACTTATTAGCTTGTTGGTATCCTCCCCTTGAAGTGGCTTTCTATGTTGCCCATTCTCTCTTAAGATCTTGGATGTTGGCCTATAGAGCTTGCAAGGCAAAAATGACATCCATGATGCTTGGGCTATCTTTGTGACCTTTTCCTTTCCCTTGCTTGAGCCCTCTGCTCTTTTTTCCAACTCTATCCCTACCTTTGTCATCCACTCCTATTCCCTTCTCCTCATGTCCTCTATAAAGGACTCATTAATGCCTTAGAGAACATTCTCTTGGTCTCTTTGGTGGTCCTCTTACTCCCTATATAGATCTACAAGGGACTCCCTAATTGCCCCATTGACTATAGGAGCTTCTTGATGGGCTTGCCCCACACATCACACTCAAAGAATCAAGTAGGCCCCTCAAACTAAGTATTGCTATAAACCCTTTCTACACAAGGCATCCAAATGAGACACTATCAAGCCACAATCTCTTGATCAAGAAAGTAAAGCTTCATCCTTAAGTCTAGAGGACTTTATTCCACCTAGAGCCTCCTTATTTACCTTGATGGATTGAGACTTTTCTCTTCATTGCTATTCACATAACTTTTCCAAGGCAATGTGGCCTTCCTTCATTTACAGCTTGCCATCTTTCCTACTCTTGTTGGGTTGTGGACTTGTCAACCTATTGGTATCCTCCCCCTAAAGTGGCTTGCTCTACTATCCATTCTCTATTAATCTCTTGGATGTCAGCTTGTAGATCTTTTTCTTGCTCCTATTGGGTTGTGGACTTGTCAACTTATTTGTGTCCTCCCCTTAAAGTAGCTTTCTCTATTGCTCATTCTCTCTTAAGCTCTTAGATGTCATTTTGCAGATCTTACAAGGTGACAATGACATCCATGATTAGGCTATCTTTGACTTTCTCCTTGCCCTTGATTGAGCTCTCTGCTCTTCTATCTAGCCCCATCCCCAGCTTCATCATTCACCCTCTTCTCTTCTCCACATTTCCTTTGTAAGGAAATCTTTAATACCATGGAGAACGTTCTCTTGGTCTCTTTGGTGCTCCTCTTGCCCCCTATGCAGATCCACTAAAGGGCCCATCAAGTGTAGGAACTTCTTGATGGGCTTGCCCCACACCTCACACTCGAATAATTGAGTGGACTCTTGATTTAGGAGGAAATATGGCAAGGGGATTAGGGACGAAGCCAATCAACCGAGGCCATTGAACATACCTAAATTAAGGACCCCTAGGTGCAATGCCATGGTTGTGCATGTATATTTCTCTTCTCTTTTTTCTTTTGAAATACAATGTGTTATAGACAAACTTTCTAGCTTCAGTGATGATCATAAGAATGCAATAAGATCAAGATATCTAAGTAGGCTCTTAAGGAGGGATAACTCAATCAATGTCAAAGAAGTAATGATAGAGTGATTCATGGGACTCGAGGTAAAGTGTTCCAAAGACTGAGGCTTGGTTGGTAATAGAATTGCCACCATTTATTAGTACTTGTCTTCTCGTTGTATTGTGTCTTGTTCTTGGAAAGAGAAAATAGCTGAGAGAATGCTAGTGGAGGCACAATTGTATATGGAGCATGACTCTTTCATATGGATCCCCTACAATTCCTTGCATTGATATGGATTGCATAGGCCTTCATTGCTCAGTGGTGCTTTCAGTAATTCTCTACTCCTTGGTGTCCAACATTTGGTCCGCCAACCCGCGTAATCATGTTTATTGTCTTGCATTCACTTGACAAAAACATGAGAGTACATGTAGTTGACATGATTCAAATTTCATCAATAGGATCTGTTAGAAGAAGCACCACTTACTTGAGTTTAGTTGTATTGGCCTTGATTCTAATTACCTTTAGTTGAAAATCATTGCTCATAAGGTGTGCTCATTTTTTTCTTTTTTGGTTTAGTGAGATCTATACACAATTATTGAAACCATGTTTAATTTATGTACATGTTTATAGTCTATGAATACGTGTCACTGAATGATGCCATAAGCCAATTGTAAAGCTCAAAATTATTTATCAATGCAGCGCAAGCATCGAGAAGCCATGGGAACTTTTCTAGGGAGGATAAATTTTATGCAATATCAAGAAGCATGGTTCCTTGTCCTAGTCTACTAACATATGTAGTTCCTCTTCCATTAGAATTTTTCAAGCAAGGGATAGTCTAGGATGGGTCCCACTAAGGCCATACCATGGATAGCAGCCAATACATGAGAGGAAGTAGAGGCTACATAGGTTGGGTCTCTCTAAGATCACCATATGGCTCATCGCTCCTCCGAGATAGTCTTTGGCTAGCCTTCAAATTTAGCCATGGAAATTTGATTATTAACAAAATTGTTAAGCGACGCTCTTTGGCTTCCTCATCCAAGATGTGACATAGGAGATTGCTTAGTAGCCCATCATAATGCTCCTAAACATGTAGTCACAACTAATCCTTGTGACTATTGTGCTTCCATACTTGATTGGACATCACATGTGTTATTATCAATGGTTCGAGTTTTACTTGTAATAGTTGGAAGCACATGTTGCCTGGGATCCTTGGAACTTTTGGAAGCATGCATTGTCTTAGTACTTTTGGGAGAAGTGGCCACCGGGGTATCTATGGATTAGTTTTGTGTCAAGATTATCGTCTTCTCACTTGGCTCTATGGACTCCTTTTTTATTGCTTTTGCAATCTCTTATTCTGCTAGTGTTGTTTCTTTAGCTTTGTTTTCTTTCTTTTGGATAATGAGGGTGCAAAATTAGGAGACTATGTATCTTCCATTGGTTTGGCAACTATGTTAGACTGTTTTTTAGGGATCTCTTTTCCTTTCATCTCCTCAGTGGCTTCCCTAGGCTATCCTAAGCGATATTGCTAGGCTACAATGATTCAATTATCTCTTGTTTTGAAGAGTTGATCCTTTCAAGTGTCTCTTCTTCATCAAGCATATTAATTATGAGTGCTAGCAATTTTTCTTGCTTCGTTTTGGGCTTTCTCATGTTCAATTATGGAAGGCTTGTCCTTAGGGATCATAGTTAGCATTGCCTCCTTTGACTATTCCTTTTTAGGCTTTGTGCTATGTCTATGGTTTTTTTTCCTTCCATTGATGAGACACTTGTGTGTGGTGTGACAAATGTGGTCTTACAAGTGGTTTGGACAACCACAACCAATGATTTCCTACATAGTATCCTTGATCAAGTAAGAAGGATCGTGGAACCCAATTGCTACATAGTAGCTCTCTATTGATGTCCTTTCCAATGAGATCTGGACCTTTTTCATGGTTCCCTATAATTTTGGTAAGTCCATACTTTATCCTTGGCATCACTCGCTAAATTTTTCATTTGAAGAATGACCATGCTAATAGGTTTTATGTCTTCATTATGTGCTCAAAGAAACTTCTCAAATGTTTCTCTACTTCTCTCATTAGTTGGTATCTCTTTTGAATCAAAGAAGTTTTTCTTGCCTTTCCCTTGAGAACCGGAAAGATCAGCCTTACTAAAAGTTGTAATTATTCTCACATTCAGGAGTGTCCAATGTATCTATTGCACTACATAATCAACCGTGCATTTTCTTTCTCACTTGAAAGCTCTACCAAGTAGTACTTCCTTTCCCCCATCCTCACGGTTTTGGAGTACATGGAATAAGATAGGCAAACATTCAGCCTCAATAATTATGAAGATTCTATGTTTCCCTAGGAGAGAATATGCTTTTCCCCCATAGGATCCATCCACATGTCGAACACCATGTAACTTACAATGAACCGCATGCACAATCAGTGCAAGTGTGGTCTCTTTCAATTGGGCTAGCCTCCTCATGTAACCTATGCCTTGCCCCAAACACATGCAGAGAATTCTCCACCATAGCAAAATGCATGGGAACCTTTTCTATGGGGACCCACCATTGAACGTGTGAGGAAATCATAAGGAGACACCACCATTCTCATGGGCTCCCCTTTTTCTACGAGCATATCCATCAACTCAAAGGTGTTATAAAATTAACCATGCTGAGGTACTTCGTGTGCAGAGGGGTTAGTTACTATTTGGCCATCAAAATGCACAAAGTCCATCCCTACTACTGATCCCATCACTTTTGGGTATTTGCCCTGTCATATAGTGATGCTATGAGCTTCTCATGGGATAGAGATACTCGGGGGGTGGAGAGAGAGAGAGAGAGAGAGAGAGAGAGAGAGAGAGAGAGAGAGAGAGAGAGAGAGTGTGTGTGTGTGTGTGTGTGTGTGTGTGTGCGCGCGCGTGTGTGTGTGTGTGTGTGTGTGTGTGTGTGTGTGTGTGTGTGTGTGTGTGTGTGTGTGTGTGTGTGTGTGTGTGTGTGTGTGTGTGTGTGTGTGTGTGTGTGTGTGTGTGTGTGTGTGTGTGTGTGTGTGTGTGTGTGTGTGTGTGTGTGTGTGTGTGTGTGTGTGTGTGTGTGTGTGTGTGTGTGTGTGTGTGTGTGTGTGTGTGTGTGTGTGTGTGTGTGTGTGTGTGTGTGTGTGTGTGTGTGTGTGTGTGTGTGTGAAAGAGAGAGGGGTTGTGTGTGCATGTGTATGTTCATGAGAGAGAGAGAGAGAGAGAGAGAGAGAGTTGAATCTCAAATTGATAAGTGTGATTGCACTCATCCAACATGACAAGAACAATGTATTTCTTCTTTGTCTCAATGAGAGACACATGCACAAGAGGAGGGCTCACTAAAATCAGCCTAGAATTTCACCCCCTTTCAAACTTGTTGGGGCCATCAAATTTTCCGTTAAAGTTATAATTTGAGAGAGGTTGGATAATTGTGCCTTAAGGTTGGTTGCTATTGCAATTTTTCACACCTCAACATGGAGATCTCAACATTTGAATGCCATCCACTATTCTAGAGTCCTATTGTTTTAGGACTATTGTTTGCCACTATGGACCTTACATTTTAGCTTATGATTTTGGTATCAATGTAAGTTGTTTTTCAGTAAATGCAATAAACATAATATGTATAGCAAACACAAAATGTTATATATTAGAGATTAAGATTAGAAGCATCTATTGGAATTTGCTAACACCCTTTTTGGGTGGTATGTGGAGCACAATTATAATAGCACGCAAGGCTTTGATGAGGAGGATGTTTTGGATATGCATGTAGATGCCACTAAGGTATTGAAATCCTTTGTTGTTTTCATGACAAGAGTGTTATCTAGCTTTTCACTCCTCATATTCCTTTACTCTCATGGATTAAGTAGTAGTTACACATTGTCATGCAATGAGATTGTGTGGAGGAAATCTTTGTAGGGCCTTGCAACTTTTATGAGTACTATTGAAGGTAACAATGCACATTGCTCCTAAGAAAATTATTGATATTATGCGACTGCCACTTAGTTCATGTGATACCATTGTTAGTGATCATGTTTGTCCTACCTATGAGCCTCAATCTAAGTTAGATGCGATATGTTGATTATTCCCCCTCTATGTAAGAGCACATTAACCAAATGGAGGACATGCAAGATGAGCTTGCATCCCTCGATCAAAAAATATCTCCACAGGACAATGACTCTTCTTATGTTCCATCTCCCAAGTATGACATTTTCTACATCAACCTATTGACCTCTAGGGTACCTGAGACTATTCTCTGGGAGGAGTTAGCACCACTTATTTTGGAGAATGACAATGCCATAAGGAGATTAGAGCTAGTATATCAAGCTCTACAAAAGCTTTTACTGCACAACAAGACAAACAAGAAGGCCAAGAACAAGAAGAAGTAGGTTCTTCATCAATGGACTATAACAATGGTCTTCCTCAACTTTGGCATTTCTTATACCGCCCTTGGGTCCATTCCATCTTCTTTATCCTTTAGCCACATCCAAGATCGAAGAGGGCATGTTAGCAATCATGTTTTTCATGTACAGTCATATCCTATGTGTGAGCCTTATTTGGAGTCAGAGATTGGGAGATTAGGAGCTCAATCTATCATCTATTCTGATGGAGGAGATGACTCTCTCTACAACAAGCACTACACTACACTACATTTCTTTCTCACTCAATGTTAGATGTGTTTGTGCTACATAGGCAGCCACTTTTTCTTGCCCTATTAAAGGGATTTTTGTTGCCAAACTAAGCTAGTTGGCATGCTTATTTTATTATTCTACTATTGGTCAACCAATTCTAGCCACTTTTGGCTATTTATAGTTGTCCTTCAATTTGGAGTAGATCATCTGATCATTCTATCTTACAAGTTTTAGCACACTCCAATGTACAAGTGCTCTCCTCCATCTTTTGATGTTGGTTTTGATCATTAGCTTGACTAGTGCCCTCACTAATGCCTTGGGCTACATGCAAGGGTTGATTTGTCCAAGGCATATTTTCTCCTCCCATTCTCTTCTTTTGTTCTCTTTCTCTTCCCTTCTCTCACTATGCTCATGTTTCCTCTTCCATTGCACACACTCACAGCCATGAATGCCTACAGTTGATTTTCAAAACTTTCTTAAACAAGAATGTCCTATTTGGGTTGGAGGTTGAAGGTTGCTTGTAGTGTATTTGGCAACCTTCAATAGATGTTATCATTTCCATTAAGAATGTTTTGGTTCTTCCTAGTGTTAGAGTCATGAATAGGAATCAACTTTACATACTTTGGGATACTACCAAGGGGGTTTATGGACTCGTTTCATGGGCATGCATCCTGTAGGTTCATGTTGAAATGGGCTGTTTTTTCTAGCCATTGTTTTTCTTGTGGATGGTTGGGACAATCTAGGGGAGAATGCCCTTCCAATAAGAATGGATACCCCCAATTTCATTGATAGTTTTGGGATGCATGATGCTAATCCTTCTACATGCATGCTTATAGATACTTTAGGACAGCATGACAAGGATACGGGCAAAAAACTAGTTCAACACTCTCTTCCCATCAATTCTAAATGGCAAGAGGTACAAAGAAAAAGGGGTAATCATTTTAGAGACAACACATCTTGCTCATAGTCACATACATCAATGAAGTGATTCGCACTTATGCAAGGAGGAAGGGACCCCATTGAGGAGCCTTTAATAAAAGACAAGGGGTCCTTAGGTACTACGCCCAATTATAATATGTGATTTGAAGTGACTAGATCATGTCATCCGGCTACTTGCCTTGCCTTCTTACACAAGTAGAAGAAAGTGATTATCCCTTGGAAAAGCAAGGGGAAGTGATTACACCTTGCCATGCAAATTCATACATCATAATGCTAGGAATATCAATCAACCATCTTCTTCAAAGGGAGATGATCACGAGCAAAGCTCATTTGCATTGTTGGCTAATTTTCTGAACGATGTGGTAGAGATGCATCGGTAACAAAGGCAAAGGGGAGGTAGTAATAGCCTTGTATCTAAGTTTACATTTTTGTTACTTGTGAAAATTACCACTTGAAGTGTGTGGGGCATTTGCTCTTGAAGTAAAAATTCAATATGTGAAGAGTGTTTCATGCAAATGCATGGGATGTGTCCTATGTGCAATTGAATACAAAAGTCATAAATAAGAAGGAAGGATTTTACATTTACATGGCTTTAAAATATTTTATATTGGGTTTCCCTTAGTGAACTATTCAAGTGCATCAATGATTGTGCATGAGAAAGTGTGGCTAGTCTTGGTCAAAGGGAATGTATTTGACGAATTCCTTGTGTTGAAATATATACTAAGACAAAATTATGGTGCAATTGGCATGTATGCATCAAATGCTTCTACATATCATCACAACTTGTGGCAACATGCAAAACTCCTTGAATCAAATGGTTGCAAATCCACAATCCATGTCTATGTGTAAAGATTACCTTATGGATGGACCCCGATTGCATGCCTCTAAAAGGGTTGTGAACCTACGTTTTATGGAAGAATCAAGTTCCCCCTACAGAATTACATCCTTGGAAGTGGATATGAATGAAGATGAGGTGGATGCAGCATCATTTAAAGGACAAAAGCCTTGATTGGGACTACCTCATGAATGGATTCTTTCCAAAGTATCAAAATGTACTTGAGCCACCTTTAACATAATTCTTGGAAAGTGGGAATTATCAAATGGCTGCCTAAGGCATCCTTGCTTTCCTCTCTGAAACGTTGGCATTTTATTTTCTTGATGGGTTGTATGTATAAGATTTTTGCAAAGGTTATGGCTAATGCATAAGCACCTCCTAAACATAGTGTACCCTGTCCAATATGGATTCATGTAATGACAAATATTTTGTAAGGTATTTTTTAATGTATAGATGGGAATGGATTATGTGCAATATGCATCTCATGCAAAATATGGGTTTTGGATCCAAAATCTCAAATCTTCTCCACACTATCAATTGGGGATCATATGCATTAGTCATGTTCGATGAAGGTGTTATGGATCCATTCTCACTTTTTAAATCTATTAGACAAGGGTGTCTTTCTTTTCTATCCATTTTTCTTTGCTCTATAACCCATCCTAATCTAATGATCTTATTACATCTAGCAAAAAGGGATGAGGAGCTTAGCTTTTCTCTTCCTTCTCGCAACAACAATTAGTTGGCCCAGCCTTGGCAAATGACACCTTTATGTACTTGAAGGCTAATAGGGGCAATATTTATAAAGCCATGACATATGGGAATTATTTGCTCTATCTTCAAGGCTATACACTTACTGTGACTACCCTAGTCAAACACCGCATTGCAAAATCCCATAGTCCATTTGATTCATGTTGGGAAAAAAAGACCTTGTGTTTTGGTTGTACTTGGATTTCCAAGAATCATATTTATACAAGGGGATGATGTAAATTGAGACATGGAGATGTACATGTTAGCCTTCTAATGGACTTTTTCAGTACCATCTCTGTTGATCAGCAATCCTGGGTTGTCATTTTTAGGTTCTTTCTAAAAGGCATGGGTGTTTTGTATGGCAACACTCAAATTAATGCCTCATGTGTTGGCATCCACTTAACATCAAGCATCCCATACAGTTGAAATCCTCCCTATTCTTGACTCATCATGTTCACTCTTAGTAAGTAATCCTAAGAAGTCATCTTGGCATCCCTCAAAAAATCAATAGTCAACAAGTTTCTTTCTAGTTGAAATGTTGGCTACTCTTAAACTTGTTTCTTAGGATGTGAATCCAAAATTTTGGCCCCAATTGAACAGGATGGCCAAACTTAGCCTAGTCTCTATTGCTCATGTGATGGAGCCCCCAAGCACTACTTTGCGGTTATTCCATCTAGCAAAATTGGAAAGTTAATAATCAACTTTTCTTAAAGCAAGCATCTACAAATCAAATATCAAATATTTATTATCAAGGATCACACATGGTTAATGCATAAGGATCATTCTTTATGTGGTCTCCACAAGGGCAAAGCTTTTAGGAAATATATAGTGATGGGGGGTTGGCTGAATGCAAAGTGTTCATTCGGAGAATGATGTGTGGGCTCACACTTGTTGTGGCCCTCAAGACACACCATTTCAAATGGCCCCTACCCTTTTTGTAGTAGAGTTGAGGAGATCTCTCATCACAGGTTTTTGTCCTGCCTATTTGCCCAAGACATATGACCTCTCTTGTCTCAAGTTTAGCATTCACATTCTAGAAGCTGTATGCTTCTGCAGGACTAGATTTTTGGAAACCCCAATTTACAAGATTTGCATATGTGCAGGTGGTCTTCCACTTGTGCTTTGGGGTATTTTTTCATAAGTGGAATATCCATAATGCTTCTTTATTTTGTGCACAACCGTATTGGGTAAATGTGAGCTCTTCTTCCAATGGTAGTTTAGATGCAGGTATGTAGGTCTTCTTAACAAGGATGATTTGGCTCCCTAGCATGCTATCGTCTTTTCAATCACTTTTTCTGATACTTACCATCTGTGTGACTATTGGACATCCTTTGTAGTCAATACATTTACCCACAGAGAGAGAGAGAGAGAGAGAGAGAGAGAGAGAAATTATCTATGTTTTGATCACTTGTCTTATTTCTAGAATTCTCTTTGTAATTGATGCCCTCATAACACTAATGGACCTTTGGGTCGTGACCTGTTAATTTACCGTGACATTCTTGAATCCTTTTAAGCTTTCTTGAAACCCTAACCATTAAGGTTATGACAACTTGTGCATGACACTAGCTCAATCCAAGTATGTTACCCTTGAGCTATATTGTAATCCTTACCATGATTGTTCATCCTTTACTCTAGAGTAAACTTTGCCTTTCTATTAGAGCTAGATGACATTTTGTGTGGAGCTTAAAGATATAAAGCACAATGCATCTGAGAAACATGTATTGGTGGATCATTGAACAATACATTCAACTCACCTAATTAAAAATTATATTACTTCCAATAATTTTCTTCCTTCTAAATACAATCAACACTATTTAGTAGAGATTAATTGCTACGTTCCAAAACCAAATGCATCTTCAAATTGATGGAATCTATTGCAACTCTACATGCATGTATATGCTATGTAAAACTTGTTAACTTGTAACCAATTGCCACCTAGCATTCATGAATAGAAAGAAATGCTACATGTGATTATTTGAGAAATCTAAAACCATTCCCAAATGTGTTAAAAACAAATGAGTCTTCACTATATTGCAACTACGCATACATGTGCATGCTATGTACAGCTTGACTTAGAGCCATACGCCACCTAGCATCTTCTATCATATACTATTCATGAAAAGAAAGCAATGCTACATAATATTCTTTGACAATTCTACAACCATTTCTAGAATTTCCTTTGTAATTGATATCCTCACGTTGCTCATATACCTATGAGCTCCTACATATTACTTCACCATGTTAACAATCTTGAATCCCTTTATGCTTGCTTAAACCCCTCACTATTATGATTATGACAACTTGTGCATTACACTAGCTTAATCCAAGTATGTTATCCTTGAGCTATATGGAAATCCTTTCCATGCTCTCTCATCCTTAGTGTAAACTTTGCCTTTCTGCTAGCCATACAACATTTTTTGTGGAGCTTAAAGATATGAAGCAAAATAAATCCTAGCAACATTTATTGATGGGTCATTGAACTTTACATTCAACTCATCTAATTAAGCATTAAATCACTTCCAACTAATTGCTAAACTTTTACAAGTTCCTTCTAAGTACACTCCACTATTTATTAGAGATTGATTTCTAAATTCCAAAAACAAACATGATTCACTTTGTTGCAACTCCACATACAAGCACATGCTACGAAGAACTTGTTGACTCACAACCACATGCCACCTAGTATCCTCTACCATTATTATTCATGAAAAGAAAGTAATGCTACTTACCAAACATGTTAATTGCTATTTAAAAAGGAACTTGCTTGGATAAAACCTATTTGATAAATGGGCCACATATCTTGCTCCAAATCACACATAAGAACTCTTTATTCAAAGTTTGTTGAACAAAAATAGCATCACCTATCTAAAAAGAATTAGGGAGATAACCAAAAGATTGAGCATAAGATGAGAAATCGTGTCTCGAAGGATTTACAAAGATCCCAAAAGATAAGAGTACAAAGTGAGCCTCATATCACTATTCATAATCATATGTCACTTGCACAATAAACTCCTGCTACTAGTGAACCTCGATCTAAGTCGTACGAGGACACTAGGGTGAAGAAGGCAACTCTTTCTACAACACGCATTTCTTTTTAGGTCAAAGAGTGTTCACATTGGTTGGTTATTTCCTGACTTGGTACATTTCTTTTTTAGTGGGACTGGACTTCATTCACGTTGGCCAGAATAAGGCAACTAGCATTTCTGATAGCAACAACATTTTCTTGATTATTTCACGATGATGTGTTGTTCGCCATCATTTATGGCTCCTCTTGATCAGATCAACCAATTTTTGAAATTTTTGACTATTTATAGCCTACCCCTCTATTGATTGGTCATTCAAAACTGTAGGTTTTCAACACACTTCGACTTTTGAGACACTCCTTCGCCTTCGATTGCTACCTCCTATCATCAACCTGATTTAGTGCCTTCGCTAGCTTCTTGCATCAAGGAGTGAGCATTCCTCTTTTCATTGTAGATTTATGCTTCCCTTCTCTCTTAGTGTTCATGTTCCCTCTTCCACTGTGCACTCTCACATGGTATCAGAGCCAAAGTGGGGACATCAAGGTTCTACAAGGAGAAGATCACACTTAGCTTGTTGCTTGGAGCATATCAATCGCAAAGAATGTGATTTTTCTGCATTGTCCTAGCCTTCTATAAAGTGTGCAAGGCAATTACCATATCGTTTTGCAAGGTGTAGCTAATTTCTCCTCCACTCAAGTAGCCCAACACCAAAACTCAACATATTCTTGTGATTGAAAGTTCTTCTAAAGAGTATGTATTACCTTCGATTTAATGCTTTTGATGACTTTGATGTGGAGACTATTCAATCTTCCATTGATAGGTGGTCCTACCAATCAAACCGTCATGAAGAATAATGCAAAGATTGAAATTCAGAGCCTTATTCTTACTCTAATAGATCAATAAGATTGGAGCCCCTACCCCTTAAGTTTTGGCATTTTTTGCACTTTTTGCTATCTATAGTCAACCCCTCAATTGGTTGGTTAGATTTGCAAGTTTCTGAGGTTTTCAACACAATGACTTCCAGAACACTTCACCCTCCAATGCTGCCTTTTATTGTTCCATTCTCTGCTTTCCTTACATTTTTTTATCTTCCCTTTTCTCTTCATGTTCATGTTTCTTCTTCCATTGTGGACTCTCGTATGGTGTCACATAAGTTGCTTGTATGATCACCACCTTGAGCTCAACTTTCAAAGAAGACCATGAATAACGCATCCGTTTGATCATCACCTAAGGGCTAAACTTCTAAAGAAGAGTGAAGACCCCATGTCACAAATAAGTGCTTGCCTAATCACCACCTTGTGTTGAACTTCAAAAAATAAGAGCATGAAGGCCTCATGTTGCAAGTTCCTTGCTTGATTACCACCTTGCACTAAACTCCAAAGACAAAACATGAATAATCTTCAATGACCCATCATTTGGGCATGCACTTAAACAAACCATGCTCTATATAACCAAAAGGCAAGTATGCTACATATGACATTACCTCAAAAATCCATTTCCATAAACTAATTTTTCACAAATACAATGCACTCTTTTTTTTAATCTGATGTTGAATATAATTTAATGGTAAGGGATTCAATTTACAAGTCTTAAAGAGGTGCAATGAAGGAAAGGATCAAACAAATATGCATTCTCATAAATAACCAGAGTAGTATGGTATTACTATTTCATTTAAAACTCATATTGGTCATTGTCATTGTCATGCCACCATCTCCACTAACAGTAAATATCAAATATTATCAAAAGCTAAAGTATAGATTCACCTATAAATAAGTATTTGTGACCCAATGAGCACCTCCAAAGTTATGGAGGGTGCATAAAACACTTTCTAGCCTCCCATTAATGTTTTGATCTTACCCCATCCTCAAACTTCACAAGATACTAATGTAAAAATATTGGTTGCTCCATATACTTTGAGAACATCTAACGATATATTCTTCATGTTATTTCCATTCTTCTTACCTTGCTTCATCCTCTACTGAAGGTGTTGGGTGTCATGGGAACTCTCGTTAAGAATAAGAAGCCAATTCAATGTCAGTTTTGACATTTTAATCCAACCTGTGGCATCGAGTTCATATTTGAATCCAAGTACCAAAGATTCTAAATCACATACTAGAAGCTAAAGCCTTCTCCATACAAATCATCAATTTTTTATGCATAAGATTGAGCAAGCAAGATGGGGTACAGCAAACAATGATGCACCAATAGAGTTAGTCAATTTTGTTAGCAGCATACATCCATAATTGCACAATATCTTAGATATCAAACAATGATTCGCTAAAAAACACAAAAATGTAACAGAAACATACGTCCATAGTTGCACAATATCTTAGATATCAAACACAATGTGCATGTCCAAATAGGTAGGGAAAGGAGCTTTTCGAATCTCTTCAACAAGAGTGGGTAAGCACCTTAAACAAATCTTTAAGAAATGAATGAAGGTTTGACAGAGCATTTACATACACCAGTGTATATATTACGTTCCTCTTCTTGGTTTCCACATTGAGAGCACTCAGTTCCTACAGTACCATTGTAAAGTATTCTCTTGTCTTAGATTTGGCATTGGGAACACTCAACCTTTATAGCGTCACTATGGCCTGGTTAGTTAGCCTCCTTAAGATAATGTTTATGGACACAACAAAAGGTTCAAACAATGACAGCCTCAAGTCCAAATTCAAGTCAAAACTCAAGTGACAAGGAATGAACTTATCCCATTACACATTTTGTACTTACCTTGCTTGGCAAGCTTTTCCTTCACATTGCAAGGTGGGGCAAGAATTTGATGAGTGGAGGTCCATTGTCTATGAAAAAGGCGATCAAACAAGAATACTGATGTCAGAAGATATCAGATCTGAATGATGCCACAATCCATGCCTCTAAGAGACAAAGATATGGAAATCAAATGAACTACAGCACATGCTAATTGTAGGTTCCCCAATAAGCCAACTAGGAGGCAAAATGATCATATAACAGTTCCATAATTAAATACAACTAGGCCTTTTAAGTACAACCATATTGTATTGTGATGATTTAGTTGCGCATAAATTGTAGGTCCCCCACTAAGCCAACTAGGAGGCAAAATGATCATTGCACAGTTCCATAATTAAATAAAGTTGGGCCTTTTAAGCACAACCATATTGTATTGTGATGATTTCGTTGCACATGCATGTGCATGCACCACATGCACATATATACTCTCTCTCTCTCTCTCTCTCTCTCTCTCTCTCTCTCTCTCTCAGAGAATCTGTGGGGTAGAAAATACACAGCTTTCTCTCACTGTTATGATATCTCAAAACAATTGAGATGCAAGGTCTTTAGCCTTATCTAATAGAGAAAATGTATAGTTCTGCTACAGAATGGTCAAAGCTAACAAAACACAGGTGCCTATCATTGCATATCGATGATGTGCGTAATCTAAACTGCAGGATAAATAAGACCAATAAAGCACATGCCCCTGAGAATTAATGCACCTAGTCCAACTCTAGGATGATCAGCATAGCAAGTCACACAAGCCTCTGAGAGGAATTTATACATACACACCATACAGCACTTTCACACCAAATAAGATATGTACACTCAGGTTTAAAAAGATCTTCCAGATATGTATGTGTTAATGCATTTGTATTGTAAAAAGTTTTAAATCATATTCAGCTCTTTCCATTAAACTGAAAAAAGATCTTCCAGATATTCATGTGTTAGTTAAAGACTTTGCTCTTGCTGGATTTCCTGGACTTTGTCGAGCACAAGGCCTCAACCAGCGAGTTGGAGTGGCACAGGCCTCTTAAGTAAAAAAACAAACATAGACAAACATGATTTTGCTAAGGATATCTGGGCTCCAATTGGAAATACCAAATAAGAAACCCATGTACCAAGTGGACAATAAGACTAGCTTTTCAGTTTCATAATGGATTTCCTAGTCAATGATAGGCCCCCTACTTAGGCCCATCGATTCCAGTTTTGTTGTTTCCTAGACCATGTGTATAGCAATTGTATAATTCCCATCGAGCCAGTTGTACTAATTTTGAAAATGCAATTTTCACATTAGTCCAGCACCCAAGAGCTGACCCTTTGAGCAATTTGGCACTCTCACGAAATTCCCATGCGTATGGAGTGAATACGAAGCCTAAGTCACTATTAGAGAAGCCCGAGGAAGTGGAGCCACACACAATCTCCTAAGCATGTTAATGTCAATACCCTTTTCACATTTTTACAAACAAGCCCAGAATGGCAACTCTAGAATATCAGACAGTATAGCAATGCAGACTCCCAGCCTCAGAAACTATAAAATAAAGATCTTCACTCGCATTAGAGAAAAGTCACAAGAACCCAATGCCTTGCTTTAAAACTTCACTGCAAGAAATGGGGCCACTTCCAGCGAAAAGTCACAAGAACCCAATGTCTTGCTTTAAAACTTGACTGCAAGAAATGGGGCCACTTCCAGCCAGCCATATGGCCATCTTCAACCAATGCATCAATAAATAGGTAAAAACCATCCTCAATTAAGGATGTACCAAGAAAAAGCAGGCAGAGGAGTGAAAGTGCCTGATGACTGACATACAGCACAAACCTATCACTCTAAGATCCAACAATTTCAGTCTCTACAGCCTCTGGCTCGGTATCATCACCTACAGGCCTTTCTACCTTCACGCCAGTGTCTTCACTGTAATCTCCATGCACCTGCAAAAACCACTTACACAGTAAGACAATAAAATAGAAAGGGTCCAGCCTCTGCATTTCATCAATCAACAGTAAAACTTTGTATATACCTCCATCAGCTTTCCCAGGTCAAACTTAGGTGCCTTCAAGATCTTCACCTTCCTGATGTATGTGTTTTGCAATGGGAAAATTCCAGCTGCTGCCTTCTCAATTTCTTTGCCAATTGATTCTGGAATAAACTTTGCAACCAATTCTTTCAAATCACAAGACTGAGCTTCACGAATCATGATATCCCTCATCTTTTTCCGGATCTGCACATAGATAAACATCATCAGAATTGGCAACTTACTCAGGTTGGGATTCACAAGAAACAAACTGGCAAGTCAAGCTTGAACTTGCCTGGCGAATTTGACTTGATTGGGCATAACAAGTTTTCTTGATCTGGTTTGGGCGCTTTTTTGTGAAAGCAATGCAAAACATCCTTAAACTATAATTGTCTGTGGTCTTGACATCCACATGTGCCTCAATCAATGATTGCCACCTCCGAACAAGAGAGCGCAATTTATCTGTGGTGAAGTTCATTCCCTACAACATATGATCTTATATCAAGGTCAAACCAGTATACTGTATGGCAATAGCTTTTAGCAGTAATAAAAGTCTCCATAAAGCTCACCCAAAAATTTGTCAGCACATTCTTCCCTTGTACATCCTCTGCACGAAGTTTGATTTTACGTGCTGACTGATCTTCATCTTGCTGTAGATCAGCCAGTGAACATTCAAAGACTCTACCCTTCAATCCATCAGCAGCAATCTGCACAAGGCCACCAATATAATGTAAGAATGTCTTGAGGTTTAACAAGCAAGGAGGAAGACAGATGTTTTCTTTACAAAAGAAAGGACTGACAAGCAGCTTACAAGTTTTAAAAATGAATATACACAGCTGCAAAAGAGGCAGATTATCCTCAGTTAAGCTTATCCGCCTTGTTATTGGAGAATTTCGGTAAAACCTTACTACATATCAGTTCAGAGGCTTGCATACTAGACAAACTTATGTGGCATAAACATTTTAAAACAACTTGCATTGCATGACAAAACAGAAATTCCTCCTAAGCCACTTAATTTGATACAAACGGGATTTTAATCCCTTGATTAAATATGAGGCAGCTTTGCCGAAACTATATGATAGACAAAGCATACTATATTTGCTACCTTTGATTATCCCAAATGCCCTGTTACTGGA
The DNA here is from genome assembly GCF_053477565.2 of Lygodium microphyllum. Lineage (NCBI taxonomy): Eukaryota > Viridiplantae > Streptophyta > Polypodiopsida > Schizaeales > Lygodiaceae > Lygodium > Lygodium microphyllum. The sequence goes on from NC_141155.1 coordinate 75,673,571, forward strand.
TATAATTTGCATATACTATGGGGTTGGTCAGCTCTTCCCTGCATTGTAACTAACCCAACCATGTACAAATGGAAGGCAACTTTACTGGCTCACACAGTACTTGCTTCCAAACATGACTGAGATTGTAGACTTGATTTCAAAAGTGCTGAGATAGTGTACTTGTTTGAACCTCCACCTACAAATTCATTTTGGTGCCCTGACTGTAAATCCAATTTAGACTACAATGCAAATCCCCATGTACACATGCTTGTCATTCATTTGCTGCAGGTTCCCATGTTGCACTATCTGTTCCCCTTGCTGCAGGTTCCAGTGCCCCCCAATATAATGCCACAATGGAAAAAAGCTTGTGTGCATACATTGCTCACTTGTTTGCCTCTTTCAGTCCTAATGGGGCCCCTGTTCGCAAGTTTCCAACATAGTATAGAGCATTATTCAATATCCTTGCAGGCCTTTATATTCTATGTTTACACCCTGAGAGTATTAGTAGATTCCTCTAGCTCATGTGGCTTGGCTGTTTCTTTAAAGCTACTAAAAAGATGTATGAAAGCAAAAATAGTCTTCAAGGCATGCTTTCTCTTCAATGGTACCCCATCCATTTCTTACACACGGATTCTTAGAAGCTGACCTGGCTCCTGACTACCTTTTGCTGATATTCAAATCCGTCGTTGTATATCGATGTAGAAATTCTCAGCTGATGTTGTCCACAAGGTTTCAGCACCTTTGCCTGAATTCTATGGACTGTCAGTTGATCAAGAATGTTCAAGCTCCACTCAGAGCAAGGCTGCATTGTTTCTTGTTTGAAGAACCCAAATCTTAGTTTCACTATTCAAGCTTGGGTTACCATGAGCCAACACCGATGCACCTAATTCTTCTTGTTCACCTCCCATTTCTTTTGAAATCTGCAGATTGCAACTGTGAGATTTACACATGATACCTACTGTAAACAAAAGGTTTGTAGGCATACTGTCATGGACACCAACACTTAACATTTCCTCACAGCATCATAGCACTAAAGTTGGCCACTATTACAACCATGCATAATTTTGGCACGACGTTTGTTAACCCTCTGCTTGGAGTGCCCAAATTGCAAGATCTATATAAAGTGCAGGAATAGGTCTTCATTGCATGCACATGTTATCAAGCCTCATCAATATACAATGGTGCAGAGAAATTCCCTAAGCAACCACAACTCTTTTGACTCTACCATATTTTTTCAAAAAACATGTTTACTTGGAAAAGAAACATCCCTATTTCCAAGAACTTCCTTTTATCTTATAAGAAATTGATATTTTGTCACAAATCGATCAGACTAGAAGGTGATCATGCTACTGCCAAAGATTCACACACTACTACTTGGTGGTGGTCGAAAAGCAATACCTCATCTCATGCATTGCATGTTTGCAAACAAACAATGAATTCTCTTTCCACTTCAAAGAGAATACTAGCCATTTCTGAATATAATTTGGGAAGAAAACCAAGGCCTTTTAGAAAATTTTGCCATCCAAATGTTCATCAATTCATCAAAGCCTCAATTCCTGTGATACAATCTGAGCATGGACTACAAAGTCTATGACTCTTCAAATCAAAAACCTGACAACAAGAAAATATGGACCAACAACAGATTCCCCTCCTATATAACTCAAGTCTCCTCACAGATATTCCGAGATTGTCCTACTTTTACTTCCTTTTCAATGGATGTCCCAATCACGTCTCTATTGTTGAATGCTTTCAAAGCTTTCTCGTGGCACTAGCAAAAATAGACAAGGCAACTACTAGTTAAAGCAATCTTTTCCAAGTTCTAGATTGTGATAAGTGGCATCATCACATTTTGACCCAAAACATCAGGATTAAAAACCTTGCAAGAGTCTTTCCAGATAGTGACTCTTTTGGAACACCTCTGTGCAACATTTGTGACCACTTTCTAGGAAAGCAAATGGTCATGAGGTGACTTTAAGTCCTCTCTATCATTTTAAGATAACAAAATATAAAGCAAGCATGACAAGCTTGGAGTCTTCTAGCTATTGCAAAGAGAAATTTAAGACCTTTTTCATCTAAAGCTAACAATGCATAGAGCAAAGTCAACAAAGTAGGAATCTTCTAACCATGCATCAATATGCAATCCTCTTTTTATTGCACCTTTTCTAGGTTACAAGCATTTGCTCATCATGATATCAATACCTTGGAGAACAAGAATTGAAATTTAATCTACAATTACAAAGTACTAGTTCAAAGCCTCATTCATCTTTGTCCCAAGATATTTCATAGAGCAAAAATATATTAATTACTCACCTCATCCACCACTTTACATATTGAATTCAAACCACATAGGCTTTGCTTGGTATCTTTCTACAATTCAAATCATGATTTCTTTTCACTTCTGTTATCTTGGCTGTTTTCAAATTTGAAACTAGTAAATAAAAAATAAGACTATATGGAACATCAGTAGTGGCGGTTGTCAGCAGATCTCAGGGATAGAGGATCACAACAGTTCTAGACGGCAGTACATTGACTACCATACTAATCAAGAGATGTGGAAGCAATGCGTTCCAAATCCTACACTATATCATGGTTGTTAGTAGCCCTTGCTCTTCATAGATAAACACATAAATTGCTTGACCATCTAACAACCATACATCACCAATTTGTAAATCCACAGGTAACCAGCTCCACGAACAGCCTTATACTGACATTGTGTGGGCACACTTCTGTGATTATGCACATTTATAGAACATAGTTCCAATGTCTCCATCAATCAGTACAACAAAGTGGGTTTATCCAAAGTTTTCATTCTCTCTGCTGATCTAAAGAAATGAACACTCCCAAATTTACGTAGCAAGGGGTTTCAAAACCAATATGGCATTTCCCACCTCTTCCTTTCAACGTCACATTCACTTCAGATCATGTTCATAAGCTTTGCTATTTGAACATCTACATTACTTTAAGGACATGGCAAAATAGCAAACGGTCTTTAGACATGTAAACACAATTTTCCAAGACGCAACATTATATTTATTGTCCAACCTTGGTTCCCTGAGTTCTGGTCACCAAGGTTTTGCCGATCGAGCGCTGTGTAAAAGTTGATGGAGCCTTCACATCATACCAGTCCTTCTTCGAGAAAGGATCCACACTGCAGGATAAATGAGAATACTCGCGGTATGAGCGGACAATAAACCGTAAAAACTATGTAGCTTTACTTATACGTCTAGAGATGAATCTTATACTCAATTGTGCAAGAATGAGTGTCAGATCAAGAAGGATGCAAACGCAACGGATGGACAAACTTACACTTTCTTCTTGCCTCCTTTCTTCCCCTTGGAGATCCGCTTATTCTTCCTGCAAGCAAATCCCACAGAGAACAGGGAAAGTTAAGCTCCCAACCGACTGGGTGAGCATCAATGGATGCTGGGAGAAAATGGAGAAGACAATACCCGACAGCCATGGTCGAAGAAGAAGACCAGCGATCACACTTGATCCAAAGAATTCGAGAAAGGCGAGATTTCCAGCTTTATAGAAAGTGCAAACCCTAACAAACCCCTCACTTCTTTTCTTATGAAGAGCTTTAGGATAATATAACTTCGAGTCAATCGATCAATATATAGCATTATTGAAAATATAAAATAAAATAAAATGTATGCACGACCAAATAAGTGTCGGAACTCTAAGTACTCATTACTCAAAATATTGAATAAAATAAAATATATGCATGACCTAAGAAGTGTTGAAATATATACACAACCAAAGAAGTTTTGGAATTGTAAGTATTGTCCTAGCAAGAGTTCCCTTCACGTACAGGAGGTCCTGCAACTCAATTTTCCATGATTCTCATGTAGTTTATTGGACAACCTACTCAAAACACCAACATCAACATTGAATCTTGGCCTAGAGTTGCACAAATATATGAGATTAGTGGCCAAGTTCCTATAAGGCTTAATCTTTGCTCTAGTGGTGAGGTATCCTAAATGGATATCCTTGCATTTAACTCCATCTATGTTGCTATCTTTTTGTAATCAGACATGTGAAATGCTTTGAAGATCTCCCTTGCATGTGTCTGAGATGAATACTTTTCCTAATGCCTCTTGCCAAAGTTCAATCCCAATAAATAATGTGTTATCCTTTGTCACATCAAGGATCTATCCTTTTGTTTGCTAGACAATCTTCTTGTCTAATGGTCTGTGACTTCATGCTTCTCTTCCATATATCAATTTGGCATGTACTTTCTTTCTTCTTTCAAGGTCACATACCCCATCTTCTCTCCTTCTTTGAACATGAGGTGGTGTTCTTATTTGTATAGGGAGGAGGAATTTAAAATTTCCTTCTTTCTAGGAACCCACCCTTCCATAGGATCTAAAGTCCTTATCTTCCTTTATAATCAAACAAAAAAAGAGAGAGAAATATTAAAGTTTGTTGCCTCCTACATCACCTTGATGATGTCACCTATGTAGAAGTGGATAGAGAGGAAGGGTTGTCTTAAATCATTCACTAATCATCACCAAGCTTGATTCTCACCTACTTGCGTAATCAAGCTACATGTCCAATAGGCAGCCTCTGTACTCAGATAAATGCCTAGTGCCCCAACCTATTTCATAGCCAAAGAGGCTTAACTAGCAACCAACAAACAACCATCCAATCTTGGACCCGCAATCTACACTGACAATTGTTCCATATTGTATAGTTTGCTTGAAATATGGAGAGAGTGAGGGAGGGGACAATAATTAATTGATTCCACCTTGAATTTTCATATTCATGGCAAAAGGGAGGGGAAATACCTTTAAATCAAGCCACTTATTTATTAAGCCTCCTAAGGCTATTACATTCCCTTAAGCCATTGAGCCTTCTATTGGCTTCTATTTCCCCTCTTTTTTGTCCAACATGCCCTATCACACCATTCACTCCCCTAACAACCAATGTATCTCTATACAAGAAGGTTTAAGTGTGTAAAGCAAAATTCTTCTTCAACAGTCATGGGTCTACATCCCAAAATTTACTACTGCACAACTATTATACCAAATTCTATGACTATGAATGGTTTTATAACAAGAGTATATCTCCAAAATTCCAAGCTATGAACCCCAACACCAATGAAGACTATTATCCTTTGCTTAAAATTACTCTTCAATAGTAAGTGAAATTACTCCAACATACTTTAGCCAAGGTCACATGTGTTCTACAAGAACATGAACAATAATGGACCCAAGCATCCCAAGATGAAGATGAATGCATCCTTTACAGTGTCTTCAATACATAGCAAGCATAAAAGGAGAAAAGACTCAACCATAAGTCTATTCAAATTACAAAATTTCATGGTTGAAAATATGGAAATTTTATTTTGTCATGACTTACTCAATTTCATTATTGCTTTGCTAAATAATCCTTCATTGAAAAATATAAATTAAGTGTACTACTAGAAACAAGGCTTCTGTAGGGTAGAATGTCCTCTACTGAAGGGGAGCTACAAGCTCTACCCTGAGACCTATGGACCACTTATTGCTCAAGTGTTTCGAACCGAGCGACCATGGCTACCTCTCACATAGCCGACGTGCAATGCCTACCTTACGGGTGTAGTGAGCTTACCTTGATGCTCGATCGAGTACCCTCCTCTTTCTTGCACACCGGTAGCTCCACGATCCTTGAGGCAAGCTCAAGCAACCTCAATCCCTCTCCCATGAGCTTCATCCTCCATAGCCACGCGCGAGACAAGAGAAGAGAATAGAGGAGGGGAAGATGAAGAGAGAAGATGGAGAGCTTCTTCTCCAAGATCCCTCAGTCTCACACAATCACTCCCTCACACTCTCTCAATCCCTCTCTCAAGCACAAGTAAGAAGGCAAGAAACAAGAGAAGAAGAAGAAGAAGCTTTGGCCACACACAAGAATGATCTTCTCATTCACTTTTTGAACTTTATATACATGCCCTACTTTTCATGGGCGGTCATCCCCTTTTTTACATGGCTGGCCATTAGCCTAGGCCCATTTCTCATTTTCCACCATTCTAATCTATCCTATTCCCAACTAATGCATACAATTTGCACAGGAGTGAGCCTGGAGCTCTTTTACAAGGATTCAGGAGCGCTTTCACACTTAATGGTGCGCTTTTTACTCTTTTACTTTCCTTGGGCGACTAAGACTTCTTGAGGGTCGTGCCCGTGCTTTTAATTTTTCCAAGGTCTAGTTACTGGTTAAGGCGCCTTTTTCTTCCTTTTGTCCTACGCCTTTTGCTATTTCCTTTTTTCCATTTCCCACTCCTTTGTGCTACGGTAAACATTACCCCCCTCCTAGCCAAGTGCCAGTCCCATGGCACTATGGTGGGAAGTAGTGGGATAGATGATCTGTTGCTAGGTGGAACTGGTGGGTAGATGACACTAATGCTTGTGAATGAGAGGTGATGGAGTAAGATGACGATGACCAGGAGAGATTCCGGCGTGCTTTAGACTTCATGAAAATGCTCGGGATTTCACACACAGTTGTGGCTCCCATTCTGCGAGGCTGATAGAGGTTACGATTGGCTGGTGGAAAATAGGTAGTCGGTCATCCTTTGGTCAACAGAAACACTTGATAAATAAGCAATCCCTTAGGAGAATGGTGTTGGAGGGATTTATCCTGGAGAAACCCCCCTGAACTCTGTCTTGACAAAGGTTTGCTTTATCTTCGCATGGAAGATCTTTGTCTTTGTTTTGAAGATCTTATTATCATGAGGATCCTTGTCTTCGATTTGAAGATCTTCAGCTTTGATTTCAAGATGTTCAGGTTTGATTTCAAGATGTTCAGTGCTGAGCTGAAGATCTTAAACCTTGCATTGAAAATCTTCAGGCTTGTGGAATCAATAAGCGATCCATAGATCTTGAGGCGGTAGGCATGCATCTTTGGAAGATGAGGTTCCAAAATCTAAGCCAGTGGGGCAGATCCATCACTGGGTTTTCCTTCTGCTTGATTTGGTTCAGTCATGGCAGCCACCATCAGTAGGCGGATGATTGGCAACATGAAATCTGGTGAGCCATTTAAACCTTCGCAGTGAAGCTCCTGAAGTTGCAGTAATGGAGTCATGTCCGACTCATGGAAAAATTCCTTGTCATTGGAGGATGTAGTGGATGATCTTCTTCAGCCAAGCAGCCAGTTCTTGAAACATGAACATAACCTGCAAGAAAAGTTGTGCACTTCCTAGGGGGTGTGTCTGTCTCACTGTGTAGTGCACGGTGCCCATGCTAGTGGAACTGGGAGATGGGTCTAACCTTGGGCAAGCCCTTGGTAATGTCCCACACTTGAGGACCCAGTTCGTGCGTTGTTGGAGGTGTGGTGCAAAACTTTGGGTGACAAGTCTGAAAGTCATGTCCTTGATGTGCCCTAAGTGTAAAGTGGGGAAGGGGCTAGGGAGAATCCTAGATGCAGTGAGTGTGGTGCACAATAACAATAAAGGGAGACTGCAAGCACATGTGAAGTGTTCTCCTTGTTAACTTGCTTAGTAGTAGATTCATCTTTCAGCTTTGCTATTTTTTGCTCTTGTCTTTCTCTCCAGTCACCTTGTCTTTATTTCCTTGTGGCTTTTTCTCTCTTTGCTTTCTTTTCTTTTCTTTTCTTTTCTTTTTTTCTTTTTTTTTTCTTTTTTTTTTTAGAATGAGAGAGGGAGTACAGCTGTCAAGGCATATCACACCCATTTAATCACGGGGCGGTCACAGGCATTGAGATAAGAATGTGTGACTTTGTAGGTATTCTTTAATATCGGTTTTAGCTCTCAGAGGAGTGGTTGACAAGAAAGGGTGATCACACCTTGTGAAGTGGGTGTCATTCATATTTTCTGAGAGCTCTAGACAGAAGGAAGGAAGGAGAGTGGCCCACATCATTAACCTAGTCATAGCTCTACTATCTATTCCTAGGTTGATATCAAAGAAGAGTGGGGGGAGATGGGCTTCCTCTACTGTGGGTTTTTGGAGTAGCAGGAATTTGATAAGTCAGAGGTAATTACAAGTGGTCAAAAACGTTGGATCTGGGCAGGAAGAGAAGTCTGCAAGGAAATGATTTATAGAAGGAAGTATATCTTCTAACCTAAACACTAAGCATTCCTTAGGGCTCCTAGCATTTACATTATATATTTTTGGGAAGTCGTAATCCCCATGCAAGTCTCTATCATAGTCCACTCCATGCCTACGGGGGTAGGGCATGTAGATAGGATCATTGCGCTCTTCGGGGAGTGAACTGCAAAAGGCGGTCCATGCATCAAAATTGGTGTCCCAAATCCTCCTCCGCCATTTCGGCTGTGCCTTATAGCCTTGGATGGTTTTGGGAACCAGATTGACCTTATCTTCCCAGTAATCCTGTGGTTCTTGTCGCCACCTAGTTATTATCAGGCTCCTCTCTTCAATCCACCTGTTTGCAAGTTCATTAGCTAGATCCTTGATCTTGGCTAAGACTCCTAGAGGGAGGGCCCGATTCAGAGAGTGTGGGAAAGCAAATGAGAGCTCAAACGGCCTTTTTTGGAACTCTTGCTGACGCCAGATGACCAACTCCTAGGACCAGTCTATAGGATGTGCATCACCTCTCAGTGGCATGGACTCTTCAGGAAGTTGTCTTGGAATTGTGCGTGCTCAGCGTTGGGCCTCCTCAGCTAATTCTTGTCTTCTCCTCCTTGCTGCAACTATACGCTCAGGCAGATGGGCATCTGCAGGTTCTTCCTGTGGGAGATCGGGTTGAGGCGGACTCGGCATTCTTTGTTGCTCTTCCTCATCACCTTGCTCGAAATCTGGACCCTCTTCGACATGTCGCTCAACCATAGATGGGATGACTGGTGGTGGTGGTGGTGGCTGTTCATGCTCCTCAAAACCTAGCTCCTTGAGCTCAGCACTGGAAAGGCCCGTACAGCGTAAGTAGTGGAATTGTTGCTCCTTAGTGATCCCTGTACTCGTTGGGAGCTCCCGCTCTTGAAGACCATATCTTAGAGCTCGGGTGGTCAGCTCCAACTTTCTTTTCACCTTTTCCACTGGATCATCGCCCTCAGCTTGTGTGACATGGAGTACCGTGTTGAGAAAGGCCTGCCGCCGCTGTGTTTTAGTAGTTATTTTGGCAGCTTCAACCCTGGATTCTGCAAGCACCCTTTCACATTCTGCCACTGCCAAGCGTTCGGTCAAGTCTCTCACCCTGTCAAAATTATTCCTTTTCCAATCCATTGTTGCTGCTCATTTGTTAAAAACCACAATTGGTTCCTTTCTCTTGACTTCTGAGCCAGCTGCTCTTCAGCAATCCCTTTGGCTTGATCTACAATGCTGAGCCTTTGTTGCACCTCGGCCAGTACTTCTGATTTTTCCTGCATCAGCTGCTCTTGGCTTTGGATCTCAGCAAAGGAATAGCCTTTTTTGATTGAAAGCCATGGCCATGAGGGCCTCTATATCTTCCTGGGAGGTCTCCAACGCATCTTGTAATCTTTGCGCTTCATCTTGTAGTCGTTTTGCTTCTGCTGCTGAGACTCTTGGCCCTTCACTCTTCAGAAACTCGATTTTACTTATTAATCTGTTTTGTTCTTCTAGCTCTTGCTACAAAAACAGAGCTCCATGGTATGTTCTTGTGGTGTACTGGCTTCGCCTTCCTGAACCTCCTGTCTTAGCGTTTTCACTTGCCTTTGTCTAAGGCGGCTTTCGTTGTCCTAGGCTTCCTTTGCTTTTGCTATTAGCTGGTCCTGCAGGGCCTTCATTTCTCTTCGTCGGTCGGCTCCCTGCATTGAGACTTCTAGCCTAAGAGTAGCTGACATTTCTTTTTCTTTTTCTAGCTCCATCAAGGCCACTTTCTTCTCTTCCTTCGCCTTGTCTAGTTGTGCCAGTAGCTCATCCGCATATGCGTCATAGTCAGTGTCAACAGGCATGGGAGTATGGGGTGTGGTGGTTGATGCCTCCAGCCTTTGTCTTTTAGGGTTTTGCCGTGACTCTGCATCTGCAACGGCAGCGGGCCTTTTCAATCCTGTTTCTGGCACGATCTCGGCCACTTTGCTCACTAGCATTTGCATCATGTTCATTAGCTGTGCCGTGTCGAGGGGAGGTGTGGGTTGTGTGGTGGTTGTAGTCGTGGTTTCAGTCATTGCAGGCACAAAAGAGGAAGGAAGTGGATGTAGTAGGGACTTGCCCTTGCCTACAGCCATTGGAGCTGCTTCCACACTTGAACTAGCTTCAGCTTTATGACGGGGGCTCACAAGTTCGAGCTCTCCACCCCCATGGGTCTCTTCCACAGATCTTCGTGTAGCCTCTGCCAACTCGGCCAGCTCCTTCAGTCTCTGCTCTTCAGCTTCTTCTTCTGCCCTTCTTTTCCTGTCCTCTTCTGCCTTCTTTGATTCTTCTCTTATCTTTGCACTCAGCCCTCCTAGACTCTCTTTGAGCCCTCTTGATTTCCGCTCGTTCTTCTTTGCTTAATTCCTCTTTCCTTTCCTTCTGTCTGCTGTCCCCTTTCTTTGGTCCTTCTGGTTTGCTTGCTTGTGTAGGCGGCACCTCTTGTTCTCCCTTGTCACTTATCGTTCTTTCACTTGATTCTTCTCCTTCGTGGTGAGGTGGGCTTTGATGCGGTGGGCTTTGATGTGTAGCTTGCTCTTCCATGACTCCAGCATCCTTCATTGCTTCATCTATGATGGCTGTCAAAACACCACCATATCTAATTGTGGCCGCCTTTGAGGCAGGTTTCTTCCTTGTGGAGCGTGTTGTTGAGGCAAGGGATTCTCCTCCTACTGGTGCTTCTGCTGGAGTGAGAAGGGTAGCTGAGCTTTGAATGGTTTTCTGCACGAACCCATTCCAGTCTACCTCCTCAGGGACTCCTGCTGTGATGCTTTCTAACAACAGGACCCCGATCCTATTCATCAATGTGTTGTACCTTTGGCCCGAGAAGAGTATGTGGATCATCTTCGCTTGCACCTTCACTGTTGGATCCGGGATGTCAGCCAAGCTGATTCCATCCACTGTGTGCACCTCTTCTTTCTTTATCCCCAGCATGGCGTAAACATCCCTTCTCAGCCGCCTCTCTTTCTTGGGTACAAGCCCCAAGGCCTTCTTTACAATTGCCGCATTGAGGGGCACTTTAACTCTTCTTTCCTGCTCCCCTGTCCTCACTATGACAGTGCCATAGTTCCTGCCCTTGTCAAAGTTCCTCAGAAATTCAGCACACATGCCGTAATCCACAGCCTACCCCACCTTTTCCACATACTTGTGGAGGTGGCATCTGTCCACCAATTCTTTTACTGCAGGTTCCTCCAAGATGGCCTCATCCAGGTTCAGCGTGTGCTTGAAGGTGAATTGACTGAATCATCGTGTCTTGACGTTGATGCCAAACTTGGTCATCTCTTCTTCAGAAAATGGGAGCATGCCCCCTTTGTCTTGTCCTGTCATGGTGGTTACCTATCAACACACCATGCCAACATTAATGCTTAAAAATCGGCTTATTTTTAACAAAACTCAATTTTGAGAGAAAAATGTATGTGTCAAAATTTGGTATACTTGCTTAGAGGCTTGAATTTTAGAGACAGGTTCACAGCAGCAATTGCTATTGTTTTCCCTTTGCAGTATCTTCCATTGAAACTCAATTAATCATAACATTCTGCTAGATAGCATGACTCTCATTTTGCTCTGCTCTTGCTCACATATTGCTCCCCCCTTGTCTTGGATCTTTCAAGGAATCCTTCCTAGGATTAGCACAGGAAGTACGAGGCAAATGCTGTTTTTCGTGGATTGACTAACTTAGCCAATAACCAATCATAGAAACTTGGATTGTATTCGAGTTGGGCATGACAATCAAGAGCAGATGGTTGGATGGAGACTTGGGAGATGTAGGTCAAGACATCGTGAAATAGATCTCCAATATTAAGGCGGCTTGCAACATGTAATTCCTCTTCCGTAAGGAATTGGTCAATGTAAGGGTGAGCGAGCACATGGTCGTCTAAATGCTGGTTGCGGGTGATGGCCAAAACCCTAAAGGAGATAGGTGCCACATAATTAGGGTCATATTCGATGGTTTTAACTACCATGCGTTGCTCAACATTGGTCATTATCCAGCAACCTTTTTTCTCCCATTGGATTCTCAGAGCAAACCACTACTGCAAGAACGTGGAAGGCGAGCTTGCCATCTACGTGAGCTCTTGCAACTCGTGCTCAGTAACAGAACGAGGAGGCTTACGATATGAAGTGATTAGTCTTCTGAGGGCAGCTTGCTCCTTTGAGATTTCGTCGTTTGCTATCAATTCAGCAGTAATTTTGGGAAATTTACCGGTCATAAGTTCGTATTCTTCCCAAGTGCATGGTAATGCACGAACATCCGAAGTAAGTGTTTTGTCAAGAAGACCTAGGTCTAGCCTCTCATAACTTCTAGCGAATGTAGTGAAAGTTTTGTCCAACATCTTGATGCAGGTTACTAAGTCATCCCCAGAAGTCGTGGCGAGGTCTTTAGCCAAGGAAAGGAAAGGTCGTACAGTGTAGGAAGGCTTAAGACCTATTGGTGGGAATGGGGCAGATGGACTGGATAGTGTTGACTCCAGTCACAGGTGTGGCTTTGCACTCCGAAGCACTTTGAGGTGCTGTAGGAAGCTCCGGGGGCATGGGAGTTGTGCTGGGTTCTGAGTGAGCAGTTATGGGGGTATTTAAGTTCTCTGAATTAGGTAAGTCTAAGTCTTGTGGTGTTTGCTTTGGTCGATAGATGAGCTGGGGCTTACTAGCCACAACGGGCAATGGTTTGCTGACTATGCCCTGGGCACCATGTGTGCAAGCCTCCCTCACTGGGGTGAGATTGCTTGTAGATGAGCTTTTAAACTTGCCATTTTTAGGCACCCAAATCTAGGGGTTTTCCTCGTAGTATCCTTGTGCTCGCAAGAGATCTTTGGGGATCCATCACGGCGTGGTTGTGTGTCTACGTCAATAGCGTCTAGACTGCCTCTTAGGCCGTGATGGGCTGATTATTTTGGCGTTTAGAATCACGTTTGGGTGGTCTACCCAGATGTGGTCTTTGCCATTTTGGCACCCATATAAGCTTGGACTCCTTGGCCTTGTGAGCACTCTTGGTGGGTTTGGGCCTAGGGTCGAGAGCCTGGCATGAGGCCTTAGTTTTCTTCTGTTTAGACTTGGACTGAAGCGTGGTCATAGGGGTTTCTACCGGTGGCTTTGTAATGGTGGAGGAGTCAGGACAGCCCTTGCTGAAAGTCGTCACTATACACACATTGCATATAGCAAGATGAATGCGGTTTAGGTTGTAATCCACATTACAGTTCGTTTGCTTCTTGAAAGTACGACCTAATAGTGACATATTATTGGCTCCTTTAGTGTCAGGCAACACATGGAAGAAAGTTGGTAAACTTTCAGACTCGATAGAAACGACTACCTTGCACTACACTCGTAGAAAGGGATGGCGCATCAGCTATGTGAGAGATAGCCATTAGTGCTCGCTTGAAATGCTTGCGGTCCGTGGGTCTTGGCGGTAGAGCTCATGCTCATCACCTCTACACATGCTTCTCACTAGTCCTAATAAGCAGTCAAACACTGTGAAGTATTTGATGGACATGGAGCCTTGGGAAGGGTTCTTTGATGAATTACCATTAGGGGAGAGTAGAAAGGATGTCAATGATGACCGGGACAACAATGACAACTATGACGACCATGATGACTATGACGACTATGACGACCTTAGGATATCTGACACATATTGCTAGTTTAAAAGCTAAGTTAAATTCAATGTTTGACATGTTATATTTGGTTGTTTGGGGCACAAATCCCTAGGCCATGAATTCCATTAGTAACATTAGTCTTTTACTTTCATATATGGATCAGCCTATGTAATTGCATCTTAAAATGTCATGGGACTGACTACTTGCATGTCAGGGTGTTGATTCTTATATTTAGAGAGTTACTTTATTGATGTTAGTCGTGTGATTCTGCAATACTGAGAGAGGCAGCACCATGCTCTTATGGCTGCGACATGCTGTTCTTAATGATTGTGTCATGATCTTTTAGTGTTTGAGTCTCTGATTTGCATTATGGAACCACTACAACTCTTAGTTATGGTAGTTGAAGTCTACGCAGATAGTATATTTGTGTTCACGTTCTCTATTTTCAGGGCAATGATATGCTGTTGTATTCTGTTTTCTTGTGATGTATGCCCTAAACACTATGGCGATCCTGCTAGTTTCAGGGAAGTCATTTTCTTGATTAAGGTGCAAATTTGAAATAAATAGTTATTTGATCGGGAAGTAGGCATGTTGATGGCATTGAGATTTGATAGTGTGCCTTCTATGGGTAGTATTTATGTCAGATAATTATCCCTATATATCCAACCCTATCCATACTAGAAGCAGATCCAAGGAAATCAGGGAGGCCTTAGCAAGACAACAACAACAAGGTGTAGGGCTAGATGATAGGAGTGGATCAGAAGGCTTGGATAGGCTAGATGAGGATCAGTTTATTGATGCTAGGCATATTTCTTTGGAAGGGGATACCTTTGCAGGTACCTCAATAGCCTATCATTCTTCAGGCACTTCAGTAGACTCTCCAAATTTGACCGATGATGAGGGTATATTACCTCTTGAACAGCAGGATGCCCCTCCTAGGTAGGCATTTAAGAGGCTACAGCGTGCAGTGCTAGGAATAACATTTTTGTTAAGAAGGGTTAGAATTCCATCTCAGAGGGTTCTGAATTTTGATCCATTGCCACCTCAAAGGAAGTCCAATAAGCAAATCATAATGAATCAAAATGAGTTAGTTAAACCAAAGGTTCGAGCATCCAAATTTTCACGCAAGAAGAAAGAAGTCCCTAATTGCCATGTGGCACAATTCGAGACAAGATGGACAACCAATGGCTTTAACCAAATGTATGGGGACCTAGACAAAAAGCAATAGCTTGCTACCACCTTCCAGGGAAAGGCTATGGACTAGTTTGTTAGTTATGGTATGGCAGCCTTCAATTCATATGATGCTTTAAAAACATCATTTTTAAGCAGGTTGCGTAAGGACAAAACTCCAGTAGATATTTTAAGGAAGATCAAGAAGATCAAACAAAAGACTATGTCCGTGGAGGACTATTCCTAGAAATTCAGGAACCTATTGAATAGGTTGGATGCTGATGATACACCTTTAGTGGAAATGCAGATCACCTACTTTATGAAGGGTTTGAGAGGTAAGATTCAAAATCCCATTGCCAATGTTGAGATGGGTCAAAATGATACCTTGGACACATTGATTAGGGCAACTATGAGAGTGAAAAAAATACTTGGTACCTCTAGATATAAGAACAGTAAAGACGAGGATTCTTTGAACTCAAGTTTTGATGCAGATTCAGAATCAGATTCAAACATAGATAGTGATGCCAGCTGAGGATAGTGATTATAGCTCAGACTCAGATGATGATTCAAGTGATTCTGATGAGGACTACTCTAGTAGCAGGAGGAGACATAAGAAGAAGAATAAGAAGAAGTCAGGATCAACCAAGACTAAAAAGAAGAAAGTAAAGGACAAAGATAGGAAGAAGTCACAGGACAGAAAGTTGGATAAAATGATAAAACAAGAGCTAAAATATTTGGGTATTTCTAAAATCAAGAAGAAGGAAAAGTATTGTGAAATATGTCAGAGAAAGGGCCATGAAACTAGGACTTGCTGGTATAATCCTAATGTTAGGAGGGATGGCACAGCAGATGCTAGTGATGCAAGCTAGGCCAATACCTATTCAACCAACTATAGTAAATCAAATTATTCCTAACACCATGCCATAGAGACTCTTCAGAGGACCTAAAAGAATGCAAGCAAGAGAGCCTTGGGGAAAATTTCAATCATAGCAACAAACTACCCAAACGGGAGCATGCCACTATTGTGGAGGTCAAGGAAACTTTGTTGGACCAAACTGTGAACTTTGGGCAAGACATAGGACTAAGAGAGGAATGCCAGTAGCAAGGTCCCACAATGACAGAAGACCTACAGGAGCATCTCATCAACAACATCCACTTGCCCCAGTTGCAGCAGTCCTTATAGAGTTACTGATCAAGATGAGAAAAGGCAATCTCGTGATGGTGCACGAATTGCTAGTTGTAGGAAAATTCAGCAAGAGAAGGTTCAAGAAGAGGCAAAGGAGGTGTTAGGTAATATTAATGCTGCAAGTATACATGTTCGTTGTGATTGTTCTAATTGTATCGAAGTTGTGGAATGTCAAGAGGAACCAATGGTTTTAGCAATAACTAGGAGCCAAGCTGGTATGAATCTTAATTGGCAGGAACAAGAGAAGACAAGGAAAAAGGTAGCAAAACAAGTTAGAAAAGTGCAAAAAATGGTTGAAGAATTTGAATCTAATCAAGTTGATGATGTAGGGGATTTAGGTCTACAGAAACCTGAAGTGCATGAGTAATTTCCTAAATATCAAGAGTATGTTCCTAAATGGTGGAATCGGCCTCTTGATGATCAGGAGCAGGTTCCTGATGGCATAAATGTTGGAAATTTATAGCAAGGAGGCTCTGAGGAGCTATTTCAAGCTTTAGCAAAGTGTTCTTTGCATTTGACCTTGGAGTAAATTTTGGATCTAATACCGAGATTTAAGGAGAAATTACTCCTGAAGATTAGGCAAAAGCAACAAGAATTTCTTGAAAGTATAACAGTTCAAGATCAGGTAATTCTTGATTGTCAAGCAGTTATACCAACTCAATAGGAAGTTGTGGATTATCAAGCACCCACCATTCAAGTTGATTATGTAGAAAGAAAACACTATGATGTCTTATTGGATGGAGGTTCATGAGTTAATATATTTCATAAACATACATATTTGGCAACTAAGCAAGAAGAGTTATTGCCAGCCCCATTCTAGGTCTGGATGGAAAACCAAAGGAGGTTACATCCTTTGGGTATTCTTAGAAATCAACAAATCCGAGGAGCTGGCCTAAAGTTTAGGGTCAGTTTTGTGGTCTTGAGAATGTTAGAAACTGGAGACTCTTATACAATGCTTTTGGGAAGACCTAGTTCTCAGACTGGCTAAACTTAAGCAGGATTGGGAAAATGACTATGTGTGCATCCCAACAGGACTTAAGAAAATCAGGTTATTAGTTGTGTGTCAGCATAGGATAAATTTGAAGAAAGATTGTAATCCTATTGTCCAAAAGAGGTATAGAATGAATCCTAACTATGCCAAGTAGGTCAAGGAAGAAATTGACAAGCTTTTTCCTTCTCACCTTGTTTGGAAGTGAGCTATGGCAGAGAACAAGAGTAAGAAGAGAAAGAGACACAAATGGGAACTCCAACAATCACAATGTGTGACCGGGCCTTCCTTTATTCAAACTATCACTAAAAGAATAAAGAATAAAGTGACGATGATGGGCACCCGCCACCTGCAGTATGCAGTGGCAGGTACTGTCAGTGTAGTAATACACGGGCAGCTAGGAAGAGGTGCCTTTACCCCCAACAACCTCCCACTTAAAGTTGAATCAGCCCCAGTGAGGAGTGAAAAGAAAAAAAAAAGGCAGTACAATGTACACATGTACAACAGGATGAGGAAAAACCACATCTCATCCAATGCCCATCAATCTCCTGAGGAAGGCAAAGCGCTCAATAGTGAGGCTTTTCGTGAGTAGATCTGCAGGATTTTCATCAGTGGAGATCTTGACAAGGTCAACAGACTTGTCCTCCATGACCCCATGTATGAAGTGATACCTCACCTCAATGTGTTTCATCTTCGCATGGAAGACTCGGATTCTTGGCTAGTTGAATAGCACTCATAGAATCCAAATGTAGTGTAGATATAGTATCAATCCCAAGGTAACAAAACTGCCCAACCATATGGCCTCCTTGCAAGCCTCAGTGGCCGTAATATACTCAGCCTCAATGGTAGAGAGAGTCATACACTTCTGAACCCTAGACATCTAAGAAACATCACTCCAGCATTGGTAAAGACATAGCTAAAAGTGGACTTCCTACTATCTGCATGTCCTGCATAATCGGAGTCTGTGTAGCCCACAACTCTTGTATCCTGGCTACCATAGCAAATACACATATTTGTTGTGCCCTTCACGTATCTCATGATACCCTTTACGGCATCCCAATGCTTTTTGCCAGGTGTAGCCATATAGCATGCCACAACATCAACTGCAAAGGCAATTTCTGAATGAGTGGCTATCATGGCATACATCAAACTACCCACGACTAATGCATAAGGGATCTTGACCATCTCAGCCCTCTGCTCATCCGTCTATGGACAATCGGCCTGTGAAACCTTCACATAAGAAGGTAACGGACAGCCAATAGGCTTTACGTCTACTTTACGACTTGCATGCAGAAATGCTCAAGGACTTTATGAATGTACTCCCTTTGTGAGAGGTAGAGTAGTCCCTGATGCCTGTCGTGCTTAATGCGCATACCAAGAATGTGAGAGGCCAGTCCCAAATCCTTCATCTCAAAGCTCTTGTTCAGTTGAGATTTAAGAGCATCCAGCTCATCATGAGCTTTTCCTACTATCAACATATCGTCCACATAAAGTACCGAAATAAGCAATGAGCCATCATGGGCTTTCTTCGTGTAAAGACACGGAACCATAGCACTTTTGTTATAGCCCTGTGACTGCATAGAGGCATCAAACTTATAATACCACTCCCTAGGTACCTGCTTCAAGCCATAAAGACTTTTCTTCAACTTTCACACTAGGTGCTCCGCCCTGCTAGGTTCTGCAAAGTCCTTGGGCTGCTCCATGTATATCTCATCATGCAAATCCCCATGTAAGAATGCAGTCTTGACATCCATGTGGTACAAGTCCAAGTCAAGCTACACGACTAAGGCAAAAATCAAGCGTAGGGTGGTCATCTGGACCACAAGAGAAAATACTTCATCAAAGTCAACTCCATGCTCCTGTTTAAAACCTTTAGTGACAAGTCTTGCCTTATAAGCCGGCTTGGGGTTTGCAGGGGTACTTTTCAACTTGTACACCCATTTTCATGGCAAAGCCTTCTTGTCCTGAGGCAGTGCAACCAAATCCCAAGTCATATTCTTATGCAGCGAGTCTATCTAAGACTGCATAGCCCTCTCCTAAGAGGGACTGTCACCCCTGTGCATAGCCTCATCATAGGTGAGAGGCTCTACTGCATCTGTAACCAAGACATAATGCATCTAGGGCTCAAATCTATCAGGTGGATGTCTATCTCTAGTAGACCGTCTCACGGCAGTTTCTGCCCGGTCCAACACCCTGGCCACTGTACCAACTGCTACTGTAGGCTGTCCAACTAGCTGTGCAAGAGCACGTGGCTCCTCTTAGAATATAACCCTATGTATCTCTACCACCTTCTCACGATGCCTATACATCTTGTCTTCAAGGAAGACTACATCATGGCTACATATGACTTTCCGCGCTTGCGGATCCAGAGGCGATAACCTATCTCGCATGCATCCCCATAGCTAAGGAAAATGCATTTGACACTCTTAGGATCCAACTTAGTACACTTGTCACGTGGCAAAATACCTCACATCCAAAGACACATAGATGCACATAAGATGGAGGTTTCCCAGTCCATACCTCCGTTGCAACCTAAAAATCCAAACCACTAAAAAGTAATCTATTTATGACATGCACAACTGTTTTGACTACCTCAGCCCAAAAGCTCTGTGGTAAGCCTGCATGGCTAAGCATACTGCGTACACGCTCCTGGATGGTTCTATTCATTTGCTCAGCCAAACCATTCTGGGGTGGGGTATAGGGGGTGGTCAACTGACGCTTAATACCTCTCTCGTCACATAATTACTCAAAAGCACATGACACATATTCTCCCCCATTGTCAGTCCTAAGGCATTTCAGCCTATGCCCAGTCTGGTTTTTAACCAATGGAAGCCATCTTTGAAATATAGCCAAGACTTCAAACTTAAGGTTAATGGGCTAAGCCAAGACTTTATGCAAAAAATCGTCAATGAATGTCTTAAAATACTTTGCACCACCCATAGATTGACAGGGCATGGGTCCACAGCCATCTGAATGTACCAATGTCAAGGGCTCACTCATGTGTGTCCTACCAGACTTCTTATGTGTATTCCTAGTATGTCTGCCATAAAGACAATGCTCACATGAATCAAAACATACATAGTCAAGGGGTGGTAAGTATTGCAAACCAGAAAGTATTTTCATTCCCTTCAAGGACATATGGCCCAAACAGGCATGCCAAAGATATACATGTGGGATGGAACCCACTGACAAAACATGGTCAACAGAGGATCCATCAACTACAAGAGGATAGAGACTGCCAACTTTGGCACCTCTAGCAAGCACAAGTCTACCATGGGTGATCTTCCAAGCAGAATCTCCAAATGAAACATGAAACCCAGCATTATCAAGTTGCCCTACAGACATAAGACTGCGTGTAAGCGTAGGTACATGACGTACATCCTGTAACAGAAAGGTATTGCTAGTAGAGAACTACAACCGTACATCTCCAATGCCAACAATAGCAAGTGACCTGTCATCACCCAAGCGAACGTAACCAGAGATAATGCGGTAGGAGTGGAACCACTCACGGCATGGTGTAACATGAAATGAAGCACTAGAATCCAAAAGCCAACACTACGCATACATAGAGTGAACATCGGTCAACGATGTAGCATCATAAGAACTAGCTGCAAGTATGTACTTCCCATCGGAGTCATTATTCTGCATGACATTTATCTCCTCAATTTTTACACTTGATTTTGCAGGCATAATGATGTGATCAAAGGACTTTTCCTGTACTTTATCTTTCCCCTTCTCTTTGCGCTTCTCATTGCGCAACTCATGACACTATGGGCATATATGACCCTTTTTGCTGCAATGATGACATGTCACATTAGCATTTCTCCCAGAGACTTGCTGCACGACTTAGACCTAGACTTCTACAAGTCTCTGCCATGGCCATTCCCACGGTCATTATTGCCATTATCATCTATGTCTCTAACAATCAAAGCATGCGATACTCGAGAGGCATCCAAGTTCCTATGGTTGATCTCTTCCTGCAGAAGAGCACTCTCTACATCAAGCAAGTTCAAAATAGTGGCAGGACACATAAGGCAGTGCGGAATACATCCCATGACTCACTTAGAGTCCCAAGCAAAAACAATGGAGTAACCTCATCATTAAAGGTAATACCTTGAGAAGTCAAGTCCTTGAGAATAGCATGGAACTGGCTCAAGTGAGTAGACATCATCATATTCTCCTTCATACACAGGTCCATAAGTTGGTTCAACCAATACATCTAACTTGCTGGACTTTTCTTATCATAGAGATTTTTTATCTTATCCCAAAGCTACCAAGCACTCAGTGCTTCCTCAACCACATTGTAATGCACCTATTCAGTGAGAGACAAGGTGACGGTGGACTTGCATAGCTGATTAAGCTCATCCCATTCGTCATCAGTCATAGTTTCAGGTTGCTTGCCATGCATCCTTAGTGGCTTTATTTGTGATTTTTGCATCAATACTTGCCAAACTTGGCTCTTCCAATAGGCATAATTCGTACCATCAAGCTTAGTGATGTTGAAGATAGCACTGTCAGTGGAAGAAGAACCCATAATGCAGCCCAAAATAGTGCAAACAGTTTAAAACTGCTTGCTATTTTCTGCTGTAAACAGTGAAAAATACCACCAAAACCAAGGCAAAATGACCACAGACTGATAGCTAATGATGCTACCTACCAAGTACCATCAAAAGTACATAAAATCATGATGATTCAACATGAAAATTCCACATCAATCCATACATAACTGGTTGTTGTAATAAATTACAGTCAGGTACAATGAGAGCAAACTGTAGGCAAAATCAATGCACCAAGTCAACCATTGATTGTCAAAGCATAACTAGCATCAAGCGGCATATGATAGTCATACGGATATTGAGCAAACACCCAAGCATGTCAAACGAATCCGTCAATAAGCCGACACACCCCCTGTGTAATAGGGCAAAGTGTACACAACACTGGCAAGACATGACACAAAGAGTTGTATGCTCAGGGAGTGCGAAGCCCAAATCAGCCCAAGTACATATATGCAGACCATGGCATATCAACCATGCAACATCCAAGTGAAGAAGATCCCAGTCTCAAAAGACTCAAAGCTCAATAGCATAAACCACCTACTCAATGTCTATCAAATATCTAACGATGCTCCCACTAGCACAAAAGCTGTATGGATCAAGCTAAGAAGCTCAAGAAGAGCATACGAGAGCACTAGTGATGAAAGATCCAAGACCAGACATCAATAAGACATCATGAGCATGTAGGCTCTGTAGCCTCCAATTAGAGCATCCATAGACATCAATTGTATCCCAAATACAACTCTGGCAAGCAAAGAAATATCCCAAGTAAGTTTTCGAAAGCTAGATGCAAACCAAGAGAAGGCACTAGTAGCAATCGGCTCCAAACGATGTAAGTAGCATGTAGTAGTGGCATAGGCCAAGCATGTCAAGACCGGTCAGACATAGGTAACATACATGCCATATGTACATCCAAGACAGAGCATCAACTGCATTCCAAAGTCGAGCTCAAGCTCAAATGAAGTTCAGGAAAACCAAAGACAAGCTCGATGTCGTACCCCGAAGGTCAATACTTCATTGCATATCCCAAAGACATAGCCCGAAACTAATAGGCATAACCAAACTGGAGGTAAAATAACCTGTCAAACAAGGTAGCATAAATCCCAACCAACAATGAAGTATCCGCATCCAAATCAAGGTTCAATAGCTCTCAAATAGCATATCTGGGCATAAACCATGATGATCAAGCATCAATACATCTAGCAGGACACCCCAATGTCAACAAAGAGCATTATACATAAGTCGTCCCTGATGAAACCTTGTTGCCCAAACAATGCACAGCAGTAAATCCCTGCATAAATCAAGCTATGGAAGCTCAAACCAAGTCCCAAAGCATCTCAAAACATTGGGCAAAGGTTCCCAAAGTATTTGGGCATCCAATGCCAAGCCTCGGGAGCATCACATAAGCTAAGAGCATGACATTTTCGTGTTGTAAATCAACTCAAATCTATTGCAAAAAATGCTATGATCATAATTTGGCAGATCTAACATCGCCATCGCGTTCGGAGTGTGCCAAAATCCCAAGTTAGACTCTTACCTTGCCTAAATGGGGCTCTGTATGCCCGAGATATGAGAAAAAAATGGATTTTTGAGCTAGATTTTGAAACATGCGCAAAAAAAAAAAAAACATGAGCTGACTTTGGGGTCTGCTGGTTATGCTAAGGATAAGGGGGCAAATGGGGGCATACAAGGTGCCCAATGAAGCCAAGGAATACTTGCAAAGAGCCTATGAGGGCCAGGGAGAGGCAGGAGATGAAATCTTACCTCGGGGGAAAGAAGCCATGGCTGGCATTGAAGCTCCAAACTCTAGGTCTTCAATCCGGGCTGATGTAATGCTGGGCCAAACTCCATGATCAAGCTCTAATCCAAAGCTTTGATACCAGTTGAAAGGTGAGAAGGATTGAAGCTTGCTTGGAAGTGAGCTATGGCGGAGAGCAAGAGCAAGAAGAGAAAGAGACACAAATGGGAACTCCAACAGTCACAATGTGTGACCGGGCCTTCCTTTATTCAAACTGTCACTAAAAGAATAAAGAATAGAGTGACGGTGGCAGGCGCCCGCCACTTGCAGTATGCAATGGCGGGTATCGTCAGTGTAGTAATACACGGGCAGCTATGCAAAGGCGCATTTATCCCCAACACTTTTGAGAGTTGGGTTTATCAAACTTGTGAATGAGGTTACTTGGTTATCTCCTATTGTTGTAGTGCCAAAGAAGAATGGAAAGATCAGAGTTTGTGTGGATTACAGGAAATTGAATGCAACTACTATCATTGATCCCTTTCCCATTCCTTTTACTGATTCTCTTGTGGATGATGTAGCAGGTCATGAGATGCACTATTTCTTGGATGGTTTTTCAGTATATAATCATATAGGATGCATCCAGAAGATATGGATAAGATAGCTTTCATTATAGTGGGGAGCTTATGTTAGCATAGTTATGAACTTTGGGTTGAAGAATGGACCGCTAGAGTTTCAAGGAGCTGCTCACAAAACATTTGAACCATATTTAACAACTTTTATGAGAGTATTCATTGATGATTTTTGTGTTTTTGGTAGCAAAAGGGAACACTTAAAACACCTCAGACTATGCTTTTAGATATGCAGAATGTTTGGTATGTCATTAAATCCTTTCAAGTCAATGTTTGTAGCCAAAAGAGGTGTGTTGTTGGGTCATATCCTGTTTGAAGAGGGTATGAGTATAAACCCCAGGAAGATTGTAGTTGTGCAGAAGGCTAAGGCTCCCAGTAATGTGCAAGAAATCATGAGGTTTGCGGGGCAAATTAAGTGGCATAGCAGATACTTAAGGTACATGTCACATATCTATTCTCCTCTTACAACTCTCATAAAGAAGGGGATGTGGTTTTTCTAGAGGGAAGATTAGGAGAGAGCTTTTAGTGTTTTGAAAAAGTTGTTGGTGGTGGCTCCAATTTTGCAACCTCCAGCATGGGAATTACATTTTCATGTTTTTGTGGATGCATTTGATTTGGCTGTGGGAGTTGTTCTCATGTAGGATAAAGTGCCAGGTTGGTACAGACCAACTTATTATGCAAGTAGGAGATTGAGTGATGTGGAGAAGAACTATTCAGTAACAGAAAGAGAAGCACTTGGAATGGTCCTCTTGGTGCAGAAATTCATACATTATTTATTGGGGAACCAAGTTGTTTTCCATGTGAATCATCAAGCATTGATGTTCTTGATTAATAAGCCCCAATTTGATAGGTATATTGACTAGATGGATGCTGCTGCTGCAAGAGTTTGATTTTAAGGTTATTCATACTCCTGGGAAAGAGCATGCCATTGCTGATTATCTCAGTAGATTGCAAACGGATGAGTCTAAAGCAAGAATTCATGATCAGTTACATGATGCTGAACTTTTTGAGGTTCAGCTGCTTGATCCTGATTCATATTATGACCAAATGCTACATTTCCTGAAGTTAGAAATTATGCATGCACACCTTTTAGCAGATCAGAGATGAAGGTTGGCATTAAAGAGTAGATTGTTTCAAGTCATTTTGAACACATTGTATAGAAGGGGAGTTGATAATGTATGGAGAAGGTTTGTTCATGAATTTAAGCAACCAGCAAAGTTGCATGAAGCTCATTCCAGACTATTAAGAGGTCATTTTTCAGGATAGATTACAGAGGCAGGAAAATATTGCAGCCAGGTCTTTGGTGGCCTACTTTGTTGAAAGATGCTCATCAATATGCTAAAGAGTATTTGCAATGTCGGAATGAAGGTCAACCACTTGACAGGGATAGGATGCAAGATCATCCTGTATTACCACTTGGGCCATTTTAGAAATGGAGAATTGACTTTATCGGGCCCATCAAACCAGCAGCTAAAAGGACAGGTAACATATACATTTTGGTTTGCATTAACTATGCTACAAAGTGGGTAGAAGCTCATGCATTAAAAGATAATAAAGCAGCAAGTGTGGCTAAGTTTTTATACTCTACCATTATGACCAGATTTGGTTGTCCTATTGAGGTGATTAGTGATCGGGGAAAGCATTTCTTGAATCAAGTGATTAGAGAACTGACTATCAGGCATATGATTTTGTACAAGAAATCTACTCCGTATCACCCTCGAGCTAATGGTCAAGCTAAAATTTCCAACAAGATTTTACTATGCATTTTGAAGAAAATTGTTGAGGATAATAGGGAAGATTGGGATATTAAACTTGATTCAGCATTATGGGCATTTAGGACTGCATACAAGGTTACAACATGGCTGACACCTTTTAAACTTCTGTATGGGTTGGAGGCCGTGGTGCCCATGGAGTTTGTGGTACCAAGCGTGAGGATAGCAGTCACACATAAATTGGATCCTTAGGAATCAATGAACCACAAGTTAAGACAACTCCTGAAGTTAGAGGAGGATAGGGTTCTTGCTGCCTACATTTCAAAAATTACTCATTAGAGGATGCAAGCTTGGGTCAACAAGCATATCAAAAAGAAAAATTTTCAGGAAGGTGATTGGGTTGTGGTGTATAATTCCCAACTTGGTAAGTTTTCGGGTAAATTGAAACTCCATTATGAAGGCCCATTTGTGGTATTTAAAGATGTTGGGCAGGGCACATTTTTGCTGAAGGAATTGCAAAGCAAGGTGTTGCAGCCTACAAATCAATGGATTTAGGCTCAAAAGACTAGTTCAACCTTATTATCCACAAGATAACTTAATTTCACCATGGTTAGTTAACTCAAGTGTGACATGTAGTGATTGTGTGGAGTGGCCTGAGGTATGTCATATTGAAATGACAAATGGCACGAAAAGATGCAAACTGGTAGTGTACTGGGACTTTAGCATCGAGATGGAGAAGACAAGTTCCTCATTTGTTGCCTCTTTTTTCACTCCCTCTTCGTCTGGGTGTCGACTTGCATTGGCTACCATGACACACACTCGATGTACATCCACCAAAACGCTGTCCAGGAAGAGAGAGTTTGTGTTGAGGATGATGAAGATACCAAGTATGATCCAGCTAAGGAGGAACGCTTGGAGCAGTAAGAGGCGACACCAATAACGAAGACTTCTCCTAAGGTAAATGCTGCAAGTGCTGCGTCTACACCATTTGTAGACTCTACTTTGACATTCGATGTTGAGCATGAATCTACTAAGGCATGGCTGAAATGAATCGGGCTGTATGAATTTGCATGCCTTCCATGGCACACATGGGCCACTAATATACATGCCTCCAGATGTTTTGAGACAATCTCAGGGTAAAATTGCAGGTTGGTTGGAGTTTACAATTGGTGTGGTAAGCCATGTGTTCACACTTCCAATGAATGTAAACCCTACCTTGTGGAGATGCTCTGACAAGCAAATGCATGATGCATTTGGTGATGGGATAGTTCCGCACAAGGTTTATGTTATGAAGAGAATTGAGGCTGATTGCAAGATGCATTTGGGGTGGCTTATGGAGAAATTCATGATGTTCATTAAGACCGATTCCATAGCTTGAGAGACTTATGGCCTGATTTACTATGTAGAGAATGTTGGGATGCCAAATTGGGCTGGAGTGTTGTATGATGGCAAGTTAATGATAGAGATAAAAGTGTTGAAAAATAATAATGTCTTCCACAAATCACGTATGGGTTGTTTTCTTGTAGCCCTATATGAGTATGCCTTTAAGCAATATCATGGTTTGACTATGGAGTCTTTATTGACTTGGACACCTAAGTTAATGTCTCAAGATGCAGGACATATTGAGGATTTGACAGAGCATACTAATAATGGCAAAGACATTGATGAGGCTTTGGATATTTGTGGTGGTGATGAAGATAGATTGGCTATCTGTAAAGATTTATTGCAGGCAGGTTATCAGGAGTCTTATGCTAAACAAGTTGCTATGGATTTTGTCAAAGATCAAGGGAAGTCAATGCATGATGCGAAGATGGAGCATTTGGATGCAGAGGTCATTGAGGATGCATTAAAGTCTGCAGGTCCTATGGGAAAAAAGAAGCAAAATATTGGTAAATTTTGGCTCAGGGGTACATCCAAGATGGATGATCATCCACAACAGGTTTCGGCTGTGCATTTGTGCTGCTGTCAAGAAGGCTTTGTATAGAGACTTTGAGTCTGCTCATGTGTCTAGTACTCCTTTAGTTTCAAGTGAGCTAGGTGTTGATGTTACTAGTATGACTGATGTCATGGATATGATGTAGAAATTATGGTTTATTTAGGACAGCATGAAAAAGATCATTCGAGTAGCGTAGCATAGGTTCTGAGTTTGTAGGATTAGTTGACTACTGAGAGGAGGAGGGCTGAGGATCTGGCTCAGCAATTTGATCAGAAAGCAACAGAGTATGATGCTCTATCGGTTTGACATCATGAGCAGGTTGCAGCATTACAACAACAGATAGAGCATAACAAAATTTCAGTCAGTGTTTTTGAAAGATGGACTAAAGAATTGAAATCTTAGTGTTCGGGTGGTATGCAGAATTTTATGGATATATATGCACAGTTGCAGGTTGAGGATGGATCTGTAGTGCTTAAATCAAAGTTTGATGAACTTCATAATGATATAAAGGACCTTGATTTGTTGAGATACTTCTTGGGTATTGAGGTTATCGACACATCTCATGGTATATGGCTAATAAAAGGCAATATGCATTGGAGATGTTGGAAAAATATGGCATGACAGGATGCAAACCGATTGATACACCATTGGATCAAAATGTTAAGTTGATGGATGATGGATCTTATGTTGAGGATGTCACTATGTTCAGAAAGATGGTTGGTAGTCTTATCTACTTGACCATTACAAGACCAGACTTGAGCTATGCTGTTGGATTGATAAGTCAGTTTATGCAGAAACCATGTAAATCACATTTGGACTTAGTGAGAAGAGTTCTTAGATATGTGAAGAATACAGTTGGATTTGGCTTGTTTTATGAAAAAAGAATCAAGCCTACATTGGTTGGATACTCAGATGCAGACTAGGCAGGTAGCTCTATGGATAGAAGATCTACTAGTGACTATGCATTCTCATTTGGATCAGCCATGGTAAGTTGGAGCAGTAAGAAGCAACCTGCAGTTGCTCTATCAAGCACTGAAGTAGAGTATAGAGGCATTGCATTGGCAGCATGTGAGTAGACATGGTTGAGATTGATCTTATATGACATGGGCATAGAGATTGATGGTGGAGTAATTATGTATTGTGACAATGTTAGCAGCATTATGTTGGCAAGGAACCCAGTCTACCATGCAAGGACAAAACACATAGAAGTGCACTATCATTTCATTAGAGAAAAAGTCATTGATGGAGAGATTGACTTGGTCCATGTGAAAACAAATGACCAAGTTGCTGATATCTTTACCAAAGCATTAAGTAAAGATAAGTTTGAGTACTTCAGGAGTGCACTTGGAGTCTTATGAGTGCAAGCTCATTCTGAGCTTGAGGGGGAGTGTTGATAAATATGTCATATCCTATGGTTGTTGTTAAATGATGCGGATCTAGGACATGACACAAGCTATGGTGGATCAAAGATGAAGACCAAGTTCATAATGACATGGACAAGTAGAGATAAACTATTACATAAGTGAATTAGGTTCCAAGATAGATTAGCTTGGACTCATAAACACAATCTTGTGTAGAATTGACAATGGCAGACACTTAACTGAAAGTACAAAGCATCATGATTTGTATTCATTTCATAGTCAAGTACAATGCTTTATAGGCTTTGAGTTGTTCCACTCTCCTCACTGTGCATATGGGATTCAGGATAGCTCCTCTTGGAGCATACATCATTTGTCTATTTCTCAACACCCCCCCTCAAATGATGAGTCCCTACACTTTCTGGCTTTTGCCCCCCCTTCATGATACCATGGCCCGGAAGACTAGCTCATAGGCAGCCTAGTCAAGTTAAAGCTTGAGACTTTACATCTTGGCAAGGGTTGTACAAATCAAATTCACTAAGGAAAATAAAGATCCACTGTGGGAAAAACATATGAAAGATACAATGAAAGTTCTTCAAAGCAATCTGTCAGAGTTGTTGATGGTAGTGGAAGCATATTCTTCTTCTTCTCTTTCTTCCATGTATTGGTTCTGGTGATGATCACTTTGCAATTGTTGGGCTCTCTTCTTGTGGAAATATTCACTGGTTACATGGCCAGTCTTACCACAATAGTGACATGTAATCCGATCCTTGTTATTGTTGTTGATGAATCCTCGACCTCTTCCTTTAGGTCCAGCAGCTCCTTTGGTGTACAAAAGATTTTCCCTAGATGATGAGACATTGTCTTTTGCATTCTTGGTTTTTACTTTGCCTTCTTCATCGAGTAGTGAGTGCTTGGAACATTACTCAAAGTGGACACAATATTTTCATATGGATCCTTGTTTACACTTGCAAGTAGTACGGCTATTGCTTCATCTTCCTCAATATTCTTTTTAAGAGATGCAAGTTGAGTTTTTAAACTCTTAAACTTATTAATGTGTATGGTCATAGAAGCACTGTCTTTGGTATCCAGTTTATAAAACTGCATGAGAAGTTTTACCTTTGAATTCTTTGCTTGAGTACCAAACATTTTATCAAGTTCCTCCCAGGCGGTTCTAGCATTTTTAATGCCAGATATATGATGTAACACATCATCACTTAATCCCCAGGCAATGATGCCTAGTGCCTTATTATTCATCTTCTTCCATTCTTTGGATTTGAACTGGTCTTCTTCAACAAACCCATCTTCATCATCTTCCTTCTTGTTATCTGCATCATCTTCAAACAGGTCCCACAAGTCTTTCCGCATTAGGTGATACATGGTCTTTTCCTTCCAGGCATGGAAACCTTCTCTATTGAACTTTGCTATTTGCTCAAGCTCTGTCAAAATATTGTATTTTAATGCGTCAAGAGACACAAGAGAATCAGTGTCAGTTGACACTAGTTGAGTGTTAATGGATACTAGTCGGTACTTGATCTGCTTCCTCTCAGGAACTTCGTGGGTGGCTTCTGAGCTTCCTTGGACACTTCCAGACTAGTAATGAGCTTCAAAGATTATTCCTCAGTGATCAATATCACTGTTGATGATGGTAATGAGAGAAAGAACAAGGTTACCAAGCTTTTCAAAATTCTGGATATGGCTTCCTCTAGGGTTTCAGACAGCCGACTGTTCTTTCAGTTCGTGCAGCTCAACGAGTTCACCATTGCCCAAGATATTGTATGAGGAGTAGGCTTGCATAGTGAGCTTCAAAAGCCCTATGCTCACAGGGTCGATTTCGGACCGTACGATTGGCGTCAGCAGTACGACCGTGGACAGGCGCAGACAGGACATCGCGTTTCGATTTGTGTAATGCTGGAGCTAGGAAGCAGTAATGTCATCGATTGAAGTGCTAGGATGAAGCGTCTTGAGCAAGGGAAGATACCTCCAGAAGGAATCACCTAAAGATATGGCCCGTAGAGAGAGATCCAAGAGCTCCAAGGTGGATAGGTGCAGTCTGGCTATGGCTACCACAAGGTCCAACTGAGATTTGAAGTTGAAGCTGAAGATGTGAGCTGAATGTGAGCTGGTTAGAGATCACCAGAGGTGAAGGGAGACTAGAGATTCAGAGTATGAGCTATGCCATGCCCAACTGGGCTCTGATACCATGTTAAATGATGCGGATCTAGGACATGATACAAGCTATAGTGGATCAAAGATGAAGACCAAGTTCATAATGACATGGACAAGTAGAGATAAACTATTACACAAGTGAATTAGGTTCCAAGATAGATTAGCTTGGACTCATAAACACAATCTTGTGTAGAATTGACAATGACAGACACTTAACTGAAAGTACAAAGCATCATGATTTGTATTCATTTCATAGTCAAGTACAATGCTTTATAGGCTTTGAGTTGTTCCACTCTCCTCACTGTGCATATGGGATTCAGGACAACTCCTCTTGGAGCATACATCATTTGTCTATTTCTCAACAGTTATATGTATCTAAAGTACAATCATATGTAAAGTGTCCTTAAGTTTGGGGTATCTATCTTTTGAGGATACCATTTTTGTGGTGTGGACTGTTGGAGAAATAGAGCAGAATAATGGAGAGCAATATTGAGCTCTGAACTTCTCATCTGATTGACTTCACGAACTCCCTCCATTTTTCGGTTTTTAGGGGGTCCCCAAGGGGCCAAAGAAGGCCAGTAATCAAGCCAAAGGTGGAGGGGAAGCTTCAAGCTTCTCGGGCAAGCTCAACAATGGCTGCCCTCTTCAAAACCCTATTGTCCATGAAAATGACTGAAGTGAAGATCTCATACCTCATGTGGGAAAGGTCACCGTGAAGCACTCGTGAAGGACCTGATCTGATACCAGTTGAAGGGGATGCAATGGCAGTGGAGAAGGAGAAGAGGAATATGCGGGAGAGAAGAGCGCACACAATGTAGGTGATGTCAAGAATGATATATGGTAGCCTTATTGCACTATCATATATACATGAATAAAGAATATGGGTGGTCACTGTACATGGGCAGTCCCAAGGGCCTTTTACCCCAACATGGATAAGCTTCTTAGAGCAGGGTTCATTTACAATATAGAGCATACAAACTGGGTATTGCCATAATCATGGTCATACTCAAGAAACATGGAAATATCCAAATATACGTAAATTACAAGAAGATAAATGTAGCTACCAAGGGATATCACTACCCTTGCCTTACATGGAATAGATCATGTGGCAAGCAAGGAGGTTTATAGCTTCCTTGATGGATTCTCAGAGCATAATCATGTGCACTTTCACCCCAATGACTAGCACAAAACTACATTAACGAATGTGCCTATAACCTTTTAGCACCTATAACATGTACAATATTTAATAACATGTTTCGTGAATACCTTAAAGTGTTTATCAACAACCTTTTTATCAATTCCTCATGGGATAAACAATTAGAGAAACTTTCAGTAGAGAAACTTTCAGTAGTCTTCAAACAATCAACTATATTTAGATCCATTTAAAATAGTGAAACACATAATCATTTTAGGACACATCATATCCAACAATGGGATTGCAATTGACACATCAAAAATTTGTGTTAACTTGGAGCTACCACCACTAAAAAATGCACAGGGAGCTCAATGAATCCTCAAACATTGAAAAGGGCTCTAATCAGTGTGCTTATTTTACAATCCCTTGACTGGAAACTATCATTTCATATGCATGTTGATACATCCAAATTTGCCATTGGAGCAATTTTTACTAGCCAAGAGAACACAACATAGAGTTTATTGTGCGCTTTGCTAATCAACAACTCATGGAAACTAAAATGAACTACTCAACTACAAAACATGAGGGATTTGGCATACTATATGTAGTTAAGAAATTTTGCCACAACTACCCTCTTGGCACTCCTTTCACTTTCTTTGTAGACCATCAAACCTTGCTATATTTAGTGAATAACTTGTGTGTCACAAGACATATCACAAGATTGTTACTAGAGTTTGATTTTGAAGTTATCACAAGAAAAGGCAATCAGCACTACATTGTAAACCACATGTCAAGAGTGAGAAAAAGCAACTGGGATCAACAATAATCTCCCTAATGCATAGTTGTTTATTATACAGTAGAAGACTCAAATATTCAAAGCTAACCTACCTACCACCTAGCTATATGACTGTTGTACATGCTAGGGCAAAATGGATTGCTAAGAAGGTGCATATCCAAGCATGATATGGAATATGTACTCCAAGAAGCACGTGCAAAAATTGTTGGAGGCCATTTTGATGCCACAATTATGGCATGAAAGATTTTGCAATCATAACTTTGGTGGCTAACACTATTTAAGGATGCAATATGATTTGTAAAACATTTTGACAAATGCTAGTGCACAAACGTGCCCATCCAAAAGGATAGAATGGAGCTTGTGCTAGTTCTTGCCCATCAACCCTTCAAAAAATGGGGGATTGACTTCATGGGAACCATAAGCCCTATTACACAATATTCCCAAGCTAAATACATAATAGTCGCCACCAGCTACATGATGAAATGGGCTAAGGCCAAGGAAAAATGATGTGAGAACAATAGCCAAAATCATGTGGAAATAGGTAATGTCAATATTTGGATGCCAAATAGAAATTGCAAAGTGATCAAGGAACCCATTTTATAAATGAAGTGGTAGAGCCTTTTCTCTCTACATTCTTGATCATCCACATAAAGTTTCCACCCTATTATTTGGAAGTTAGGTCAAATCTAAACAAAACCTTGATTAACATACTGTCCAAAACAGTGTCAAGATCATGGTCAAACTAGGATAACAAACTCATGGCCTCATTATGGGCGTATTGCACCATTTAAAAAACAACCACAAGACAAACTCCTTTCTTGTCAACTTATGGCATAATAGCTATCATGCCACTTAGGTTTTTGATTCCCAATATGTGCATTGTACTATGGGAAATTTGGGAAAGGAACAAAGCCTAGATTGAGTGCCTCGCAGAGTAGAGCGGATAGTAGAAATATGACTCTTAGCCACCCATATGCTCATTGTAGAAAAAGCTTGTAGGACAAAGATTTGTTTTGATAAGCACATGCAAGTAAGATCATTCGAACAAGGACATTGAGTTCTCCTTTACTTGCTCAAAGGATACAAACAAATTTGAGGTTCAAAGGATTAGGACCCAATCGTGTTCACACCATCTATCAAATAAAAAATGTGGGGTTCAAAGTTCTTGACTCAACCACTTTAATCATATCCACATCAAGAAATATTATCCCCTAGACATCCTCGACATGAAAATCCCATGAAAACCACCAACAGGGGGTGATTAAAATGAAACCATAATACCCTTGTAGTAAGACCACAACACACACTTGTAACCAAATTTTCAAGCTTGAGCAATAGTAGCAAGTAGCCTGGACGATGAAGAAAATATGGCTATAACACCAACCTATTTGCGACTTAAAGTTACTGCTTGGAAAGAAATTCTAGTTGATACTCTCGTTGACAAAAGCTCAAACTACAATACCTTGTTGTACGAGTTTTAACATCAAAAAGGACATCCCTTGTCGGTGCCATCTGATGCAAAACAAAATTCATATGGAGGCTCCCCTTATTCAATGTTTGGCAAGTGTAAATTGATGGTAACCATTGAAAGAATAGAGAGCATCACAATGCTTTTCTATGTTCTCCTTGATTAAGAGGGTGTGGGACGAGAGATCTTGCTAGGACACTCTTTCAAATACATTACACAATGTCATGTTAATTTTCTTGAGCAATGTATTCACTTAAACCTCCATGGGGCAGGAATAATTTTTGCATTCAATAAGGGAGAATTAGCTAATAAGCAATGATCCTTAACTAAACATACCCAACCAGCAATGTCTATAAGACAAAATGAAAAGTTTGTTGTCATAAGAACTTACATTGGCCCAAGATAAACAACTCTTGCTAGTCAACCAATGGTTCAAAAACTACATGACATTATGACAATTCACCACAACCAGTTGCAAGAAGTTATTCGAACCCATAAGAGGACCATAAACACACTAAGCCTAAATCTCACATCAATCATATATAGGCACCCAAAGCTCTATTGACCACACAAGGATACTATGAGGCTAATCACTTCATATGGATCCCAAAACAAGCATCTCACTCTCGTTACAAGCAACCATTAAAGCCCCATATATTGTCACCTAAACATAGCCATTCACGCTAATAGGCTAGAACCCATGTCACCAAAAGAAAACTATGCATGTGCAAACTATCTAGTTATACTAACCTAAAGTCACTCAATGTGTAACTACATGCGAATCGTACTAAAAAAGTGCCTCAAACACAAACACCCAAAGAAATATCAACTTCAAAACGTATGCATGAAAAACTGGAAAAGTTGAGCATATCTCACTAATACAAAACTTGACAATGACAAGAAAGCTATAACCAACAACCAACCAATTGTAACTACTACAACACCCCTAGCAAGTGTTACTAAGCCATAGCCACTAGTTAGGTTGAAGCGATCTTCCAATTCATTGATCAATTTATCAAATGGCCATAGAATTTGCTAGAAAGATCAATCTTTCCATTATATATTATTTCATCCAACTAGACAAACATATTTGTCATGAATTGGGCACTCATTGGTCGTGAAAGCAAATGACCATGTGGATGTGGTTGAAATCCGACAAAAGTGTGAATCCAAACATCCTTTCCTGAAGGTTTGATACAACCACTGCCTCAACATTGCCTTTAATGGAAGTTAATTAATAACCAACACAAAACAACCATGTATTGAGACCATGCAGCATGACCTAGCACACTGTAGCGGAATTTTGCTCCACACTACCATACCCTTCTGAACTTGAGTAAATCCTTTATTGGATAAAGTTTCATGTGCCAAGTTGGATTGAAGACACAACTTTGTTAACAAACATAGTCACATATGTTTTCAAACTTCCATGCTAGATGTTGATTTGGATGTGCTTGTTGAGCTCCAATCTTATCTCCATTTTTTTGGATGGTAGCTTCCTCATGTCAACAAGCACTTCTTATTAAGCAAGTCCCTTGTTCATACAGATAAAATCCAATTATTCAAAAAAAAAAAAGGTAGACACACACGAAACCCAACCAACATTATGACTAGGAAGCTATGTACTACCATTAAGAAAGGGGGGGGACCAAATATATAGATTGAATTAGATTGAATTATACTAATTCATGCAAAAATGGAATTGTGGTGAGTCTGTAATGTCAAATATATTTTATCTAAGTAAATTTCTTTTGTTCTCATAATTCTCACGACTTTTTATTGTTGAAAATGCATAGATGGAAACTCTACCTATAAGAGTGACAAATTCTAAATTCCCTACACTACTTAATGAACATAAAAACAAAGAAAAATCATATTCACCATAAACCAATGCAAAAGTACAACTTACAACCCATGACATGGGAGCTAGGGGATCTTAAAATTTGACTAATCAAAAATCTAGTGGAACTAGTCAATGATAATGGCATGGCCAATGACCTTATTGAACATTGCGGATTATAACTATATGCTAATGTGTGCGGTAAACCAGCTCACTTAATCACATTCCTAATCTTCATTTGTAACTATGAACATAGTCCTAGAATGAGCATGTTAGCCTACTAGGCAAGGTGAACAAATAGTCAATAGAGTGACATTCATGCCACAACTCATAGATATTGCCTTAGAAATCCAAAACAAAGAAGGGAAGTATAAAACACCCATGAGAACTCCTACAGTCTTACCAAAATGGAAAATTTTACATGATCTCACACAAGACAATCTCTTATTTAGTGCCATTGTGGAGGAAGAGCTATGCACAATAGCACAAATCTTCCACCACATGTTCACTTATAATAAACCTTGCTATTACATATGAGGATCCCAAACACCTCATAAAATGTATATCTACTGAAGAGGTCATGAGATCAGATATCTAACCACTATCTTTGGGTAGAAGGAGTTCATGAAATGATCGTCCAAGGCAAAGAAAATACTCACTCAAGCCTCTAATGTGAACTTCTCTGAGTCAAAAGGGGTGATCATTAGCTTTGCATGAGTTCACTCACTAGACTGATTGATGTAGGATTGGGACTCTCCACTGATGATGCATCACCTACCCGAGGACCCTAGGAATTGTCACACCGCCGAGGAAAGTCATTACTTCTAGAGACATTGTACAAGAGCAAACACAAATGAGAGGATCAAGCGGGGGGGGGGGAGAGAGAGAGAGAGAGAGAGAGAGAGAGAGAGAGAGAGAGAGAGAGAGAGAGAGAGAGAGAGAGAGAGAGAGAGAGAGAGAGAGAGAGAGAGAGAGAGAGAGAGAGAGAGAGAGAGAGAGAGAGAGAGAGAGAGAGAGAGAGAGAGAGAGGGGGTGGGGGGAGGAGAACATGCTAGGAAAAGACAAAGGAAACGAGGAATAGTAAAGAGGAAGTCAAACTTCTAGTCGAAAACAAGACAACTGAGAGGGGAAAGAAGAAAAGTAGAGTAGAATTCGAGGAGATTTCATCTACCTCGAACATTAGTGAAGGGGTCACCCCTAAAGAACAACTCCTCATGCTACTAAAAGAAGGGGTAAGAAGAAAACAAAAACCACGGAAGCCAAGATGAAAGACCATACTAGGAATATCCAAAAGACCCTCTCCCAACCATTTGTAGAACATAGACAAGAAATGATCCACACGCTTATTTGACAAACTCTAGCAATCATGATGGAGGAGGAAGGTAGCTTGAGTGAAGACAAAGAAAAAGCTATTGAGAGTTCATAAAACCTTGATCCAAATTTTCTCTAGCAACTAATAGCATTGATACAAAGCTTACAAAACAAAATCACCACTTTGGATAAGGCAAAAACCACACAAGAACTCACAATCACTTCATAAGGCAACATGTAGTGCCATGTGGAGTCAACTTTGGGCTCATAGGAGAGCACGGCCTAGCATTAGGAGTAGTAGGAAATTTGGATACCATGATTGGTTTGTGATTGGTTTACAATTCAAACCAATCATTAGTTACAAGACCTCCAGACGCAATTGAAGGAAAGAGATGTGGCACTAGAAGCAAAAGACAAGGAATTGGGAGAGCCATATAAGGAGAAATCGAGGAGAGTCATTAGGCTTGGGAATAGTTTAAGGTGGCTTGCCATTGACCAACAACAAACCATTGACGTGAGTTTGGTCAGAGCCATCATATAGACTAAAAATGAAATGAGGAAGACCTTTCAAGAGACATTGACCAAGTTGACCATTGAACTTGCAACTTCCCTACATAGAGAGAGTCAACTTAAAGTGCATGCAAATGTGTACAAGTACATGATCACACAGCAACAAGACCTTTATAGCAAGTCAATACTAACACCTTCCACCTCCAACTTTGAGAATGTCTCTTAATGCTCTACAAGCTCCTACTCAGAAGGTGATTGAGTTTCCTCTTGACTACAGAGGATGTGAAGTGTAGCAGAAGATTTAGTTGAATCAGTGAAGAGGTACTAGGAGCCATAGTATTTGACTCCAAAATTTAAAAGAAAAGAAAGCTTTATATGGCTCTACCCTTAAGTATTATGCTAACACTAATTTGGGCAAATAAGAGCAAAGCCAATAATGGAAGGAGTAAGAAGATGAAAATGCCATTTGGAAAGATTGTCAACTTCAGAATGGCAAGGCCTAAGGTGAACTTTTGGCATTAAAAGGGAAGGAAGTTTAGAAGCTTCAACCAAAATGGTGGTATGCTATCATAGAGTCACAAATGTCATTACAAGGTTGCCATTCTACTATGCTAAAATCTACAAGAGAGTAGATGTATTCCATTGCCCTTGCCCTAGACAACATAAACAATATAATTATGGTCTACAATACCATAGGAAATACAACCTACCCCCCGATGCTAGTGCTATTGGGCAATAAATGTTCTACTTGTTCCAACCTTGAGACATTTGATCTTCATTCTTCAAGTTCCTCGAAAACTTCACCGAGTGTCCTAATCTTGCCTTCATCACCACATGTAACTATCTTTGGCTTTTGGTCAAATTGCTAGAACAATCCCTAACCCCCTATAAAGATGGCCACTATTCTTTGACATCAATGCAAGCATAGATAGAGTGACCATGATTTGACTATACTTACATGTCACACTCTTCCCATCTTATCATATTGCACTACTAGAGGATAGGGTGGACACCCAATTTTCTCTTTCTACCCACCCCTTCTACCAAGAGTCCTCCATCGAGCTACAAGAACTAGTAAAATAATACATGCTTAGCAAGGAATGTCTCAACCATACTTGCAACCACTCCTAGAGGAGTAAAACCACACCTGAAAAAAAGGGTTGGAAAAAGCTCCAAGTTAGACAAGACACTACATGATCATTACACCTAGAGGCTCTCGAGTTAGGTGTGTTTGGTGGCCTCTATTAAGTGGCCCTTTCCCCATAGCACAACCTCATGGCACATCAAGGGCATGACTCCACAATCTCACTTGAATGACCTATCACCTTGAGCCTTGCACCACACAATAAAGACATACACCAACTAGGTTCTCACATGTGGGACAATAAGTCAAGTCATCTTAGAGCTCGATCCATCTCCCAATTGCACTTGCACAACCACTAATAGTGCACATAATGTAGACACATCCCTAAGGAGAGAACGTGGAATACAAGTTATTGAAAATCAACTGAAATTCAACATCGATAGCCAATTATCCTCTGTAATGACAACATCGTGGAGTCTTCTTCTACATCCTTGAGTGCCATTGTTAGAACCGGAATGACAATCTCAAACCACTTCCCCAAAAGAACCACCTCACGCAACTATCCCTCAATATGATGTTCTACACTACTATGTGCCATGGGATTGGCACACCTCCAAGGGGGGTGTAATGTTAACTCTCTTAAGGAAGCAAGCACAAGAAGAGCTAATGATGATAGTAAATCTTTCCAACATGTTGTACTTATTTTTCCAAAGATGTTCATCAATGAAAATTTGAGGGCTAAGCTCACCATATGTAAATTGTAACTATTTTTGTTGAAGTTGAGTAAGTACCTTTTAAATTCTAAAGTGCATGTAATGCAAGACTGGTCAAGAGGCCACAAAAGTGGGTTCAATGCCTAAAAAGGGTGGAAACCCTAGAGCCATTGTATAAAAAGGATGAAAGATCTAATCAAGTGTGTGCAAACTTGCGGTCTTCTTATTTTTGCTTATCTTTTTGTGTAATTGAGAGTGTGAAGGTGAGGGAGAGAGTGTGTGTGGGTGAGAAACCTGCCATGTTGAGAAGTTCTAGCATTTATTCTCTTCTTCCTCTCCATCCCATCTACTTGGTGAGTTGTAAGTGCAAGTAAGAGTGTGCGAAATTGAGAGGGTGAGGGTGCGAGAGATGTGGCATACCAAGCTTCCTCTTCTTCTCTTGTCCTTGGTAACTCCTATTGTGCATGGGTAGCAACAACGAAAGCAAGATGGCTAGTAAGTGAGCATGTCCATGGATCATGGAGTGTGACTCACTAAGGTGAAGTACAACAACATGGTAGGTATTGGTAAGTTCATTTTGCATGTGTGAGTAGGCTAGGTAAGAGATAGTTGTAAAAAAATGTGTTGAACCCCTTGAAACCATAAGGATGTGTCCAATGGGCTCAACGTTAGCCTTGTGAGAGCAACATTGAGTGCTCAAAATTTTTTGCATTGGTAGTTATGCATTGGAATTCTTGATGCTCTTTCAATTATGAATTTAGTGAGATGGTATTGATGATCATGGATAATCCCCCATGTCCATCATATGATGTGGAGTTGGTTTCTAACCATAATGTGGTACCGATTGGATGGGATAGAAGAGACTCTGCTATGAACTTAAGGAATTTCCTACATTTTAAAGAAATGCAAGGCCCTTGACACCTTCTCCATCCTAACTAATTTTAATGATAGTCCTATTGAGGATTTATTGTCATTATGCATATTTGGAAAAAAGGTTATTACCTTCGTAGAGGCTTTTGCATTGTCCATGGGTGCATATTGATCTTTAGATTGGCCTAAGTTGAGTCATTGTGTATACCTAACAAGGAGAGAGAGAACTATGTGAGAAGTTCATGGATTTTGTGTGACTCTTATGGAAATCCTAGAGGGTATTACTAATCCACATCCCTCATGTATCCAAAGGTGATGGTCTAGAGTATTCATTGGATGGTTGCCACCTTCTTTTAATGGAGAAGGATCTAAGGTTGAGAAGGATATTGAACCCTAGATAGAAGCCATGGACCATGATTTTTCAATTGCAAGTACCATTATGACTAATAAATTTATGCTTGCCTGATTCCACCTTACGACTAATGCAAAGCTTTGGTAGAAGAAACATTGCAAGGACATTGGCATAACAAAATATTCCCATACCATATAAAATATCCAATAAAGGAACACTATCTTCCACCTTCACCACAATCAATGCAGATGAAGGTGTAGTACTATTCAATTTCGTAACCTTAATGAATTATGCACTAGCCATGACCATTGAACAATAAGTGGCCTTATTCTATCAAAGCCTCAATGCACCCCTACATGTATACTTGGAGGAAATGTGTCGCTCTTCCCTTCAAGATACTATTGTCAGGGCTAAATTTTTTGGTGAGAGAAAACTACATAATGGACTCAAAAAGAGGGGCAACCCTGAGACTTCTCCTAAGGATCAATATTCTTAGAAGTAATATTATGAAAATCAAGCCAATGCTATAGGAAAGGCAGAGAAACTCTTTGATACCCATGTATATCCTTTGATCGATAAGGATAAGGTAAGGTGTTTCAATTGCAAGGAGAGGGGGCACTATGTGGCAAATTGTCTAAATTATTATCAAAGTTCCTTGCTTACATGCTTTGATTATGGTGAAGTGGGACATCTCAGCATTCCACCACAATCTCACAATTGAGATGTAAAGCCCAACATGCATACAAAACTAGCATTAGCAATTGAGGATATTTACTATCCCACCTTGAGGGTATGTTGCCCAAAGTGGTGTTACTTTTATTTCCACAAAGAGATGATGATCTTAAATGGTTCTCCTAAAAAAATGTCAAGGGGATGATGGCCTAAATTCTTATCCCTTGATGTCAAAGCGATACATAGTATAGGCCATGTTTCTTCCTCTGAGAAGATGTTATAAAATACCAAGAAAACATGCAGATCAATCCTTGCTAAGTAATGGCCAAGTGTAACATCTTTCAGTGAACTAATACTAGCTCTCGTCCCTTCACCCCGTCCCAAGAAGTTATCAAAATCTTCAATCTCCAACTCTAAAAAAAGATAAATGTCAAATGAATGTTGAAATCAAACATATTAATGTATATCTTACAAAAGTTAAGATAATAGTACCAAATGATTTTCATCATTCTCTAGCTTAGTTGGATTCCATATGTTAATTGATGATTGTGCCTCATTGGTATCTTTCAATTCTTTAACATACTGTGACTCTTCTCTTCCAAAATTGAAAATTCCAAGTGAGTCTTGAAGGTCGTGAAACTCCTCTTCAG
This sequence comes from Lygodium microphyllum, assembly GCF_053477565.2. Taxonomy (NCBI): domain Eukaryota; kingdom Viridiplantae; phylum Streptophyta; class Polypodiopsida; order Schizaeales; family Lygodiaceae; genus Lygodium; species Lygodium microphyllum. The sequence continues at coordinate 75,716,017 of NC_141155.1, forward strand.
TAATCCCATACTCTTTCTCAGCATTCTTTGCCTTATTAAAACAAAGAGCAAGGGCATCCCCTGCTTCAATAAACTTGTCGTCCGTAAATTTAGTGTCAAGTTTAAGTAACTCTTCTTTTGATTCATTTTCGACATCAAGAATGCCATTTGCAACATTAGAAGCCGTTGCAATGATTACTAAACAATAATCCCCCTAATATTGAAGAGCCTTTGGATGTCTGATAGCAATATGTATTCCTTGTCCTTGATAGGAAAAGTTGGAAGTGAAGCAATAGTATAGGAAGAAGAGTCACATATAAGATTTGCATTTGCATGGTTTTCTTCAATAATGGTCTCAGCTTTGAATTGGGCAACACCTAGTTTGCCAGCAATATATGCTTCTTGCTCAGGGTCTAAACATTCCTCTGCATCCTTGTCATTTGCTACCTCGTCCAAAAGGTAGAAGCTTGAACATTTTGGACCCTCTAATTGTTGTTCATCTCAATAGGATATTTAAGAAAAGTATACATAATGAATGCAACTAGTTTTGACATTAGCATGTATTTCCTAGAATGAGTAGAACAAAATAAATCTGAGGTACAAAACGTGTCAAGAGAATGAGATGTACACTTTCTTGAAAATAAATCCTTCTCTGAAGGTGATCTCCCAATAGGTATGTGAACATATTCCTTTGTATCCTTTTCAACCACCAAAAATGCAAGACCTTCAAACTCAACAAACTCCTCCAAAAAAAACTTCTTGCATGAGTTCAAGACATGGTCAATATCCCAGTTAGGGTTGAAAATATCCTTTGTAGTTCCATAGTAAGATGAATCCATGCCATTCTGAGGAAGAAAATCTAGGAGCCTTTCTGATGGAGAAACCTTTGTGATATGAGACAATCTAGGAATCCTCAATGGTGACTTGCTTTTGACTAGAGACTTCCTAGGCATTTCCACACTTGTTGGTTGCTGAACAAGGGGAGGAAGCAATAGAAATTTCAGGGGAGAAGGCAAGACAACTAGAAGCCCTAACCTTGATGACACTCTTCTTCTTTTCTTATTAGGGGTGACTTGCTCTTGGGAGCTAGCAACATCCTTTGGTTCAGACATGAGTGAAAGCACAATACGGCATGGAAGTGTGCACTCGATCTCACAAACAATGCCTCCTCGCTTTATATGTGGGGATCCATGATACAATGCGAAAGGGTGCACTCGACCTCACAAACACTGCCTCCTTGCTTCGTATCAAGGAGTGCACATAATGATACCGTACGAGAGCAAACATAAAACAACATGAGGGGCTCTCAAATCTAGCTAGGCTTGATAATTTGCCAAAAAAACCATAAATGCCTAATTACGTATATATATAGACAAGGGCAGGGATTTGGCATGTGGACAGCCACATTAATAGCCATGTGGATGGCTCTCGCAAACCCTAGCCAATAATATAGTGCCACATGTCACCTACCCCATAAGTATAAAAGACCAAATCTAGCTTATGTAGCTCACTTTTCGCATCCACAATTGCAAAAGATGATTTGGAGCGAGTGACCACTTGCACTGCCAACATTGTTCAACCATCGCACCATATCGTTTAATCCTATTTCAAGTTGTTCAATCATGGATTTCCAAGACTTGGAACACAGATACAACACAAATACCTCGGAGCATTATCTTGGTATGTCTTTTGATTCACGTTATATCTGCAAATATGATGCGATAACACAAAAACATCAAGCCCAACAAGTGCTGCTTTGCGTGTATCTATTGTTTACTTAAACATCGAGCTAAACAAGTGTTGGTTTGCATGCACGTTAATTTCTAGCTTCTACAGATACAGCATGAGAAGGTCAATTTTGTTGAAATGCATGGATCTAGAGTATGGCTATGGCAGATGGAACATAAAGACAATGTTTATGATGATGACATAGATCAGATAGACCAATTGTTACTCAAGTGAATTAGGTTCCAAAATAGAAGCTTGGACTCATAAACACAATCTTGAGTATGACATTGACTATGACTGAAATGACAAAGTGCATTTATATTCCATCTTGAATGATAAGAAGGTACACCACTTTATAGGTTCATGATGGTTCTCTTTTTCTCCACTGTGCATATGGGATTCATGACATTTCTTCCTGGAGCATACATCATTTTTCATTTCACAACACCCCCCTTAAATGATGAGTTCCTACACTTGCTGGCTTTTGTCCCCCTTCATGATGACATGGCCTGGGAGACTAGCTCATAGGCACCCTAATCAAGTTATAGCTTGAAACTTTATATCTTTGGCAAGGGTTTTTATAGAGCAAATCCACGAAGGGAAAAATAGAGTTCCACTATGGGAAAAACATATGAAAGGTACAATGAAAACTCTTTAGAACGATCATCAAAGTTGTTGATGGTAGCAAAAGCATCTTCTTCTTCTTCTTCTTCATTCACGAATTGGTTCTGGTGGTGATCATTCTGCCTTTGTTGTGCTCTTTTCTTGTGGACACATTCACTGGTTGTATGGATAGTATTTCCACACTAATGACATATAATCCGATCCTTGTTGTTGGTGGTGCTGAGTCCTCGACCCCACGGCTTCTTGCTCCATAAGTGCCCTTGGTGTACTAGAGACTGTTATTGGTGGCATGTTCCTTTGCATCCTTGCCTTTAACTTTGCTTTCTCCATCAAGTAGTGAGTGCTCAATATCTTTAAGTGACAGACTTGGAACATTACTTAGGGTGGATACAATATTCTCATATGGATCCTTATTTACACTTGCAAGTAGTACAACTGTTGCTTCATCTTCATCAATATTCTTCTTAAGAGTTGCAAGCTAGGTTTTTAGGCTCTTGAACTTGTTAATGTGTATGGTCATGGAAGCACTATTTGTTATATCCAATATATAAAACTGCATGAGTAATTTTACCTTTGAATTCTTTGCTTGGGTACCAAAGATCCTGCCAAGTTCCTCCCAAGCATTTCTAGTATCTCTGATGCCAGAGATATGATGTAGCACATCATCACGTAGTCCCCAGGCAATGATGCCTAGTGCCTTGTTATTCATCTTCTTCCATTCTTTGGTTTTTGGTGGAGCTACTACAAGGATCCCGCTTTTTGAATCTTCTTTCCCGCCATTTGCATCACCTTCATCATCTTCAAAGAGATCTCAGAGGTCTTTCCTCATGAGGTGGTACACAGTCTTTTCCTTCCAAGCATGAAAGACTTCTCCATTAAACTTGGCTATTTGCTCAAGCTCTACCATGTTGATCAGCTTCAAATAACCAACAAAAGAGTTGTAGTTTAATGTGTTAAGATACACACAAAGATTAGTGTCAAATTGACACTAGTTGAGTTTCAATGCATTAGGAAAAAAATGAACTCACAAATGGGCCCTTAAAAATAATATAGTTTAAGATGTGAGCCTTTTGGATTGTCCAATAGGAAGGCTAGATGTTGACATCCGTGGCGGGTGAATCTTCTCTCTCCAAATCTTGGGTTTTCTATTTAAAAAAGGGGTAGTGGGGGATTAAAAAAAGGGAGAATTAGTACATAAAATTTGAGTTTCTCTCACCTTGTATTTCCCCCCTTTTTCTTGGAGAATTTTCAATTTCAGTTTTTTTTCCTCTCACAAAATCAGTTGATCCAAAAGTTGAGCAATAGACCACTTTCCCTCTCTTCTCTATACTCATGAATTTTCATCTCCATTGAAGCTCCCTGTTGAGAGTAATTAGGGTTTTGAGCATTCTACTTACCTCTGCACTTTCTTCTCCACGCAGCTCCAGATTTTGGGCAAAACACAGGTGCCCATCTCTCTTTGCATTTTCTCTTGTTTGCTATTTTTTCAATAGGGTTTGATGTCATTTCTTATTGTTGTTGTTGTTTTATTGCAGAGGTTGTTTGGGGCAGGAGACAGAGGTGCTCATCTCTCTCTCCTTTCTTTTCCCCCTCTCTCTATGTGTTGTTTCTCTTTTATGTTGTGTTTTCAATAGAATTTGATGTTGGTTCTAATTGTTATTTTCTTGCATAGTTTATTTGGAGTAAGAGGCAAATGTGTTAATCTCTCTCTCTGTTTGGTTTTTTTTTTGCTGATATCTTTTCAATACAACACAATGTTAGTTCTAACCCTTGTTGTTGTTTTGTTGCAGAGATAATTTTGGGTGACATTGCATAAGTGCTTATCTCTCTCTCCCTCTCTCTCTCTATCTATGTTTCCTCTTTTCTACTGTTTTTTTAGTATACCTTCATGTAAATACTAACTCTTGCAAAATTGTCTTTTGCAGAGATCAATTTGGGCAAGATTGGATAGGTGCTCATTTCTTTCTCTCTCCCGCGTACTCACACAAACTCTCTCTTTCTTCCTCTCTGCATTATCCCTTTTCTACTATCTTTACAATAGGGTTTGATGCTAGTTCTAACTTAAGGATCAATTGTTGTTGCAGCACTTAACACAAGGTAGAGCAGAGATTTTGTAGCTCAATTTACAGGTAAATCTACCATATTTTGTGGTGCTAAAATTTATTCATTTAATTAGTGACTTTAATATTTGATGGGATTGATGTTTTCTTATGTCCATTATTTGCAATGGGTTTTGATTAGCAATGATTCAATCTTATCTTCAGCAAATGAGCTTATAGGTAAATTGGCCATGTTTTGTATTGCTTCTATTCATGCAGTTATCTAGATATTTTTTGCTAAAAGGGATTCATGCAAGTATTTTTGTTAAAAGGGATTCATGCAGGTGTTTTTTTGTACATGCAGGTATTGTACAAGGTTTCGGTGAAGCATATAATTCTCCATCAACTATTTTGATGGGGTGAGTGATTCCTTTGTGTTGGATGATATGGATCTGTTGGAACTTGATGGTTCAAAAATCCTCCGCTTTATTGGTCCTATGTGTCCATTTGGATCTCCATGCCAATTGGCAATGATCCATGAAACTCTTGTATCATATCATCCATATAACACACAATGTGTTGAGTCTTAGAATATCTCAGGTGTCAATTCAATGTGCCTATTAAGATTTGCATGCCATGTGGCTGCTATCCTTGTAACAAATACTCTATAGTACCCACATTTCATACAATGTATTGAATCAAATTAGACTCCTCTTCATTATAATAAAATTTATTTTGGCGAAATTCTCTGAGCATTCTTGTGCTATTCTTTTCATTATATTTCATGTAAATGGTATGATTAAAGTGATGTCTTGAAATTAAATCTATACTTTGTGTTGATGTATATATCCACATGTGTTTCGATATCGATGTTTATGTCTATTTACAAAAGTGTAAATATCTCTTAATGCCATGTTGATTTGTATGGCATATTGGTGATTACTGGATAGACTTAAAATGCTTACTATTTAGGGGTTAATACATACTTCTTTACATCTAATGTGTAGGTTATAACGCCCAAGTGAAGAACAAGCATTCTCTCGATAGAAGTAAGTAATAGAAAAGATGAAGAGGGGAATTGGATCACTGATACGTATCATTGCTTGTCTTGGGTACATATGCGTCCAAGTATGAAGGGAGCTTTCAGGGTGAAAGCATCTACAATTGCAGATGTATCAAAGCACTGGAAGGGTAAAATTTTAGCTCTCAAACAAAGGAATGTTGATTCTCACCTTGTGACAGAGGCATTTGTACATGTATTCATGCAAAAACAAATACACATTGCACCCACTGTGCCCTTTCAACAAAACATTGCAAATAGTAAGTATTTGCAACTCATTGAGAATGAGAACTTTCATGATACCTATGTAACAACTTGTCTTGTATTTACAGAAGTATACCCTTCGAATTACTGTGAGTGGCAAAATGTTGAGAGTTTCACTGGTTCTTTTAAGTGTTACCACCTCGAAATTGGTAGATTGCTCTTTGAGGGGCATACAGCTAAGCAACTTGCAGAGGACCTTGTTTTTTTCTATGACTCCAAGTACATATTACCCAAGGGGAGTCGAGAATATGGAACCCTTGAGTCTATGCACATATTGAATCTCAATAGCGTAGAATGGCCATTGTGTAGTAGCGACATTTTGCACATGTGTAGCACAAAAATTTCAGCAGACATATTGAATTCTATGAAGCCAAGCACCGGCTCAAAGAATATACATCTAAGCTGGTTCATACCAATTGCAATTTTCGCACACATGTTCAAGTAATGTAAGGGTTTGAGACGTACCAAGAGTACGTCCGTCATAAAAAATACATCAGAGGATTATGTAACAAGGATTCTAGGCAAAACTTGGACATAAAAAATAACTCACAGTCCTGACACAGTGGAGTGTCGAGTCACAACAAGGGACATGGCTTTCAGGTAAAAAATTTCTCTCTTAGTTGACTATTACCTTGCTTTGGGATGAATCAGCTAACTTTCCTTTCCAATTACAGGTATTTTGTCACACGACAAACTTTATGCCTAGTGTTCAAGTATCGTAGATAGAGGATGCTCAAGGGTAAATGGTTGTGCCTTGATCAAGACATGCGTGAAAGTGCAGCTGTGGATGTTACTGTCATTTGTAAGGGCCGTGAGCCCTAAGTGTTGCAAATGGAGGATGATTGGCCCTTGAGTATAATGCGCTAGGAAATTACAATGTTAATGCAGAATCCACCTGTTAGCTTCTATTTTAAACTAGATGGTAGGAAAATTTGAAGCCAAGCTGAGGATACTATTACCAGCGGAAAGTATGTGGATCCACATATTTTAAAAATTATAGAGTCTCCCTAAAATCCCAACACCACAAGTTGTAATATCCAACACTTGTAAAATTTTGGATTTTTTTGGCCAACAGAATATTTTTGCTTACAAACTTGCAATATTTAAAAATTATGGTATTTATGCAAAATCATACACTTGTTATACACTTTCCACATCAACACATTTACATATGCATGTAAACTTTACAAAGATGTAAGTAAAGCCATAACTAAATATCATATGCAAACAACCCTTAATGGTTTGAAACTTAAGGTTTTTAAGGTAGAACTGGTTTAGTTCTTGTTTCATTCTTTCATTTTACACTTTCTCTCTTCATCTCTTTATATCCACCACATCCCTCCTACTTGCTACGATGGATGCTCGCGCACACTTTGATGAGTGGATCCACGAGACTATTTTTGCCAACCAGGGTGACGAGATATTCCAGGTTTTCTCTAAGAACTTCAACCTTGAAAGGGTGCTCTCATCGCTGGATTCCCCCCTTCAGGTTTTGGAAGACTTTGTGAGCACCATTGCTACATGCACATACTCCATCGAGGGATCCGATATGACTTGGGTGCCTTTGGAACAACTCATGGTATTTCAAGTAGGGAAGAATCACTAAAAAGTGGTGAATAGGTGTCTGGCACATGTGGATCCTTTGCATAGAGTATGCAGTGTTCCCATGGGAAGTGCACCAGCAGGTACATCACCTTTGGATCTCATGGAGTGTGATTGCGCATTGGTAATTTACCTCCTTGCATTGGATGCACCCCTAGAGGAGGAGAGCAACAAAGATACAACTCCACATAAATCTTGAAGAGGAACATCGAGTGGTGACAGAGCAAGGGTTGGCTCTCATGGTGCCATCTTCTTCAGAACAGCCATAAGTCGACAAACCCAACCTTGCCTCCTTGACACCCATTGAAGTAGATGTTGTACAATACTTACTTCTATTAGATGTACTGCAATACTTGGAAATGAAGGAAGAAGAGTTGTTTTCTATCCTAGTCAGGGATTCAATGGAAGACCTGATCGATTATGATTACATGGATGTGCATCCCCAACAATGGCAGAGATTGGAAGATATGATGGCACAAGCTTAGATACTGTGAGTGTGATCTTAGCAGCACAAGAGCTTTCTACCAAGGAGTTTGTAGATCCCTTTGCCCAAAAAGGTGCCTCCCTGACACACGAGGAAATGAAGATACAAGATGATCTCGAGAAGGTGAGATCCCAGACACCAGACTTCGGACAAGGCAGTTGCAGGCATCATTTTTGGCCAAGATTTCACCGGTGGACTCCGAGGGACCCGACACACCCTACCATCAAGTTTCATCACTTTTTGATAACTCTAGGTTAGTCGCTAAATATATTGTTTGATTTGACTTTGTCATTTAGGACATATTGTATATAGATGAGTTTGCATCAAGGCAAGGAGGAGCTCAACATGCGGATCGACGCAAGGATTCAGCTCTTAAGGAGTATATCGGTAACCTTGTTGCAGATTTGGTGGTCTTCCATAAGAAGTGCTCACTAGGAGGGCAATAAATAATCATGAAAATTCAATGTTTGACCAAGTTTGGACCTTTGTGAGTGATACCTGTGACATCTAGCATGGAGAAGGTGGTGCTAATCAAGCGGTCAAAGCTTCTTTACTTGTTTGATCAAACACGGGGTGGAGCAATGTGTGTGCTTGCGACATTAGGCGACCTCGCTAAAGTATCAGATCTACTTTTTCTAGACAAAGATCTGAAGGGGGAGCGCATCATTTTTCAAGCAAAGGAGGAACTTATATTTTCATCGGAAGCTAGCCCCTCCTCTCCACTGATGAAAAAGCCAAGGAACAATTGAGAGTTCTTGTTGGCTAAAGGCTTTTTGTATCTACCATCACTAACAACCATCACATGTATTTTTCTTGATGAATATAATATACTTTACTTTATCTCTACAAATAAATATTTATTAAATAAATGTGTGGTTCATATAAGTGTGACGATAATGTGTGATATGTGAATGACACATTCGCATACATTAACATAATTCAATGCATAGTACTGCACTTGCGATTGTGTAAGTGTGACGATAATGTGTGGTATGTGAATGCCACATCTGCATATATTAACATAATTCAATGTGTAGTACTATACTTGCGACTGTGCATAAGCAATAACGTAACTTGTATCCATACGTATTACTACTTTTGATGCGTTCGTATGTTAAACAAAAATTAAGAGTCATGAGTTTCAAGAAACAAAACAAAACAACTTTACTCAATTATTTGAATTCAGTACACATCGCATGAGATATTATGTATATATAAATAAATATTCCAATGTGGCAGAGTATACAAAATTTTTTGGGCTTCCAAGATGTTATGGCACTGTAACACTCATTACGAACCTTGCATCATTAATCTAGTAAACTATGGCGGGGTCCCCTTGCTGTGTCGAAGCCGAATGATAAAGTTCACGTCTTTATCTATGATTGTAACACGCTTTGCATGGATGGCTACAAGTTGTGTATCATCAGAAAAGTCGATGAGAAACCCCTCTGCAGTGGTTTGTAGGGCCTCCAAGGCTCCAATAGTCCACCTTCCTGCTGGTGGGCCATCCTGCACTCGTGCCCAAAATCTTCCCATCCCTTTCAACTCCAAGTCTTGCATGACTTCTCGAACAACTTTATGAAAAGAAAATTTCGGGATGATAAGCTCGTATCCGCGTTGGATTCTCCTTATCTCTCAAAGGGCGACAGTGTCCGATTTCCATCTCCTCTTCTTCTGTGGTGGTCCTTGTGCTCTATGGGGAGCACTTATTGCTGCACTAGAGGAGGCTCCACCTTGTGCTCCAGGTGGCGGGCCTTGGCATGATGTCTTCCCAGGGCCAAAACGACGACATGCTTGCTTGGTCCGTGCCATACAAGCTCAAGGAGGGCAAGTCGGAGAAGAGACAGAGGTTGGGGATGTGAAAATAGAGGAAGCAAAGAAATCAAGATGTGAAAATGAGAAGAAGAATGAACTTTTAACCCATTTAAACCCCAAAACTGGGCTAATGCAGCTTCATACACACTGTCCATTGTGTGATCGTAAATCCATAACCTTGTATCAGAATGCAATGAAACTTCACACGCGCACTCGTTAGGTGGCCAAGAGCCCAATTTTTTTTTGAAAAAAAAAGGTTTGCAGGCATTTTTTTTCAAAAAAAAAAGGGCTCTTGGCCACCTAATGAGTGCACGTGTGAAGTTTCATCGCATTCTGATACAGTTTAGTATTTTAAAAATTATCCCGCACCAAAATTGTGGATGGATTGATAATTGAGAAATCAACATCGCGACTACGGGCCGTTATAAACTTCGCACCACATAAACTATACAGAGGCATTAGGAGTAAAGTATACAACAAGAAATGGCAAATTTTTGCATGTTATTCCTATTGAAATTGACAGTGCTAACAAAAACTCTAAGTAATAATTGAAAATACAGTGAAGATACATAATCAAAGTTGAAAGCGAAGGACAAGTGTAAAATTTTAATTCATATTTTAAGGGTGCATACGATAGTTTTGCACTGGGACATAGTCATATATCCAATGCACGAGGATAACATTATGCCAAAAAAGACATTGCAAACTGTGTTCATTCCATTGGGACGAATGCATCCTTCACTACTGCTTGAAGATTTCTTACAAGTTGAAAGTCCTTGGGAGTTACAATGATGCGCTTCGCATGTATTGCACAATGTTGAGCATCAGTCTCATCAAGTCAACTAAAAAGGCCTCTGTAGCACACTGTAGAGCATGAAGACATTCTTTTGTGAAGCGATCGGGTCTATCCTGACCTTGTGCCAAAAACCACCTCCTGCTTTCTGTGCGGTGGAGGTCTTGCACAATCTTGGGAACAAGTCTCGAGAAGCTCGCCTTTGGAATGATGAGATCAAAAGAGCGTTGATATCTTCTAATTTCTCTCAAGGCCACTGTACCTGGCTTCCACTTGCGTTTCTTGTGGGGATGCTAAGGAGGACCCTTGTGAGGGCGACTTGAGGAAGGTGGATTAGGTTGAGAAGGGGGTGCATCTGAGCTAGTAGATGCTCCAAGGGGCTGAACACGATATGGGGCTCTGAGCAGAAGCTGCAACTACCTTAGACCTAGCTATCTTCCAAACATCCTTCAAGCATCATGTCTTGCAAGAAATACACTCCTCATTATTGGCAAGACATCATGGGCTATTCAAAACATTTGACACTATCCATAAGAGTTTTATTGAATGCAAGAATTTGGAAATATGTTAACGATTATATAATGCAATGGTTGTTGTGCCAAAAAAATAAATATTTCACACTTCTACTTGGTGGTTTGCTTCAGCCATTACCCATTCCTCAAGGGAAGTGGATTGACATAAGCATGGATTTTATCATGGGATTACCTACGATACGAAGCATGGATGGAATAGAATTTATGTGGTTGTTGACTAGCTAACTAAATTAACCCATTTCATCCCAACTAAGGTCCAATTTTGTGCCAATGGCTAATCAATTTATGGAGGGTGTTCACAACCTCCATAGGATTCCATTAAAGATCATATCAGATGGTGATATTAAGTTCATGGAAAACCTTTGGTAGAGCTTATTCTCTTTCATGGGCACCCAATTGACTTCTACCATGACATATTATCCCCAAATGGATGGGCATATGGAGTGTGTTAATAAGTGGTTGGAAGTCTACCTAGATGTTTTTCATGATAAGCCACTTGGGATTAATGGTTACATTCGGCCAAATTTTGTTATAACAGTACTCATCATATAAGCATTGACATGTTGCTATTTAAAGTGCTTTATGGTTACAAGATACAATTACCTTCCACCCTTTTCCATGATGATGTAAATCCATAAGTGAAGGTTGAGAACTTGAGAAGGAAGCTTTGATGAGTTGATGTAAGGACAATATTCACAAAGCCGAAGATGCCATGAAGGCTTATGCGAATGAGAAAAGAAGACCTTTAGAATTTGAGAAAGGCGATTGGGTCTTTTCAAAGGTACCGAAGTCTAAGTATGCAACCTTGAAAGGAGGCTTGGCTCATAGGTTTTATGGGCCCTATCAAATCCTTTAGAGAATTGGAGAGCTTGCATATAAGATTAATGCACATTCATGATATCTTTCGTGTTTCTCAATTAAATAAGTATGTGCATTTAACCATTCAAGTTTTAGAAGAGTTGCCTCTCATAGATGAATATGATATAATTATCTATGAGCCCACGAAATTCATTGGAAAGAGAGAGAAAGTTTTGAGGGACCAATCAGTGCTGAAATACCTTATTAAATGGTGGGGCTTACTTATGGAAGAGTCTAATTGGAAGCCATCCTCATATCTTGACTCTTTTCCTTGGATTTTACATGAAGTGAAATACCGATCAACATGTCATTTTTATGGATAAACAAGCTTCTGTATGGTGTTTATTTTCTAATAATGCTTCATTTGCTTAATTTGGACATGGGTATCCCAAGTTATGGCACTTTTACTTTCGACAGCCCTGTTTAGACATTTACAACAATATGTAGTTATTCACTTCTTTGTAATTCCTTGCTTCAAAGGAACCTTATTTAGCTTATGGGTTTCATTCTCAACATGGACCTACATCCTCAAAAGCTCTTTTATACATTCCATTCTAATTCTCATCTATGTTTCAAGCTTTGAGGACAAAACTTATCTAGGTTGGGTAGGCTTGTAATAAAACATAGGTTTAAGGAGGAGTATAAAAGGCTAAGAATGTAACATATGCACATATTTTTGCCATTAATCAATTTCCCACTTGAGGATTCCTAGTATTGGACCTCCCACCATAGGGAAGGGGTATATATCTTGCTCCACCATAGCAAGAGGTGGATATCTTTATGCCATCTATGTTTTTTCCAATTGTATTTCTTTCATATAATAATTTGAGCATTAGCTATCTTGGTTATGGCCATTCTATGATCTCTTAATATATTTTTTGTATTTCTTGTCCATGAAAAACCACCTTCTTTACAACTATAGAGACTACGAGTTATACAAGGAAGCTTTAAGAAAGAGTTTGATTTTTTGGAAGGATAAGAAGATTCATGCAAATGAAACTGGTATGCCTCTTTCTACATGGCAGTTGATTCATTCACACCATATTTGTGGATGACAGATATGGCGTGAAGGCAAACAAGAATCAGATCATCATAGGGGATGCATTTGCACTGTATTTGTGGACGACAGATACAGCACAAACGGGTATAAACAAGGTTCTAGCTACTCGCGTCACATCTGCAAAGAGAAGCTTGCATGGTCGTTTTTGCATGATCGATATGATGCAAATACAATCGAGCATTGTATTGAATTTGTTGAGGAATGACAAATGATGTATGCTCCAGGAAGAGATGTCCCAAATCCCATTTGCACAATGGAGAAAGAGGGAACCATCAGGAGCCTATAAAGTGATGTACCTTCTTATCATTTTGGAATATAATTGTACTTTTTCCTTTCAATCATTCTCAGTATCATACTCAAGATTGTGTTTATGAGTCCAAACTTCCATCTTGGAACCTAATTCACTTGAGTAACAGTTAGGTATCTAATATATGTCATCATGAACATTGTCTTTGTGTTCCATCCGCCATAGCCATGCTCTAGATCCATGCATTTCAACACGGTATCAAAGCTCAGCTAAGCATGCACAACTCCATACACTACTTCTTTAGTCTCTCTTCTCCTTTGGTCATCTTTGTCTAGCTCACATCTAGCTCATGACTCCATTTTCAACTTCATCTTCATCTTGACCTTGTGTCTGCCATAGTCAGAATAGTACCTACCCTACTTTGAGCAGCTGGATCTCTCTCTACATGCCATATCTTCCAGTGCTTCCTTCTAGGAAAGTGTTTTTTAACTTCTAAACCTTCTCCATGGCACATAAAATACCAACATTGCCCCTAGTCAAAGCTCAGCATTGTCAAGATTTACCATCATTGTCTGAATTGTGTTGAATTCTAGTTGTACTATTGTTGTTGGCGCACAAGCTGCGATCCTTCATTCGACCATAGGGCAATCAAAGGTGGCTAATGAGCTTATTTCCCATCAAAGGACTCATCAAATTGATGCCTCTATAGGCTACTGTGACAAAAAAACCAATCAGGTCTATCAGAAACCCTAAAGACTCCATAGCCAAAACCTCAAAAGCTTGACATTTTTCAATGGGTCTTCTCACTGATGCTATCAACAATGACTTTAATCACTGAGCTACAAGCACTAAAGTTCACGGCAAGATTCACCCATCAAATATACAAGGAGGGAAGACTTTGGAAGAATTGAAGACCTCAAGCACCGATATCCAACACTAAGCTCAAAGAATAGTATCCCCCATTAGGAAAAAAATGAACTCACAAATGGGCCTTTTAGCCCTCCCCCTCTCTCCTCCTTAAAACAAGGAAAAGAGGAGAGAAGAATAGTAAAATAATCCTCCTCTCTCTCCACTTTTGCAATCTCGTTTTGCCTTTTTTATATTATCTACAAAGATATACTCAGATTCCTTTTCTCTCCTCATTCAAGAAGTCTTTTTCAACCAAATTTTATATTCAAAAAGGAGTTAGTTACGGGAGTGTGGTGCTTTGTTTCAATGCAAAATGATTAGTAGATACGAGGTAATTGATTTTTTAATCGAGAACAAGAAAAATGAAAATTTTAAAGTTCCTTTTAAGATATTTTGGGGATTTTTTATATCTAGCTTTTGGTCAAAAAACAAACCAACTGGTCAAATTTCATGTTTTTTGGAGATGTTTTTGGAGGCAAAATAGAAATATCTAAAATACAAAAAAGTCTTGGACATCCCTACCCTCTGAGCTATTTCCCCCCATATCTATACTCTCTCATGGCTCTATTGTGACCTCTTCTCTGTGTTTATGCAACCTTCATTAACAAAGTGAATTACTTACACCCTCCTTTCCCCTGGCACCTTTGTGTGCCTCTCTGTGCATCTCCACTCTACCTCTTGTGACAACCAAGTAGGCTCCCCGTTTCTATTAATAGTAAAATGAATACATGAAACAAGGAGCTGCATATTGAGGTAGAGATTGAATATGCCCCATTATTCAAAAGAACCCAGTATACCAGTGTCAACCCTTAGGTTTTGCAGAGTTATATGCAAATGGGATTGAAACATGTGGATTTGTGGGTTGATGGGGGAATCTACCCAATTGACCCCTTAAACAATAGACCTCCAACTTTCTCAGGAATCACAAATGGGCTGAAGTATGTGTGCGAGGGTGAAAATGGGTTACTTGGTTATACTAGGCGGCTCAATGATCAGGCATTCAAAGTATTTACAACTTGCCAAGCAACCATAAAAAATTGCTGTGATGTGATCGATGCACATCAACTTCATATACAACAGCTCATAGGACAAGTGGTACAACTGAATGATACTGTAATTCAACAAAACAATCAAATTATTTCAATGCAGGACACTGTCCATGACATTGGTATCTCATATGAGGAGGCAAATGCACAATTGGAAGACTTGACAAAGATCAACAGCAAGCTAACACATGAGCGCAAATGAAAGAAGAAGCTAATCAATGAGTTAATTGTGAATAGTGGCCAGTGGAAGCGACATATCAAAGCATGTAAGGTAGCTCAGAAAGAGAACCTAGGTGAGGGTGAGGTTGGATCGTGTATTAGTAGATTGTTGAAGGCAAGTACACTGGAAAACGCTTTGAGCAATCGTAAGTTTAAGGCTGTGAAGGAAAAGGTGATTGAGTGCACATTAAAAGATGTGTCAAAAGAGTTCTCAGCTATGGATGCACAATCTTTTTGAGACAGGGCCGGCATTAGCACAACGACTTACTCAAAGATATTCAAAGGTGTGAAGGTTGGGTTTGGTCGTGTGCTAAAGAGAAATAGAATCGTGCCTCTTCCTCAACCTTCAAAGTTAATAGAGGCCCAACGGCAACTTAATACAAAGGTTTTGGAGTTGATAGAAGATCCCATGCATGTTCAATGTGTGGAAACACTAAAGGTTGGGACCAAAAATGCATATGAGGTGAAGTTCACCAAACTCAATAATTAATATTTAGATTTGAACAAGGTGCAATCGGCAATGGTAATGTACTACAATATGTCTGTTGAGGAATGTAATGCTAAATTGCAGTTTGTTATAAAATTAGATGAAAGTGAGGTCGTCAAAGGAGTAAAGCTTAAAAGAGTTAGTGTAACTCTAATGAATAGAGCTTTACAATTCGATAAGAACAACCCAAGGAAATTTAGTGTTCAATCTGAGCGCCATGTGTGGTGGCTCGTTGCATTTGAAGTTCCTAAGGAAACATTTGAGGTATTGTAGCTATTCTTTATGCACACAAGCATTCCAAGCATCATCGATCGTCAGGAACATGGTGAGATGCTCTCGGTTGAAGGGTATGGTAAATACTTGGTTGAATGGCATATTGTAGGAGACTTGAAAACTTTAAAATGCATGTGTGGAATCTCCAATGGTGCAAATACAAAGAATCCATGCCTATATTGCTTGACAGAGAGGGTGGAAGGAAAGGACGGAAAGAAGAACTGGTGAAAGGTGACAAGTGTTGCACCGACGCGCAATAGAGAAGATCCCACTTGGAAGCCCATCTTCAACATTCTCTTGGATCGTATTCACATTTCTTCATTGCATGCTTTTGTCAAAATCATGGAACTTATATATGAATACATTTGCTTTGCTTATAGGATGCAACCATAAAAAGAAGCCATTGCAACATGTAGGAATGTGGAGCGAGTGCTATCAGAAATTGGGCTACACAAGCATCAAGTGACGATTGAAAAAGATGAGAAGAGATCAGGAAAATCTGGTAACTTGCCAAAAAAGCTTTGCTTTGGAGGAGCAAAGGCTAGGAAGTTTCTCTCAGTACCCATCAATGAGGAAGGGAATGTCATGGTTTGTCGGCCGCAGGACTACGATGGGTGGAAAAAGTTACATTTTGTAGTTCCTGATGGAAGTAATGGAGGAAAAACAAGATTGACCAAAGCTAAGGTTTGGATAAGTCTTAACAAATTATCTCCCTTACTTCTCAAGATGGTGTTTAATAATGAAGATAAGTAAGAATTTATCAATGATGTGATTAGCTTCTACGAAAATATGGTGGAAGCATGGGGCAAAAGCTCTATCACACATTACATGGTGCGTACTAAGTTAATATATTAAAATTGTATGAATTGTATAAACTATTGAGCATAGTTTTACTCATGTGTGATATGTGTCTTTGTAGCATCTCCTTGAGGCACATGGGCCATACTTTGCAGAAAAGGGAAGCATCGGAATTTGGACCAGACAAGGGATGGAAAATTCACATTGGATAGCGTGTGGTGCATATCAAAGAAAAACTGATCATGGTGGAGGGGTGTATGGTAGCAATCCAATGATCCAATTGCTATCTTGGTGGTATAGGATTATAGTAGCAGATGAAGCTAAACTCTCCCAAAAGAGAGCAAATGAAAGTGTTGATGAATCGGCTGCAGACATGATGGAATCACGTCGTGTCACTAAAAGAGTGCGTTATGAAGCCTCAAGTGCCAAAGAAAACCATGCCAAGTGGCTAGAAACAAGGCTTCAACAAGGTAGCAAATGGGTTCGAAAAGAGCTAAGATAATAAGATGAACAATGTGAGTCAGTGTGAATGCAATTCATAGTTTAAGAGAGAAAGAGAGTGTGTGCATCTATGTGAATGAGACTCATAGTTCAGGGTTATATAAAAGAGGGTTTCACTTTCTATCTTATTCATTGAGTTCTCACATTTCTTGTGCAGGAACATCACATAAACATGTCTCTTGTACTATAGAAGCCCATTATGCCATGTAAAATTAGAATACTCTTCATCTCTTCCTTGCTAAAATTCTTTCATCATAATGGTTTCTTTCTCATCAAGCAAATACTCTTCTTGTATGCCATGGATCCAATATTTGTATAGAATAGAGATTGAAAAAAGTGAACATGCCCATATTCTTGACAAAACATCCACCATCACAATGTTATGTTTACCTACCATGTGAAAAAAATCAAAATCATAGCCTTGATGTGTAGACAACAATCATCTTTGCTTAGGAGATAAAGTAGGTTGTGAAAGGAAATATTTTAGTACATGATTATCACTCTTGACCTTCAAATTTCTACCAGAGATATAGTGGTGTCACTTTTTGATAGCATGAAGAATTGTGAGCATCTCTTGCTCATATACATGAAGGTGATATCCTTATTATCAAGCTTCCTAGTTTTGTAGGTAATGACTCCATAATCTTGACATAGAATATCCCCTACACCTCTTCCACCAGCATCTACCAGTATAGTGAATTCCTAAGAAAATTTAGGGCATGCCAAAATAGGTATTGAAATTAGGAGTGACTTTAGCTCATTGAAGCTTTTATCTATTATAGGTCCCAAAAGAAAACCTCTTTTTGCATCCGATCAATCTATGGAGCTACAACATGTGCATAATTTTTAATGAATCACCAATAGAAATATAATAATCCAATGAGTCCTCTCAAAGATGTAGAATTAGTAGAAGTATGCTAATTCTTGATGCATAGAACCTCCTTTGGGTCCACTCTAATCCCACTCACATTGACTATGTAACCTAAGTATTCCACTTCATGCTCCATAAAATATTACTTTGACTCTTTTGCAAATATTTTATGTCCTCTCAATGTGTCAAATACCTTTGGCGCATGCCTTAAATGCTCCTCTTTGAACTTCCTATATATGAGAATGTCATCAAAGAAAACAAGGATTTCTTTGAACAAGAAGGGATGCAAAATATTATTCATAAGTTCTTAAAAAGTATTTGGAGTAATTTAAAGTCCAAAAGGCATCAACGAGAATTGATATAATCCACATTCAGTCCTATTCATCCCCCTCTTTCATATAGATTTGATAATACCCTGAATAAAGGTCTATCTTAATAAAGACCTTACATCCTTAAGTTCATCTAAGAGATCATTAATATCGGGAATGGGATTCCTATTTTTTATTGTGGACTTGTTTAACTCCTTGTAAATCAGTACACATATGGAATGTCTTATCCTTCTTCTTCACTAGTAACATTGGAGAGGTAAAAGGTGACTAGCTTGATTAAATCAATCCCATCTGTAGCAACTCCTCAGCTTGCCACTGCACTTCCTCACACTCAAACTTAGATGTTTTGTAGGGTGGCTTGCTGATAGGTTTGCTATTAGGTTCCAAGTGAATAGGATGATCAACCTCTCTCTTGGGTGGCAATGAAGATGTTAGCTGAAATAAATCTTTATATTCTTCTAACAACTTGCGTAATGCTAAATATCTTCTTCTTTGAAGTGAGTGTGGGTTGATCTTCATCCTCTTTGGAAAGAACAAGAGTGAATACACAAGGCTTAGCATTGATATCTCTCTTCAACTTCTTCATAAAGAAGAGAGAATGTATATATGGGATGTCTTATTCTTCTTCTTCACTAGTAAAAAGAAGAGGCAAAAGATGACTAGCTTGATTGAATCAACCCCATCTACAAAGCAAGTCCTTGACTTTCCATTCCATCTCCTCACAATAAAACATAGGTAATGTGGAGGGTGGCTTGTTGTTAGGTTTAGTATTAGGTGCCAAGTCAATAGGATGATCAACCTCTCTCTTGGGTGGCAATGAAGATTGTAGCTTAAATAAGTTTTTATATTCTTCTAACAACTTGCACAATGCTAAATATATTCTTCTTTGAAGTGAGTGTGGGTTGATCTTTATTCTCTTTGGAAAGAAAGAACAAGAGCAAATACACAAGGCTTAGCATTGATATCTCTCTTCAACTTCTTCATAGAAATAGCCTCCACTTACTTTTGATCCATCCCATGCAATATTACCAACTATCCACCCCATGGAAATTCCAATTGTATTAAATTCAAGTCCACACTAGGCCTTCCAAGTGTTTTCAATCAATCATAGTTAATAGCTATGTCAATGGATCCCATCTCTAAGGCTACAAGATCAACTTGAATAGTACGTGATGGTGACAACTTGATAGAAGTGTACGGGCACACTTCATGACTAGCTTCAAAATCCCCATTGGTAACTTGTACCCTTATGGCACATGCATATTCTTAAGTAGTAGCTTTAGTCTATCCAAAGATTTTATATTCCACAAAATTATGTGTGATACCTTTATCCATAAGAACCATGGAGGAATGTAGAAGATTTTTGAAGATCTTGTAGTGTAGAATGCATATGCAACCATAGATGCTACTACTATATGGACTAAAAATAGAGAGATCTCCAGTGCAAGTAAGAAAGCAGAGTTATGGGCCCATGCCATATAGACTATAGGTAAGGGTAAAGTGCCAAAGATAGAGCTAAATAATGTAGGTTAGAGTATTAGAGAGAAGATTGGGTGGGATTTTCCTATGGATTCCTATTCTGTCTATGCTTTTTTGGTAAAGCAACAAAACCTAAATTTAATAGAGAAAGATAGAAGAAAACAAGATGATAGGAACCTAGGGAGCTTAAAGAGGATTACTAGAGGGGGTGGCAGCAGTCTAAGCCTCCTACTAAACCCAATCCATAGCAAAATATGGAAGATGTCTAGATGAAGAAGAAAAGAAAAGAAAAGAAATAGAAAAAGCCAAAGAGAAAGCAACCAAGACACATGCTATTCTTTGACATAGAGATAACCACAGATCTTAAAAAGATTTTGGAAGAGAGGATTCTAAATAGTAAAATCAACTTTACATTGGGCAGATTCTTGGAATAACAAAAAGAGAGTTCCATGAAGAGATAATAGAAATTATAAAAAGAAAAAGACACTTTGTGAATGTCAACTCAGGCTATGATACAAAGTGAAGAAGAAACAAGTTTACAAGATATACAATTGGATTTCAAAGATGATGTAGATGCAAAGACTGCCTATGAAAGAAGAAAAATAACTTATTCTAGACAATGCTAAAGTGAAGAGTGTCACAAAGAAAACAATGATATGTAGTAAATACACAAGAGATGTGTGGCCAATTTACTATACAAAGGATGATGTGACTTCAAGGGTGATACCTGGGAGTCAGTATTCTAGGAACCATTAGGCCTATGCTATCATAGAGACTATACTGAAGGTTGGAGAGATCAAAATTCCATGTGTTGCATTGATAGACCATGGTTTAGAGATAAATGTCATGGTGTGAAGAGTATTTATGAGAATGGAAGATGGCTTGTGGTTGTTGACCAATGGATGGAGGATGCGGGCAGCCAACAACTTGACATAAGATCTATATGTTGCCTATCTAAACACGAATATTTATGTATGGGATATATAGGATGATCACCATTTCTTTGTGCAAGATTCTTCATCATACCCAGTGATCTTAGGGAAACCATTTATTATTACAACAAGGATGGAGATTAGTCCTATGCAAGAATGAAGAGCAAAGATAATACAAGAGTAGTGTAGTTTATGATAGTGTGTGTCGACAATCATGTAGGAAACATGGATACATTGAGGGATTATCCACAACCTCCAAATGCCAGAGAATTATAGTAGTTGGGTTTTCAGTAAGTATTGCTATAATGTGGGACTATGATGGTATTGAGAAAATAAAGCCCTTACCAATTATTGTAGGTGAAGATGCTTTTACTTTAGGCTTCATAGAATTCTCAATAGCAACTATTGTAAAATTCTAAAGGATTTAACAAACAAATAGAGCTTCTAGATAGTGTTTGTAGGGTAGAAAAGAGTATGAAAGAGTAGAGTTTATTGCAAAATGATGAGGGGATTACAAAATTTATAATGTGTTATCTTTTGAAACATATTTGTGGAAATTTTAGATATGTTGAAAATAGAACAAAGAATTGGGTCTACCATTATGCATGTAAATTCTTTGGATATGTTTCAAGTTATTGTTGAATTTATGATGCATGAAGAGCAAGAGCTTGAAGATGAAGATGTAGAGCATGATATTGAAGAAGAAGAAGATTCAAAGCTTATAGAAGATGATGAAGACCTCAAACTAGCAGAAGAGTAAGTGGTACATGCTAAACAATGTGCAAATTTAGAGGGTATAGATGTCATGTGGTTATAGGTTCAGTGAATGAAGACATAAGAAAGACCATTTATATAAAGACACATAATAAGAGCTTGAAGATGAAGAGACAGAGTAAGATAGTAAATAAGAAGAAGTTCAAAGCTTATGGAAGATGATGAAGACCTTAAACATGCAAAAGAGGAACTAACACATGTTAAAGGTTGTGTAGATTTAGAGGGGATGGATGCCATGTGGTTATAGGTTCAGTGAAGGAAAACATAGTAAAGACCATTTATACAAAGACACATGGTAGGGAGTCTTTAGAGGGTTCTCTAGGATCACAATTAGTCTTTGAGATAGTTTGAGTAACCAATATTAAGTTTTGATAACCTAATGAGAAAATTTGGGTGGATTTAAATCCATGTAAGGACTTATTTTGAGGGGTGCAAGTTTTCCAAGCAAAAAAAAAGTGGTGTGTTTACAAAAAAGAAGTTTTATTGGCTATTTTAGAAGGTTTTTTGTAGTTTTTTTTGGCAATACCTTGTTGATCAGGTCTACTTGCTTCAATTTGAGTATCTAGATGACCCTATATTGATTTGGTATGACAAGGAGTTATGGTCGAAACAAGTTGCAACTAGGCATAGAAGAAAACGAATTCAAGAAAAGTACTGAAGTAAAGAAGGAGAATACTAAGAGATGCTTGTGGATGCATCTTTATGACATATATTGAGAAGATTTGAAACCATTCTCTTGCTATGATTAACAAGGCTAAAGTAAACGATAAGGTGCCTTTAGCCTAGAAAGACCTACCTGTATGAGGTTATTTTTGGGACAAATCTAAAGCTATCTTTACCTCCAATTGTAGGTAAGGATTGATAGTGTTTGTGTGAATGTAATCAAAGAGATCTCACAAGGTTTAACCAAAGAAAGAGGGATAAAGTGGTTTTTGGTTTTTAAATTAATATCTAGGCTATTTTGGCAACATATTCTATAATATTTCCAAGTGTTTCCCTTGTATTAGTTGTGGTAATTTTCTTTTAGGCAAAAAGAGTGGTGGTGATCTATCATTTTAGACAAAGTTTGTGTAAGCTATCATCTTAGGCATATTGCATTTAGCTTGAAGGGATTTATTTGTAGTTGTACAGAGTTTATATGTTTCTCTTTTCCTTGATCCGTAGCGGATTTAGGGTTAGATCTTTCATATATCTTCTCATTTCCTTGATCCCTAGGAGATTTAGGCTTAGATCTATCCAACCCTTGACAACACAAACACAAGAAACACTTTGCTCAACCATTAAAAAAAAACCAAAATACCAAGGTTGGATGATTAGTGATCCTTTGCCACAAGTATGCAATTCGTGAGGCATTTTTGCTTGCTATAGTGTTGTTTAGTAACTCTTACTAGTGAATAATTGATACTAGTAATCAATTATTCGTGAGGCCATTTTTGCTTGCTATAGTGTCGTGTAGTAACTCTTACTAATGAATAATTGATACTAGTAATCACCTAAATACTAGCTCACATGATGGTGGTTCACATACACACACGCACACGCACACGCACACGCACACGCACACGCACACGCACACGCACACATTGAATATTAGAGGTTAGTGTTAAAATTTATAATCTAGTAGATTCATTAAAAGTCATGAGTAGAACTATATCAATTAGTAATTGAAATTCAAAAGTTAAGAAGTTATATCAATGGAATATTAGTAATAAAATATATAATTTATGCTAGTAAGAATAGATTTTTAAGAAAATAAATCTTATTCTAAGAAAACTAAGAAAGTTATTAATAGCCTAAAGGTGTCTCTAATATAATCATGATTGTGAAGTTAAATTGTTGGAACCTCCCAAGTTAAAAAATCCGATGCAAAAAATCTAAAGAAGGAAGCTACCTTGAGAAACTAAATTGCAAAGTGCATTTAGTAAAATTGGATAAGTTAGTCCTAGAGATAATCATAGCACTTTAATATCTCCTCACAATATCTAAACTTGGTAGGGAAGAGATTTGTAGATTGAACTATGCTAGCAATGAAATAAGCCTCCCCTCATCACAATGCATTGAATGAGACTCCACAAGAGTCCTAGTCACAAGGACCATAAGTTGTGTTGGGAAGGATCCATTCATGCATCTAAGAACATGATATAAGTTATAGTTATATTAGACACATTTAGAAGGAGAAGCTTTACTAAGACTTAAGGACCTTAAAAGCAATAGTAAAGTATCTTAGATCAATGAAATGAGCATCCTAAGTCATTAAACTTTGTATTATATATACCAAATAAACTTAACATAAAGAAGGATAACACCATATTGGGGAATATGGGAATTTCCCATAAGTTTGAGACATGTGGTCAAATCTTTGAATTTGTCATAATTTCAACACTATAACTCCAAATTGAGCACTGTATAGCTCAATACATTCTATTTTTCAAGCGCTTTCCAATGATAGGTCACACCATATGGTTTTGAGAACTTATGGGCATGTTATCTGGGTGCCACCTTTTTAGTATTCAAAAAATGGGAATTGGGAGATTCCCAAACTCACTAGTATTGTGTTGGATGCTAGAAATTGTACAAGGTTCACATAGATCTTATGATTTAGTTAAAATCTACTATTGCACCTTGAAAAAGAAACCAATTGATTCAAGTAGCAAGGGGATAATTAAAAAGGCTTGAGATAATCACTAAACTTAGACACTGACAACTTCCTAAGCCCTAGCTTATGCATGTAGCAATGAACTTATTAATAACCATATCCTTAGATGACTAAATCATCTTTAATAATTAAGAGATACGAATGGATTAGAGGAAAGAAGTGAAATGAGAATTGGTAGTCTAGTTAATCTTTAAAGCAACAACTTAAGTTATTTGTTACCTAAGTTCCATCATAACATGCAATGAAAATGAAATGATACATATTACCCTAGGGTAAAGATTAGAGTTAAATTAAAGGGAAGACACTTAAGCCTAATACATTACAATTCGAGCTAATACAAGTTGACATAGAATTATTGAGAGACAGTAAGAGATTACTTATAATTGTGTAGTAATATATGCTAAGAGTATGGGATGGTTTCAATGATTTCTTATGGTAGGAGTGCTACAAGATAAATAACTTTCTTTTAGAAAATTATGATTGTGTTTTATGTTGAAAATTCTAAATTACTGCATGCTTTAGATACCAAGTGGAATTAATTGGCATTGTGCTCCCCAAGGGGTTTACTAGGGCTCTTACACTCAAGCCTGTTTTTTAAATCTACTTATGAGCACATGAAAACTGTCTAGGTAGGATGTCAAGTGTGGGAGGTTCCTCCTTACAATAGCATGAGAGTCAGGGAACTTTGCTTGATTTTGGTAATGCTCAGGAAAGGTTGAGCAAGAATGAGAGCATAAGTAGAAGCAAGAGAAAGCAAGAGCTATGGAGCTTCAAGCAAGAGAGAGAGAGAGAGAAAGATGGTATATGGAAGCTCTAATAGTCACAATGTGTGACCTACCTTCCCTTATTTTATTGCCATAGAAATAATAAAACAATGTGATATTGATGGGCGGCCACCACCTGCAATGTACAAGTGTGCAAGCACTGTGTAGTACAAAGTAAATGTAAGTGGCTACACTTAGGCAGATTTTAACCCACAACAGATGAATGTGCTTTAGTGTTGAGATAACAAGAAAAAATTTACAAAGTACAATGTGTGTACATATAAGTACGACATGATGAGGAATATACATCATCTCATCCTATGCCCATAAGTTTCCTAAGGAAGGCATAACTTTCCACTAGGAGACTTATTAATGAGTACATCTATAGGATTCTTGTCAGTCGAGATCTTAACAAGCTCTATCATCTACTTGTCCTCAATCACCTCTTTGTTGAAGTGGTAATAACTGGCCTCAATGTCCTTGGTATTCACATGAAAGACCAGATTGCATGCCAACTTGATAGAACTCATAGAATCTGAATGCATTGTAGGAGTTGTAGTCGTACCAAGGTTTGCAACTAGATAGCCTAATCATAGGGCCTCCTTGCAAGCCTTAGTAGCTACAATGTCCTTAGCTTTAGTAGTAGACAAGGCTATGCATTTTTGCACCATGTATATCTAAGAAACAACACCTCCAGCAAATGTGAAGATATAGCCAAATGTAGAATTCCTATTGTTTGTAGGTCTTGCATAATCAGAGTCTATGTAGCCCATGATTCTAGTATCTTGGCCACCATAATAAATGCACATATTTGCAATGACCTTAATATATCTCATGATACCCTTCATAGTGTCCCAATGTCATAGGCCAAGTGTCACCATATAATGAGCCACAACTCCCATTGCAAATGCTTTGTCAAGTCTAGTGGCTATCATATCATACATCAAGCTGCTCATTGTGGATGCATATGGAATCTTTGGCATCTTCGGCCTTCTCATCATCTAATTGGTGGGGGAAAATCTACCTAATTGATTTTCACATGAGAAGGTAATGGGAAGTTGATAGATTTACAACCTTGCATATGAAATCACTCAAGTACTCTATGGATGTACTCCCTCTAGGATAAGCAGAGAAGTCCCTTAGAGCGATTGCGTATGATGTACATATCAAGGATATGAGAGGCATGCCCGATGTATTTCATCTCAAAGATATTCTTGAGTTAAGTCTTGAAAGGATCTAGCTTAGCATGAGCTGATATGGATCCATAGTGCTATGATAGTAACCTCATAAATGCATAAAGGCATCACACTTATGATACCATTCCCTAGGTGCCTACTTAAGTCCATAGAGACTCTTTCTTAACTTGCACACTACGTATTTCCTTCCCTTTCCCATAGAGCCCTTAGGCTACTGCATATAAATGTTCTCATGCAAGTCCCCATGTAAGAAAGCCATTTTTACATCCATATGATAAAGCTCCAGATCTAACTATGTAGTCAAGGCTAAAACCAAGCACAAGATGGTCATCTTGACCACAAGGGAGAATATCTTATCAAAGCCAATTTCCTTTTTCTTTTAAATTCTTTGCAACTAAACATGCCTTGTATATTGTCTTAAGGCAACTAGGGGTACTCATGAACTTATACATCCACTTGCGTGGCAATGCATGTTTACCATATGGTAAGAAAGCCAAGTCCCATGTATGATATTTTTGTAGTGAATCGAACTTATACTATATGGCCCTTCCAAGAGTGACTATCATCTCTATGCATACTCCTCATATCTAAGGGGATAATCAAAATCTATCACCAAAACACAATGAATAGAGGGCGATCATGATGACCTCAGTCACCCAAGAAAGAGTTCAAATGGAAGCCTTCAATGCAAAAGAGAATGGCAAGTAAGCGATCAATGGTAGAGCAATGTTTAGAGTTGAACTAAGACTAAATATACATGAGAAAGAGCAGCCTAGATAGTATGCACAAATCAAGTTGGCTTACCTAGGACCTTTGCTACTACTTTGGAGCTTATTGATCACTTACTAGAGCTTAAATGATCTAACGGAAGGCCCTAATCAATGTTGGAAGGTGTAGAAGTGCTTAAGGAAGTAATGGGGCTGATGCATATCTCAATGAGTGGTTGCCATGAAAACTATAAATGAAGCTCTCTTTTTGGGCTAAAGTGAATGTTAATGAAGCTCCTTAAATGTCTTCTTTGATACCAATTGAAAGGTGGAGCAAAAGTGGAAGCAAGAGGAAGTAAGAGCTATGGAGAGAGAGAGAGAGAGAGAGAGAGAGAGAGAGAGAGAGAGAGAGAGAGAGAGAGAGAGAGAGAGAGAGAGAGAGAGAGAGAGAGAGAGAGAGAGAGAGAGAGAGAGAGAGAGAGAGAGAGAGAGAGAGATCTCCATTAGTCACAATGTGTGACTTGCTTTCCCTTATTCTATTACCATAGAAAGGATAAAGAATAAAGTGTTAGTGATGGGTGGCTATCACCTATAGTGTGCATATGTGCGGGTACTATATATAAAGTAAATGTAGGTAGCTAGGCATAGGTGGCCTTTAATGCTCGATAGCTTATGGATGATCCTATGATAGGGTAGAAATTTGCATGAGTATGATATGATGTGTATTAATAGCCTAATATTATAGGCAAGGTGATTGCCCTCTAGTAGGGAAGAACTTTTGTATCTCTAGCTTGTTATGAGCAAAATTGGTTCTATAAATTGTTTTGGAAAAGAATGGCTTACTTGCTTTTGTATATGTGCATTTAATGAAGAAATGAAATAAACCTTGTGCTAAGGGATAATTAATGAAGATGTTTGTATGTGTCAAATAATGCATGTAGTAGTGTACTGTGTTTAGCAAACTAAAAAATACTACATTTATAAATGGGAAGCTGCAATGATCCCATCTTATTAATAAATAATTATTTTCTCTCTTGCATTTTGTCCTCCCCCTCTCCTACAAAATTATATTTTTCCCTCAATTATGCCATTCAGATTTATTCCCAAAACATGCATTAGTTTTTTCCCATCCATAATTACGAACATTAGAATTAAGATTCACAAGGATTGTGCGTGAATTTTGGCAAGGATTGCATGTGAATAAGGAGTTAATAACATAAGGCTTTCAAATAAAATCTTAGGGAGAATATAATAAGAAAAAAAAGAGAAATTACATATAAACTTTTTGCATAAAACTCCCCTCCTAA
Source organism: Lygodium microphyllum (assembly GCF_053477565.2). NCBI lineage: Eukaryota > Viridiplantae > Streptophyta > Polypodiopsida > Schizaeales > Lygodiaceae > Lygodium > Lygodium microphyllum. The sequence continues at coordinate 75,744,351 of NC_141155.1, forward strand.
CCTACATGAAAATCACCCCTAAGAATATATATATATATATATATATATATATATATATATATATATATATATATATATATATATATATATATATATATCCTTAATGTAAATGTCAAAAGAGGGAATGAGAAGCTACATGCATAAGACGATGCATGCAAAGCACGCAGGGCAAGAGCATTTAACACACAAAGCATGCATGAATAAGTGCTAAGTAATAAGGTTTTTAAAAATCATTAGTTATATAAAAAGAAAAAAAATAAAAGAAGGGGGTGGCTTGACCGCCAACCAATGGTGCATCCCCCTTCCCTCAACCTCATCCAATACCTTACCTCCATTGCCATCACCTCTTCCCTCTCTACCCTCCCTCGAAAATTCCTTCTTAATGATCTCTTCAATAAAAGGTACTCTCCCCTCTCCTAAAATTCATTAATTGACTTTTAATAGAGAGTATTCCACCTTTTTGAATCATTAAATGACCTTTCATTAAATAAAGGTACCCTCCCTATTTGTGAATATATTTCATACTATCCCTCTTCTAATTGATATGTTGAATTTTGTATTAAAGACAATTGATTCTTTTACTCTTCTCTTACCATATATTGACATGTTAAAGATCCCATGATGTAAGAAAATCCAAACCCCCTATTTATGAGGCTATTTTGTCTTAATCCTTTCCTAATTGACACGTGGATCATTATATTAAAGATAATCATATCTTTCATTCTCCTTATGCCACATGCTAACATGGCAAGATCTCATGACATAAGGAAAATCCCACCCCCCTCTCCTCCCCTATAAAAACAGGACCAATAGAGAGTAATTGGCAAGTGGGAGACAACTAAGAGTAGAGCAATGCAAGGAAGAGAGGAATGATAAAATACTCATATATTTGAGAGAGAGTGATAAGGCAAAGGTAAATTTCTTGATCATAATTCCTACCCATCTTCTTCTCTCCTCATCGATCATTTGTTATCTCATCTTACTCTTTTCCTTTATCTTGTCCTACTCGCTTTCTTTTCTCCATCCTTCATGCCCCCTATGCAAGAAGGTTAACATGTCTAACGAGGTAGGGCCTACCAATGTGGTGGGTCTGTTTTCTTTAGTGACACTTAGCATAGGGAAAATCATGGCCAATGGCACTATTAATTTTAATGCCCAAAATTAAGTATTTCATGATTAAATATTCAAGGAAAATTTAGAGAACAATAAACTATTTGCATCTTTAATTTGATAACATTTTTTTAAAGAGGAAGAAAAATATCGTTAAGTCACGCATATATGCACATCACGAATTTAGGTATTAGCAACTGGATAAGGTAAGCTTCAAGCATAAGAAATAATACATAATCAATTAGATGAATCCTTCAATTCATGTCCTAACTTATTATCATTTTTAAATCTTGTCTCATAGAAAAAGGGATGGTTATACCCATCCAATGATTAGAAATCATTAGGCTTAAAGAGCATGCAAATATTAACCAAATCACATGCTAGGTGGAACTGACAAAAAGTCAGTATGATTCCCATATTATAAAATGCATATGTTGATAAAAGCATGTATCTAGCTAGTGATACATGTCTAAATTGTTAAAGGATTGACTAGTCAGTATTGATATGACTGCTTGGATTAGAAAAGTGTGACGATTGTATAAAAAATATAAATCTTATAACTCAATAAACAAAATTTTTTGCTTAAGAGGAACTAGTTAGGTATTGGTTGATTAATATGGATTTCTTGTTCAATGGAAGTGTTGTAGTGAGAATGAAGGATAATTGTGGAATTGTTGCTTGATAAAGATATTTTGGCCTAGTTAAAGCCATTTCTGGGTATGGATGAATATGGTTGTTTTTATATACATCTGAAAAAATATATGTCAAAAGTCAAGTAGATAAGAAGTGATGATGTAGTGCAGATTCACTACAAGAGGTAGCACTATGATCAGTGTAGGTTTGCTACAAGAGGCAGCACTATGGTCCACATGTACTCTCCCCAAGGTCTTGCCATCAAAGCTTACACCTAGCTGATTTATATCTATCTAGAGTGTAGATTGCCACCTAGATGAAACTCACACATACAAGGTTTATTCCTAAAGGTGATACGAGAGTTAGTGGGACTTTGGTAGTAATAGTTGAACCGGTCATAAGATAGGAAAATAATTCTCAACGAGCATAGTACATGGGGTTGGTGCATTAGAGAGACCCCAAGTGGAAGAGTGGGTATAGGGTAAGGAAGGTCCCATGTATAGAACCCTCCCTCTTATGGCATGTAGCTAAGGGCTCTAGTTAAAGAAGAAAAATTACATACTTGGTCATAAGATGGAGAAGAAATCCATACAAGTACGATGTGATGAGCCTTGGGAGCCCAAAATTTTATGGGCTAGTTTATTGCTCTAAGAAAGAGAGCGGGTCTTTTTGTATCTAGCTCAATGAGTAGGAATCCAATGTAAAGATTATTAAAGTATACGTTTTGGAAGGACTTTATTTACTACTATGAACCAAGTGCAGTGATTGACCTTATCTCAGTCTTGTAGGGTAATAATGTGATTGCTTGGAGTGAGCACTAGAATATTGTTAGAGAGTGTTAAGTATTGTGGGAACTTCTAGATTGGTCTTCTGGGTGGCCACGTGATTTGTAGTGAGGCTACCCAATTTGATTATTCTTGTGGAGTGCAGACAATAGCAGTTGGGATAGAGCATGGATGGCTACCAAATATTACCTTCTGCAATCAAGCAGGGGTACATTACACGTGGTGTCAGAGCAAATAATTGTTACAATCATGATAGGATATTAACAAAAAGATCATTAAAAGAATTTATGAAATGAAACCAAGTACACTATTAAAGGTCTTTTGGACTACCAATAGGTTTGTGTCCCTAAAATTGATCATAGAAAGCATATGGAATGTGCATTATCACAAGAGAAATTATTTATGAATGGATAGAATCAAGGAACAAAATAAATTAAAACAATGCAATGCTAATTGCTTGTTTTCAAGTACTAAAATTAATATTAGCTGTAGAATTGGAATAATGAGCTACACTGTTATAATTGCAACCAATCAGGCTACTTCCATGCTTAGTGCTCCAATAGAGGAATGAGTGTCTATACGAATGCTCCTCAAAATCCTCATAGGGAGGAAAACTTCGATAATTGAGAATGTGAATGTGGAGTAGGACGTGGAGCTAGAGCATGTGTCTGTGTTATTGTTAGCTATAAATTGGATTTGTCTCTCGATGAAGAACTTGAAAGAGGGTCTATTCAAGCTTTAATCAACAACCAAGGAATTGACCTATAGATTAGGACTTCCATCTCATGTATTCATGTAAGCCTTACATCCCTAACCTTGATCATGCTATGGATGATGATCAAATTGTAATGCCATTTCAAGGAAATTTGGAAGTTCAACCTAATAGAATTCTAGAGATTAGGAAAAAACCTCTTAGGAATTGTCCTCTTCATGATGAGTACCTTATCCAATGAGAAAACTTCCCCAAAGAGGACACTACATGGATTGAGGAGTCTATCCTCAGAAGAGACCACCTCAAGTTTCTCTCAAGATGAGGACATCTCAATTTCTTTAAGGGGAAGAGGATATAATGATTCCATCTTAATATCAACGAATAATAATTTTCTATCTTACATTTTGTTTTGCTCCCTCGAACAATTATATTTCCCCCCAATTATGCCATCGAGATTTCTTTCTAAAATATATATAAAGTTTTCCATGTGCATAATTACGAATGTGAATGAATTTCCATAGGAAGTGTGTGTGAATAAGGAGTTAGTAACATAAACCATTAATCAGATTTAAAAAAATAGAGGAATGGGGGAAGCCTAGTTTTGGGTCACCAACCAATTGTGAAACCCTCCTCCCTTCCTCCACCTCATCCACCACCTCACCCCCACCACCATCACCTCTCCTTTGTCTCCCCTCCCCAAAAATTCCCTCTTAATAACCTCTTTAATAAAAGGTACTCCCCCTCCCCTAAAATTCATCACTCAATCTTTAATAGAGAGTACTCCCTCCCTTTTTAACTCATTAACTAAAATTTCATTAAATATAGGTATCCCTCCTTCCCAAATTGTTGGAGATTTAATGATAATATCCCCCTTCCCCCTATTTATGAGGATGTTTCATACTATCCCCTTCCTAATCGACACATGAAATTTTGTATTAAAGACAATTATATCTTTTACTCTCCTCTTACCAGACCTTGAGATATTAGAGATCCCATGATGTAAGTAGAATCTCACCCCTATTTATAAGGATATTTTGTCATAATCCTCTCCTAATTAACATGCGGATTCTTGCATTAAAGACAATTAGATATTTTATTCTCCTTATGACATACATTGATACATCAAGATCCCATGACATCACTAGAATCCCACTCTCCATGTTCTCCCCTATAAAAGGAGGACCAATAGAGAATAATCGGTAAGTGGGAGACAAATGAGAGTAGAGGGATGTGAGGAGGAGAGAAATGATAAAATACTTGCATATTTGAGAGAGAGTGATAAGGCAAAGTCTAAAATTCCTGATTGTAATTCCTACCCATCTTCTTTTCTTCACATCTATAATCTTTTATCTTGTCCTACCAATTTTCTTTATCCCTTTCTAATAGTCTCTTTTATCCCGTCCTACTTGCTTTCTTTTTCTAATCATTTCTTTTATCTTGCCCTACTTGCTTTCTTTTTCTCCATCCATCATGCCCCATTCTAATCATTTCTTTATCCCATCTTAATCATTTCTTTTATCCCATCCTACTCGTTTTCTTTTTCTCCATCTATCATACTCGCACATAAGAAGGTTAACATGTCTAATGAGGTATGGCCTACCAACACAATGGGTCTTCAGTGACGCTTAGTGTAGGGGAAATCATAGCCAATGATGCCATCAATTCTAATGCCCAAAAATAGGTATTTCATTCTTAAATATTAAAATGTTTGCTATAGAATAATAGATTATCCATACCTTTAATCTAATAGCATTTAAAAAATGAAGGAAAAAATTGTTAAGTTACCCATATATGCACATCATGAATCTAGGTGTTAGCAATTGGATAAGGCATGTGTCAAGCATGAGAACTAATGCATAATCAATTAGATGAATTCTTCAGTTCATATTATGAATTGTTATTATCTTTAAAACTAGTCTCATAGAAAAAGGAATGGTTATACCTATCTAATGATTAGAAATCATGAGACCTAAAGAGCTTACAAATATTTACTAAACAACATGCTAGGTGAAATCGATGAAAAGTCAATGATTCACACCTTATAAAACACAAATGTTAGTGAAAGCATATCATTCTAGCTAGTGGTACATGGCTAAATTATTAAAGTATTGACTAGTGACATTGATACGATCACTTAGATAAAAAAAGTGTGTTCATATAAAAAGTATAAATCTCCTTTCTTAGTAAACTAGAATTTTTTTTTGGAGAAGAATTGGCTAGTTATTGGTTGATTAATATAGATTTATTATTCAATGGAAGTGTCTTAGCTAGAAGGAAGGCTAGTGGTGGAGTTGCTGTTTGATGAATATATTTTGACCTAGTTAAAGCCATTTTGGTTATGGATGAATATGGCTTGGATATGTTTGAGAAGATGTATATCAAAAGTCAAGTAGACAAGATAAGTTGGATGCCTTTCTCATATGGAAAATTTAGGATAAAAAGTTGTACATAGACTTCTCCTAAAGTTCGATCTTAGATTTGGGTCACATGCTATTTTAGGAAAATGGAGATGAGATTTTATCTTATGGGCAGAGGGGTAGAGTTCATTTCCCCCTCGTCTCTCAGTCATTATAAACCAAGTGCGGTGATTGACATGCTCTTTGTCTTGTAAGGTCACAATGTGATTGCCTGGAGTGAGCACTAGAATACTGCTAGATATTGTTAAGTCTTGTAGGCACCTTTAGGTTGATCCTTGTGGGTTGAGGCCAAGCGCTTTGCATTGAGGTAGACCTAGGGCTACCTAGTTAGACCAAAAGACCAAAGTCCAATTATTCTTATGGACTGTAGAGGGTATAGCTAGAATAGACCTTGGATAACTATCAAATGTTACCTTTTGCAATCAAGTACTGGGTACATTAGAGAAGTAGGCAAGCAAATTTTCTCTACGAAAATGCCAAATGGCTACATAGACCCGATTTTTTAGTGCTTTCCAACTAATGGAAAATAGGATCGAGGCCAAACTGTAACTTTCTAGGATTAGGTCTTGGATCTTAACTAAGTGCTATCTTAGGGGAATGTGCTAGGATTTTTCCTTGTGGGTAAAGGGGTTGAGCCCAAATCCTTGTTATCTCTTACTCTCTTTGAACCAAGTGTGGCAATTAATCTGCTCTCAACCTTGGTTGATTACAAAGTGATCTTTAGGGTTGGCCTCTAATATGTTGTCAGGGATTTTTAGATTAGTTAGATTTCTCAAGTTGATTGTCATGGGTTGAGGGAAAAAAAATTGTTGCGAGGTAGACTAAGGTCCACTTAGTTGGCAAAGTTTGAGAATTCTAGTGGAGTCCAAATGGCGATAGTTGAGAGTGGACTCTGAGTGACTACAAAATGTTACCCCAAGCTTAGGCTAGCAAGTATATTACACATGATAAAAAGAAAGTTAAATAGATTGTATGAAAAATATAATGCTTGGATTTTTATTAACAAAATTAAAGAAAACCTTGATTGGTGGTGGAAGCCTTTAATGATGCTGTTGGTATGTGTCCAAAAACATGCATAGTATGCTGTGTTTAAAAAATTGAAGAATAACAATGTTGATGAATGGAAAGTAGGCAAGCAAAATTTTCCTATGAAAATGCCTGATTAGGTGAACCCAATTAGTTGGGTGCTTTTCAGCTAATGGAAAATAAAACCAAGCCAAACAATGATTTCCAAGGATAAAGTCTTAGATCCTGACTAAGCACCATTTTAGGGGATTGAAAGCAAAGGGGTTGAGCAGCCTAGTCCCCCATGTTGAGATATCGAGCTCCACTCGTGATATGCCAGGGTGACCGTTGTGCATTTATGTCACCGACTTGTCAGTTTGCAGATACGGTTGGTACACCGCCCATGAATAATAGCTAGATGACAGCTATCCTTATCTACTCTAGTTCGTGGCTCAATTAGTATGCCGCCTTAGTTAGTTGAGTTTGGTTTGAGACCCATATATAGGGTTCTTCTATTTCTATGTACTTGAGTTCTTTTGGCTTACACAACTAAGAAGAGGAAAACTGTTTTCAGCCTCCACCTTTGTATGTATTCCCCCATTGTGCAAGCAAGAAAGCTACAAGTGAGACTCCTTCCTTCTCTCCCACAATCTTGACATGTTATCAGAGCCTTGTTCCTGGTAAGGAGCTCAAGAAAGCAAGCCAAGCTTGCGGTGTTCTGGTAAGAAGACCAGTGTTGCTTTCATTTTTCTGTTTTGGGAGCAAGTCTCTGCAGCAGGTAGCACAGCCGAGAAGTGCAAGAGTGCATTGTCTCAGGTTGAGACGCCCTTCGCGGTGAAGCAAGAGGGCACTATATGCTACGGGAAAGGGCTTTTGCTCTTGAATGCCCTATTTTTTTGATTTGAGGCCATTTCGGGCCTTGTTTTGGAGGCACAAGTTTTCTGCACGCACTCAGGAAAAGGCCCAGTTTTATGCTGTGCGACAACTGTTCTACAAGTCGGTGAAAAGTTACTGTAGAGATTGCATCGTATGCTTGTGCGCAGAGACATTGGGAGTTACAGAATCATCCTTGTTGCCTGTTGATGCAAAATCGTCACTAGGAAGTGACTGTGTGGTCAAATATCACTTTCGTTAGTTTTGCAGATTAGCCCTTGTGAGGCTGAAGCTGTGTTCTTTGCAGTGACAGAATTTTTTGCAGTGTTCTATAATGGTGTCTGATTCTCTCTCACAGATTGTCACTGAAAAGCTTGACAAGAACAACTTCCAAGCATGGAAGTTTAGAATGACGAATTTCCTTATGGGAAAAGGATATTGGGAATTTGTTGCAGGAAATGAAGAAGAACCAGTTCTTCCTGATGTTCCCAATCAACAGCAAATGCAGGCATTTAAAGCATGGCATGAGAGAGCCAAGAAAGTTATATACTGGTTGTCTATCATCATTTCAGACACTATGATTGTGCATATTCAAGATGCAAGTATGCCAAAGGAGGCATGGGATACTTTGTCAAAAATGTATAGCACAAATACGCAAGCCAGGAAAATGCAACTCAAACAAGAGTTGCATAATGTGCAAAGAGAAAATATGAGCATCAATGACTACCACATGAAGGTGAAGAAGATTGCAGATGGACTTGCTTCCATTGGGTTGCCAGTGGAAGGTGATGATTTAGTTTCTGTGACCTTGAATGGTCTAGAAAAGGATTATGCATAGTTTCGAACATCCATTTCCGTCCATGAAAGATTTCCTGATTTTGAGGAGTTGATTGCTCTTCTAATTTCTGAGGAGCAGAGAAATGGTGGTGCATCTTCTTCAGGAGGAACTTCAAAAGAAGTTGTCTTCTACTCAAATGCTGGAAGAAGTAGAGGCAAAGGTAGAGGAGGCCGTGGTAGAAATCAGAATATGCAGTAGACTCAAGAAAACCAGTCCTATGGAGGAGGACGTGGTAACTCTAGAGGCAGGGGGAGCCAAAGAGGTCGTGGTGGATGGCAAAGAGGCCAAAATGCAAACAGTAATGTTGAATGCTACTACTGTGGTAAAATGGGTCATATGGCTAAAGACTGCTAGAATGACATCATGAATGGAAAATTGCAACAAGGGAATTATGCATCTTCTAGGAGAAAGGGTGATGACAGAAATGAGCATTTGTTTATGGTGCAGCACATGAACAATTCTGTGACAAGTGCAGAAGAAAGCAACGATGTATGGTATGTTGACTCAGGTGCATCAAACCACATGAAAGGTCATGCAGAATAGATGGAGGATGCAAGGAAAATGGAAAAACCAGGATTTGTGGAGACTGGTGATGATACTGCACATCCTATTGTGCAGATTGGAAAAATTCATTTGTCTATGCAGGATGGGAAAAATAAATACATATCCAATGTATTTCATGTCCCGAATATCACCAAGAATCTGGTTTCTATTGGTCAAATGGTTGAGCAGGGCTTGTAGGTCAGATTTAATCCTCATGGATGCTTTGTTGAGGATATGAAAAATAAAGGTCGCTTGATAGCAAAAGGAAAGAAGAAGGACAGAATGTTTATGTTGGATGCAGACATGTCTGAATTGAGTGCAGCAATGTTTGCACATGGCACCGGTGTAGTTGCAGATATTGATATCTGGCATAAACGCATTGGTCATGTTAATGTACATCAACTTAAATCAATGCAGGCCCAAAATATTGTTGAAGGATTGCCTAAATTCAAGGTTGCAGAAATGCATAAGGTATGTGAAGCCTGCCAATTTGGAAAACAGGCAAGGAAACCATTTCCTAGACATGTTGAAGAGAGTAAGAAGCCATTGGAATTAATCCACTCTGATGTGTGGACTACTAAAGCTGCATCTCTTGGAGGCTTCATTATTTTGTCACTTTTATTGATGACTATAGCATAAAATTTGGGCGTATTTCATGAAAAAGAAAAGTGAAGTTTTTGGGCATTTCAAAACTCTTAAAGCTATGGTTGAAAAAGAAACATGCCTGCAAATAAAATGCCTAAGGTCAGATGGAGGGGGAGAGTACCTCTCAAATGAGTTTGCAAGGTTCCTGCAGGAGCATGGCATAAAGCAGCAATATTCATGCAGTCATATCCCACAACAAAATGGAATTGCAGAAAGGAAAAATAGGCATATTGGAGAGGTATCTCGTGCCATGCTCAATGAAAAAGACTTTCTAGATTTTTATTGGGCTGAGGCAGTTGCTACAGCAGTCTACATTATGAACAGGACTCCCACTGCAGCAATACATGGGATGACTCCAGAGGAGAGGTATATTGGTAGGAAACCAGATATTTCTCATTTGAAAATTTTTGGTTGCATTGCCTATGTTCATGTGCCAGATGAGTTGAGATCCAAATTGGATCCAAAAGCTAAGAAGTGCATCTTTATTGGTTACTCTTTGCAGCAGAAAGGGTATAGATGCTATAACCCTTTTAGTCGTAAGTTTACAGTGAGCAGAGATGTTGTTTTTGATGAGATGAGTAGTTGGTATAAACCAGTAAATGTGATTGATGATGTAGATGCACAAAATGGTAATGCTGCACAGAATTCACAGCAGCAGTCACAAAATATTAGTGGACCTGGAGCGTCCTCTAGCAGTGGTTCACATTCTTTGCCATGGACAGGCAGATTGAGATCAGGAGAATCTTCTCAAAGCAATGCAAATAGTGGTATTCAGGTATCACGAAAAGGAAAAGAGAAGGTAGATCAGCCCATGTTTGATGTGAATGCAGGTCACTCTTATGTGGATGGTGAATCTAGTGGCTCAGAATAGAGCATTGATGATGAGTTGGGTATTCCTATTGTTACACCTGGAGTAAGGAAGACCAGGGATGTTTTGAGAGCACCCGGGAGTGAACCTACTTTGCGTAGGTCTACCAGAGCTAGGTATCCTGTGGATAGGCTGAAATATGATGGATTTACAGCCATTCACCATGCCTATATGGTCAAAGTGATACAAGAACCAGAACCCACTTCTTTTGAGCAAGCCATGGGAAAAGAAAAATGGGAGAAAGCCATGGATGAAGAAATGGATGCCTTGGAAGCAAATGCTACATGGGAATTGGTACCTTTGCCTAAAGGTAAGAATGCAATTGGTTGTAAGTGGGTTTATAAGGTGAAGCACAATGCAGATGGTTTTGTGAACAGATACAAGGCAAGATTAGTAGTCAAGGGCTATGCACAAACATATGGCATTGATTATGAAGAAACATTCAGTCCGGTTGCAAGGATGGCAACCGTAAGAGTAGTCATTGCTACGGCTGCATCAAAGGAATAATCTTTACATCAGATGGATGTAAAGAATGCCTTCTTGCATGGCGATTTGCAAGAAGAGATATATATGGAGCAACCACCAGGTTATGTGCATGTTGTTCATCCTGAGTTTGTTTGCAGGTTGAAGAAAGCATTGTATGGCTTGAAGCAAGCACCTAGAGCATGGTTTGACAAGATAGGACCGTATCTTGTCACTATTGGCTTTCAGATTTCCAAGGCAGATTTCTCACTTTATGTGAGAAAAACAGAGAAAGATATTATGCTGCTTGTCATTTATGTTGATGATTTGATTATCACAGGTGATAGTGATGAAGATATCCTTCATGTGAAAATGCTATTGAAGCAGAAGTTTGAGATGAAGGATTTGGGAGAGCTACGTTATTTCTTGGGCATTGAGGTGATTAGATCACCAAATGGGATATGGCTCTTACAGAGGCAGTATGGATTGGACATGCTGTCCAAATATGGGATGACAGGATGTAAGCCTATTTCAGTTCCTTTGGAGCAGAATGTGAAGCTGAGCGCAGATGCAGGTGAGCTTCTGGAAGACCCTACTATGTACAGACGCATAGTAGGAAGTTTGATTTATATGACTATTACCAGGCCAGATTTGAGCTATGGTGTTGGATTGGTAAGTTAGTTTATACAGGCTCCAAGAAAACCGCATTTAGATGCGGCTAGACGCATACTCATGTATGTGAAGTCCACATTGTAGTATGGACTACTTTATGAGATTGGGGTTCAGATACAGTTGCATGGATACACTGATGCTGATTGGGCTGGTAGTATTTCTGATAGACGATCTACGAGTGGATATGTGTTCTCTTTTGGGAGTGCTGCAGTCACTTGGAGCAGCAAGAAACAGCCTACAGTTGCCTTGTCGAGCACAGAGGCTGAGTACAGGGGTGCAGCAATGGCTGCATGTGAGGTAGCTTGGTTGCATAAGCTACTTTATGATATGCATCAGCCTACAAATGGGCCAGTTGTCATTTATTGTGACAGCATGAGTAGTATACACTTGGCAAATAACCCAGTCTATCATGCTAGAACAAAGCACATTGAGGTGCATTATCACTATGTGCGGGAGAGGGTTTTACTAGGTCTTATTGATCTAGTTTATATCAGCACAGAGGATCAGGTAGCTGACATATTCACGAAGGCATTGGGTGCAGAGAAGCTGTGCAAGTTCAGAGACCTGCTTGGTGTGCAGGAATTGGGATTGAGCTCGAGGGGGAGTGTTGAGATATCGAGCTCCACTCGTGATATGCCAGGGTGACCATTGTGCATTTATGTCACCGACTTGTCAGTTGCAGATGTGATTGGTACACCGCCCATGAATAATAGCTAGATGACAGCTATCCTTATCTACTCTAGTTCGTGGCTCAATTAGTATGCCGCCTTAGTTAGTTGAGTTTGGTTTGAGACCCATATATAGGGTTCTTCTATTTCTATGTACTTGAGTTCTTTTGGCTTACACAACTAAGAAGAGGAAAACTGTTTTCAGCCTCCACCTTTGTGTGTATTCCCCCATTATGCAAGCAAGAAAGCTACAAGTGAGACTCCTTCCTTCTCTCCCACAATCTTGACACCCCAATCTCTCCCTCTCTTTGAACAAAGTGTGGCAATTAGTCCACTCTTAGCCTTGGCTAATTACAAAGTGAACCTCAAGATTGGGTGCTAGAATGCTATTAGATCTATCCTTGTGGATTGAGATCAAATGCTTCATTACAAGGTGGACTACCTAGTTGGCAAGGTCTAAAATTTCTATTGGAGTCAGGATGGTGATAGTTGGGAGTGGACCTTGAGAAACTACTATATATTGCCTTTGGCTTAGGCTGATAGGTATGCTTATATAATTACTCATAAATTATTGAAATTTATATGAAAGTAAGATGATTTTATATGTATTTTTTTTGTGGATTTTTAAAATCTATATACCACATGATACTGACTTGTTATATGTAGCATGCGCATGTGACACTAGTCACATTGTGCTTGGTAGATAGATGGTAGGGAAACAATGATGGATTCTATTAGCACCATGATATTTCGTGTGTATATACATAATTTATTTGAGTGAACTATTGTGCAAGGCCTATAAGGCTTGGTAATTATTTTGTAAGACATTAGAATATATTTGCTAGAATAATAGTTAGAAAATATTAGAGCAAAGTAAGGTGTTCATGCAAAGAAAGTAAGAGTCCAAAAAAGGGTTGCTTTTCAATGATATTTTTTAGCACAAAAGCTTAATACAAATCATCAATACATGCACGGAGAAGGTTCTCACCCATGCATGGGGGGAGATTGTACCCAATCCTATGTCATGCATGCTATTCTCAATTCTCTTCTCTCTCCTGCAACTTGTATTCTTTAAAATTTTAAAATAATAATTTTGTTGTATGATGAAGGGTATCAACATTGGTATTAGAGTCTACATGTTTGGAGGATGTGTCAACATAATAAGTGAAGGCAATACATACATCCTTGAGGATCATGTCACTTCCATCAACAAGCATCAGCCTTTTATCTATTGGATCAAAGCCTTGCAAAAAGTGGTTCTCTCTCCTCTTCAAGAATCAGGAGACATGTAGATCTAGTTTAAAGGATTCCACCATAAGGTTATAGGCTTTACCTACTCAATAGATAAATCTATCTATCAACATGGTTGAAATTGGATATGCTGATTGGTATATAAGCTCAAAGGCTTAATCTTCAGGCTATCAAAGATAATATTATACATTATTAAAGCTTATTTGTCAACCTACTAGACCAACTCTATTCATCTACACTCCATTAGATTTTCAACACTAGGCCAATGTGATGACAAGAAATGATAGTTTTATAGCCCATACCATCTTGAAGCCATGCAATACAAAATGACATGATATGTCTAACACCATTGCCATTGACCATTCAAAGCTACCTTGAAATTTCTATCTATTGTCCCTTTTAATGACTCATATTGTTGTTGTTTTTGTAGGTGGCACCTTAAGTTCAAATTTTATTAAAAAATATTTAATAATTTAAATATTTAAGCTTTGATATTTGGCATAATTTTTAGAGGGGGCTTTCTCACACAATAGCTCCCACGTGGTCATTTTTACTCCACAAAAGGGGAGGGGGGTTAGGGGTAATCACAAAATCCTCCTTATCTTAACAAAACAAACTATATATGTCTTTGTAAATGCATGTACTTTGAAATATTCTATTAGAAGACTTTGGTTTCAACTATAGAGAATAGTAGCAAGCCCCTAATTTACATGTAATGAGTTATAAGTTCTTCTACAAGCTTGAATTTTCCCAAAAGCCTATTCAATGTAGGGCCTCTATTCTATAGATTATTTTTGTAGGATTTTTAAAAGCTTGTTCCTAAGTATGAACTTTAATTCTCAACAACGTGAAGATCCTCCAATACAGACAAAGTGAATATGGAATCATCGTTTCCTAAGATTACTTTGTGACAACAAATTAATCTTCTTTGGAATGATTTGAATGAAGTCATAAAAACACTTTGAGAACATAAATGGCAATAAAATCCATCCGCTCAAGATGAAGATGATTGCATTGCTTGTATCTTGAAAGGCATCTTCAAACTGCAACAAATCAATGACAAAAATTAGCAAGTGAGCTTTTCTAGTTTTCTAAATTTGATGGTAAAAATATTAGCAAAATTATATTATCTTAGTTGAGCCAGTTTGATGATTATTTCAATAAAAAGTAAGCTATTTTGAAAAAGGAAAAATCAAGTGTGCTACAAATAATTTGATGAATAAAGCATCGCCTTTGGTGGAACATTCTTTGCTCTTGATTGGACTATGGACACATTGCAATAAGAGGTGTGAAATAGGTATACCTATCCCTTTGCATGCTTTTCTTAGATGAAAGGTTTTGTGCAAGATTTAATATTATTATTTTGCATGATGATGGTAGTTCTCATGATTTTATTTTTGAAAAATTGGTTGGAAGGTTGTAACTAGAGGCCAGTCCTTCAAAATATGAGGTTAAATCTATATTCCAAGACATTAGATACGATAGAACACGAAAAAATTAAAGGTCTAGAAATTTCTATGGATACATATAAAGAAAACCATGACTTCCTAGTTGCACCTCTCCAATCATCAGACATCATTCTAAGTATGCGGTTTACACACCTATACAGTCCTAATATTGATTATCATACCCACACCATCACTTTTGAATTTCAAGAATCAATCTATATCCTTGTCTAATGATCTTGAGATTGAATTGTTTCCATTGATTACTCACGTACAAGCTAAAAGAGCAATTAGAAATCAATAAAAGACTTTCATTTTTTTTGTGACTGAAGTAGAATCCCCTAAATATTCTGCATTGACCCATACATAGATAAAGTTATTACATTCTTATAAGTACTATTTTGCAAATGATTATCCACATGAACTGCCACCATCTCGTGGAGACCTAGACCACAAAATATAACTTTTCTTAGGGTAACTCCATTGAATAAATCTCCTTATAGGCATATTTATTTGCACAAAAAGAAATACAAAGACAAGTGACTAAGTTGTTAAATAAGGGTTTCGTACATTCTACTTATTTGCACCTATCGTTTTGGTTAAAAGGAAAAATAGAACATATAGGATGTGCATTGATTTTAAACAAAGTGATTATTAAAATTTGATCCCCTATTCTAAGACTAAATAATTTATTAGATAGACTTAGGGGAAATAAAAATTTTAGTAGGATAGACCTCACATTAGGATATCATAAAATTTTTATGGATTCATATGATGTGTTTAAGACTGCATTTAGGACATAGTTTGAGTACTATGAATTTATAGTTATGCCTTTTGGTGACTAATACATGAACTATATTTGCATGGATAATGATTTTGTTTTTGGATTATCAAGGTTTTGTGGCTTTTTTCTTTGGTGATATACTAGTTTTTAGTAAATTGAAAGAAAAGCATAAGAAACACCTTAGAATTATGTTTCTAATAATCACTCATATGCAAATCTTGATAAAAGTTTATTTTTTCAAAAATCAAATTGAGTACTTGGGATATATAGTTTCTACTAAAGGTATAAAAGTAGACCCTAAGAAAATTCAAACAATCAAAGATTGGCCTATGCCTGTGAGTGTGCATGAAGTTAGATATTTCCTTAGACTAACACGTTTCTACTATAAGTTTATTCATAAATTTTCATTGATTACTTTGTCTTTAACCATGTTGTTGCATAAAAATATTATTTTTCAATGGGATCGTAGCCAATAAAAATCCTTTGATATCTTGAAATATATTTTATCCCATGCATTTATCCTTTAACTATTGAATTTTTACTTCTAGTGATTATTAATGCCAATGGTTCAGACATGTGTATGCTTTAATGTAGAATGATCACCCTATCACCTATGAGAGCCACAAACTCAAACCTTTGAACAAAATTACAATATCTATGATAAAGAGTTATTTGTTGTAGTGCATGCATTAGATATTTGGAAGGATTATCTTATGGGATTTAAAGTTCTTATCAAAACAAACCAACAAGTTATCAAATATTTATCGAGCCAATCATTTATTTTTTATTGTCATAATAAATGGACTTCTTTTGTTTAAAATTTTCATCCAACGATCCAATATCAATTAGTTGTGCTAATGTGATTATAGATGTATTGACTCATAGGCCTACAAAAAATATTACATCTCATTTTTTGATTGGTTTTGATAAATGAAAAATATGTATTTGAATCCTATTTTTATAATTGAAATTCAAACTTTTGATGCCATGATTCCTACCTATGCTACATAGTCTAATTATTCTATCATTTGGCAAATATTTTAGAATACTAATATTTGCTCTTTGCTATAATTACACTAATGTGAAAGAATCTCAATATTATCAAACAAGTTATGTATAATTCTACCTTTTAGGAATATTGCAATGACTTAAATGCATGCAACAACTTGTATGGTACCCAAAGGACTTCGATCTACAATAGCTACATGTGAAGAACATCTTAATTGGCCGACAATAAAGCATGCTATTGCAAATTTATGTTTAAATGAATTGTGTGTTAACACATTAAACGTCATCATGGAAAATCATATGGATTACTTATTGGACTCCCCACAACATTCACACACCATGACATGATATGGACCATCCTAGATAGATTTAGGAAACAAGCTTACTTTCGCCCTTGTAAAAGGACATTGTCTATATCATAAGCTACTAAACTTTTTATTAATACTATCTTTCCTCAATTACGATTTTTCTAAACTAGTACTCTCTAATCATGATGGTAGATTTTGTGATCATTTTTGGATTACATTGTTTGAAAATCTAGATTCTAAGATGAGCTTCACCTCAACTTTCCACCTTAAAAGTAGTGGCCAGACAAAAGTAAGTAATAGTACTATCCTTGACCTTCTTAGATCCTATACCATTGATAAACTGAACAATTGGAATCAACACTTGCATATTCTCTAGTTATCTTAACAATAACCCATACTCTACTACTAGTAGAGCACCATTTCAAAGTTATTTATGGAAAGAAACTATCCATCCCAATGACCACTATAGCTATTGATATTTTAACTATGCTGAAACTTTAGCTAGCGACTAAAGGAAAATCTTAGAAGAAGTTGACTGAAAAGATTAAGCAATCAAAATTGAGATATGTAGCCCAAGAAAATAAGAAATGTAAGGCTATTTCACTCAAAGAAAATGATTTACTTTGGTTGTGAATTGATTCAACATTAGAAAATTCATTCAACATTAGTTTACTTAAACCTTTGATTCAACATTTTCTTTGATTCAACATTAGTTTACTTAAACCAAAATAAGAAAATGATTTACTTTGGTTGTGATTTACTAAAAAGAGAAGGTTAAAATTCATTGACAATTTCATAATTCATTCAACATTAGTTTACTTAAACCTTTGAAGGGACCTCTAGTAGTGACTCTTCTAGTTGCAGAGGATCCTCCATTATTAGAGGGATACATATAAATTTTGATACCTGAAGTTATTCTTGACCATGATCACAACAAAACTAGAATTGAAAATTAGTATCATAGATATCTAGTGAAGTATAGAAGCCATTTTAAAGAAGAGTCCCAATGGACTCAAAACTCAATGCTAACTTCGACTTATGACAACCTAGTAACTACCTACCACTCACAATTACATTAAAGTCCAAAAGGCATAGATTCACTCCATGAGAGAGTTTTTCATGAAAATCCATGGCTACCTTATTTTCCTAGGAGTATATACAGATTTGCCACATTGAGGCAATACATAGATGCATTGGATTTCCTTGTTGATGTAGTGTAGATTTTTCGTTCACATGAGGTAGTACTAGCATATGGCTAATCATCCATGAAGTTTTGTTTGTTTTATCATTTGGGGACATTGGCTTTTTAACCCCCATGCAATGTTATAGAAATTATATGAAAATAAGATGATTTTAAATTTATTTTTATGGATTTTCTTTGTCCATTTTTTGTAAATAGTGAGTTTTATGCATGGTGCACGTGTGTGCCATTGGTCGCATATCCTTGGTAGATAGATAGTAGGGAACTAATGTGTTTTGTGTTGTAGTGAGAAGGTAATTAGAAGGAGTTACATATATTAAATATTTTGAGCAAGCACATTTTAATAAATAGAAAATAATTTATTGTGAAATTTTTCATAGCATGAAGTTTTAGGCACCTATTAGTGCAAGGGTATTATATGCTCATATACACATTCTATTTATTTGATTGAACTATTGCCCAAGGCCTAGAAGGGTTGGTTATTATTTTGTAACTCCTTAGATTAGGTTTGTTATAAAAAGAGTTAGAATATGTAATGGAGAGCATGTTTCTTTTTGAGGATGCTTCACCAGTGATACTTGGATGGTAGAAAAACAGGATAAATTGGATTCCATTGACAAAAATGGAACATGGGAGTTACATGATTTGTGCACAACAAAGCACACCATAGGACCAAAGTGGGTTTGTAAGGTCAAATTCAAATCAAATGGTTATAGAGGTTGCAATAGAGTAAGGATTGTCACCAAAGGATATGCCCAATAGCATGGGACTAACTATGATAAACCCTTGCACCCACTTTACATATTACTGCTATATGTGGTATCATTGTATTGATAGCACATTTTTATTGTCATGTGCATTAGTTGAATCTGAGGATCTTTTTTAATGGCAAGTTACATGAAGATGTTTCTATCACATAACCTTGACATTTGTTCAAAAGGGGTCAAACGGCAAATTGTGCCATTTTTATAAGGCTTGTATGGTTTGAAGTAGAGACCTTGGATATGATATGAGAAGATCCATGCTTGCTCGATTGCTCTTGGTTTATGCAACTAAACAACAAAGAATATTCCATCTTTGCAAGGATAGTGAGAATCTATTACTTTATGGGGACATTATGCTAATGACTAAGCCAACTGAGTAACACATTGTAGTCTCTCTCACTCTCATTGTGTATTTCTTACGTTTGGGTAAAACACACCAAACCCCACATTCCATTTTGCTTATGGGCAACTGTTTCTTCACCCATAGCATGGTCTCCATTCTCATTACTCATTACATCTTCAAAACAAGTAGGCTCTCCATCTTGCACAACCTTAGTTATGTATGCATAGTGATGAGATACATAGCTATTATATATTAACCACTACATTGGCTTATTAACTTTGGTTGACATGCATGGACTTGGATCACTACCAAGCACCTTATTGTCCTCTTGTGCCTTCCTTACAACAAGTGTCCTAACAATTGGAATCACAAACTCCTTATTGAAGATCTACTTAGAGTTATTTGAACCAAATGATATAATAATGTAGGCAAACACCCCCCATTTACTAGCAAATGCAATCTTTTGAGTGTCCCCCAACCCTTTAAGAGTTGTCTTTTCTTCTTATTTGAATGAGTGTTAGCTTGCACATCCGGAATAGAATTTGAGGATGGCAGAGGAGGATCTTTAATTATATTTGCTTCCTTCCTTTTGTGAGGACAATCAGGCTTCATATGCCCTAACTCACCACAAAGAAAGCACCTTCCTTCCTCTTTGTACTTTTGTATCTCAGAGGGTGAGAGATACTTGTGCTTCTTCTTGTTACCCTCTGGCTTTGAATATTGATCATGGGTCTCCTGGAACTTATGCTTGATTGGTGTAACTAGAAAACCCATCCACAAAGCTATAAGCTTCTTTGTCTAACCACTCTATGGCTCATATGATCAATGTACAATAACAGATAATGGGCTCACTTCCTTGTGTTTCTTAAAATGCCTATTCCAGTGCATCACTTTGGAACAAAGGGGGGAAATTATTCAAACAAATTTCCTAGATCCACATGGGGTTGCATTTTGCATTTGAAGAAGAGTTTACCTACATTTCCACATGCTACATCTTGCCTAATGATGATATTTCCCATTGAGGGTTGTTATAAATGATACCCTTTACTCCTTGCACTGTATGCAAAAAATTGCATTTCATTGCCTTGCCTATAGAGCTAGTGGTGAGATGGTGAAGGCATTAAGGTATATGCCAAAAATTCAAGCACTAGCATGTGATTAACCACTGGCTTTCATCTAATCCAATGTGGTCTAGCTAAGTCCAATGTTGTAGTAGGACAATGATTTAGAAAACAAGATTTACACATACTACTTCCTCCTAAAACTTGTGAGGAAGCTCTCTTTGTTGAGATCGTTCATCATACAACAATAATTATTAACTCAAATTTGAAAAGAACAAAATTTTCAGGAGAGAAGAGAATTTTTAAAAGCACACACAACACAAGATTGGATATAGTCTCCCCTCATATATGGGTTAGCATTTATGATTTGTATTAAGATTTTGTGCTAAAAAATGTTATTGAACAAATCCTTTTTTGGCTTCTTATGCACATCATATCCATGAATATCTAAAAGAGCTATAAAAGATGAGATTTATTTATTAGATCACACATACAAATAGGTCTCACCCATTGTCATGGTACTCACAAATAATGGAGATATCCAAGTATATTTGGCTAAGAATCACTCTAAGCTTAATCTCGTTGATCAATAAATAATGGTAACATAATTATCAAATAGAGGATTGTTATCACAAAGTCTAAAAAATAGTTCAAAGATGGGTGCTAGGTGCATTGACTGATGATAAACAATCCACTCCACTCCCTAGTAAAGAATAGAGAACAAGGGTTGCCATTTGCCATGTACAAAGTAACTTTCTTGCACATACACTTGTTGCTACACAATGTAGTTTAGAGCATGTTTCTTTTTTAGGATGCTTCAGGAGCAATAGTTAAATGGTATGAGTAGGCTGAATTGGATTCCATTGAAAAAAGTAAAAATATGGGAGTTACATTATTTATGCTTAAGCAAGCATACCATATGAACAAAGTGGGTTTGTAAGGTCAAATCCAAATCAAATGGTCATAATGATTGCAATAGAGAAAGGATTATCACCAAAGGATATGCCCATTAGAAAGGTATGATAAACCTTTGCACCCATTTTACATATGATTACTATATGTGGTGTCATTATATCGATAGCACATTTTGATTGCCATGTGCATTAGTAAAATGTGAGTATTTTTCTAATTGGAAAGTTACATGAAGATGTTTATGTCACACAACCTTGAAATTTATTCAAAAGGGGTAAAAGGAAAAATTATGCCATTTGCATAAGTGTTGCCATAGGTGGCACCTACATGAGGGGATGAGCACCTTCAATGGTTCTCCCTTGTGTGCATGTTGATGGGATGAGTGCCTTGAATGGTTTTCCATTAGCGCAGAGCATGTTCTTAAGAGTGAATTGCTTTTCATATTAGGTGGAAGGTCAATGGGGATGCCTATTCTTTCCGAGTTTGAGACTTGCAGGTGTGAACGCGGGTGAAGCCATACATGGGTGATGTCACAATCTTCATATCTCAAGTGCTAACATCTACATGATTTGGTTATTTAATGAAATTCCAATGATTATTTGATTTATTATGGCTAGATGTATCTATTTAGTTAATTATTTTTCTAACATGATTTTTTGAATTTTTGGTAGAGCTCATGTGTAGAGCAAGATGAATTGGATACACATGACAAGTGTAATTTATGACAAGTCCAATTCATCTTGCTCATGTGTAGAGCAAGATGAATTGGATACACATGACAAGTGCAATTTATGCCATAGACTTCTTCATATTGAATTATTTAAATAAATACAGTGTTGTTTACTCTAAGGTGTGCACACACCCTCTTTGTAAATATTTATTGACATTTGAGATTTAAGGAGATATATTGAAGATATTCTAGAAATATTTTATATCTCTCAATAGTTATAGGTTATGCAACGGATTGCAACCATCTATTCAGTGAACTCAAACTCTTTTATGAAATGAGTGATTGTAAAGGGCCTATCTTTGGGCAAAGCAAGATTTTAATATTATAAATATGGCATGGAGGAGATGCCCACTCCATGTACGGGGGAGGGGTGGGGGGAGATTGTACCCAATAATGTGTCGCTCAATTTTTCTTTACTCTTCTTTAAGTCTATTTTGAGTTTTATGAGTCGTGCTTTCATTTTTATGAGTAAAAGAGAGTGAGGGAGAGCTTCTTCTACTCACTACATATGCAAGCCTTGCATATGATCTATGCAACAATAAGACTTGTATGGTTAGGAGTAGACACCTTGAGTATGGTATGAGGAGATCCATACTTGGTTGTTTATGCAACTAAACAATAAAGAGAAGGCTACCTTTGCAAGGATGGTGAAACCTATTAATCCATATACTTTATGGGGACATTATGCTAATAACTAGGCCAAGTGAGTAACACATTGTAGCCTTTCCCACTCTCATTGTGTACAACTTTCTTATATTTGGGTAAAGGCAAGAAAACCCATATTCCGTTTGCCTTAACTATAACCATTTCTTCATCCATATCATGATCTCCATGCTCATTACTAATTGCATATTTATAATAAGTGGCTTTACATCTTGCACAACCTTAGCCATATATGCATAGTAATGAGATACATAGCTATTATATGTTAACCATTGCATTGTCTTTTTAACTTTGGCTGACTTGCATGGACTTGGATCACTACTAGGAACCTTAGTGTCCTCTTGTACCTTCCTCACATGAGCTATCCTGATAGCTAGAACCACAAGCTCCTCATCCAAGGTCTACCTAGGTTTGAATCTACATCAATATGAGAGAAACTCGATGATATATTGACCATACAAGATGAGTCTATGACCTTCTCCTTGCCTTTTCTTGACATCTATTATCTATTATCAGTCTAAGGTTTATCAACAGACCCATGGCTAAAAGACTCTTTGGCCCACTCAATTTCTATGGTTGTCCACTTGTTTTTTGCACAACCACACTGTCATGTACACCAACCCCAATTATATCCTACACATTGCCATACCAACTACTCATCTCATTAAAAATAATCATGCTAACTCTAAACTTACATGTAATAGAATTGTAGTATCTATATCCCTTCTTGTCAAGAGAATATCCCAAAAATACACATATTTTCAATTTGGAATCCAATTTTCTATGCAATTCATCAAGAAGATACACCTTAGCAATACATCCAAACACTTTCATATGTTTCTATATAGATATTTCTTGTCAAGTGTCAACCAGTAGTTATGGGTGCCTTGTTGATATGGTATACAATAGGTAGCAACTACTTTAACCCAATAAGAATTAGGCAATAACTTTTTAGATGTCAATGCATGAGCCACCTCTTTAATATGCCTATTTTTGCACTCAACAACTCTATTTAGCAACAAAGTATATTTTCATATAGACTATCTCTATATACAAAATTTCCACAAATTTTCAAAAAAAAAGAGGAAAATTACTCTCCCCTCCATCTAACTTTGGTCATTTGATTTGAAATCCTATCACCTTCTCAATCAAGCTTTAAAGCTTTTGAAGTGGGTGAATACCTTACTTTCTTGATGCAAAAAATAAATGATGTATATCAAGTATGATAATTAATGAGAAAGATATGATAATTGTATCAATGTATAGTTGTATTCTTTATAAGACCCAACACATCAAAATGTAACAAGTCAATTGGTTTCTTACAATTAAATTTTTCATGTGGAAATGCACTCCTTGCCTACTTTCCAAAAATCGATATGATACACATGTTTTTTTGCAACCTATTAACTCTAAACATTTGCAAGCCATCCACAATCTATTTTAACTACATATTTTTTAGATATTGTACATATGTAAAATTTTAATATCGTCCATAACATTTGAACATTGTGTAAATATAGTAACATTTATTTCATCCAAACTCACATAAAGCATAAACAATTTGTCTACATGCATACCTTTTGTAATCAATTTGCAACTGCTGCCACTTCTCGACATAATAGCCATTAGTTATAAGCCAAATCTACAATCTCTATCTACCATTTAACAAATAGAATCTAGGTTCTTAGTTATGTTTCATACATGCAATATATCAACCAAGTATTTTATTTTACCATCATGCATACTCAAAGGAACATTATCACAATGCATAATAGGGTGAGCTATATTATCTCTTTAAACAACCCTTAGTGAGATGTCATGTGGTTACAAGCACTTGAGTCTACATACCATACATTATTCTTTGGTGAATATTAAGTAGCCATAGTATTCATGAAATGCTATGTGACAAATAACTACTCACTTTCATTACCATTATTCTCAGTAGTAGAAGCATAGTTACATTGCTATCTTGTTCCATCTCTAATTTCAACTTTCTTTTTTGAGAATTTTTAAAAATGCAGCATTTCTCACCAAAATGCTAGTATTTTCTGTTATCACCAAAATTCTCTATTAGAATTTTCATATTGACCTCTTTGGCTTCCCCTTCCTCAAGACTGTCCTTTTCTAGTTTATTGTGCATTATAACCTTAATCACAATTACCACCTTGGCCTCAACCATGATCTTTACCTCACATCAATAGAGTGCATTGGATCTAGGATTGTAGGAATGCAAGTACATAGCTTGGAGAAGAAGAACCTTGAGAGAGCACAACTCAAAGTATATTGAGAAGTATCAATAGAGAATATTTACAAGACTAAGTATACCCTAGAAGTGATTAGACATATATACAAGGCTAAGGAAAAATGACATTCTAAAGAGGAAAAAAAGTGTCTTGGCACTCCTAAGTATATGTACACAGATCACTATCAAAGTATGGTAATAAATCCCCCTTGGGAGTAATCTGATGAACAAAAATTAGAACTCATAAATAAGAAACTTCCATGTCTATTAGGGGTAAAGGCGCTTGTGCCTAGCTGCCCATGTATTACTACACTAATAGTACCTGCACCTGCACACTGCAGTGGTGGGGTGCCCATCACTATCCCTTCATTCTTTATTCTTTCAATGACATTTGAATAAAGGGAAGGCCGATTACACATTGCGATTGTTGGAGTTCCTACATCTTGAGTCTCTCTCTCTTGCTCTCTTGCTCCATCTGCCATAGCTCACACCTCTCTTGCTTTTGCTTGCTCGTATTTTTACTTGGGCTTCTCCCTTCAACTAGTATCAAAGCCTTCTTCTTCGTGAGCTCAAGCTCAATCTGACATTGCTTCAGTTCTTGTTTGAGTTACTTACAGCAATAGGGTTTCACCATTAACAACCATAGCTCCACCTCTTGAGGTTCATATTGAGCTCTTATTTCTCTAGGACTTCTCATGACCTTTTGGGGCTATCTTAGGGCATTCTTGAGCTTACATTAGGCTTATTTCAGGGACTATTCAGGGTTGGAAATACAAAAACGTTTTTTTAGCTGTGGCCATTTTCAAGCACTTGTGCTTTCTCAACCACTCCATGGCATTGGACAAAGGCTTTGGCATTGTTTACCGCTCCTCCTGGCATTGACAATTAACATTGAGCATTGGATTTGAGTCATTGAGATTTAGCTAGTAATTGTGCAAAAAGGGCAACATGCTGTCATAAAACAAGGATAGCCATATCTTCAATGTTTGAAGCTCGTATAGGCTTCTTGGGATGCATGTATACCTATATTTTGCTGGATAATTGGGGGATCATATGTCATTGGTTTGAGATGCTAATAGACTGATTTGAGTACTCTTTTAGCACAATTTTCTCATAGATATCACTACTATCATAATAGGGCTGAATGCTATTTGTTTGGGAAATGTCATGCTCTTGGCTTATGTGATGCTCCCAGGATGCTCATTTGATATTAGACACTTGGGGAATGTTTGGCCAATGTATTGGAATGCGTTTGGGACACATGATATTGAAGCTCTATGCTTGATTATGCTATTGAATGCATTTGAGATTTGATTTGAGCTTAGGACATTTGACATTGGCTGTCAGTTTCTTCATTGGATGCTTTAGAGATCTATGACCTTACGGGCTTGAAGCTTTTATTGGGTCTTATGCTCTTGGCTATGTACTTGATGTATCTTGGATGCTTGGATGCCACTCACATGAGGATTTGAGCTTTGTTTGCTCATTTGGCATCTGAATTTTGTTTGCTCATTTGAGCTACTTACTTGACACTTGGATGCTAGATTGAGCTTTGGATTTTATTTGCAGTTGAGCTTGAGCTACTTCAACTTTTGCTCACGTGCTGTAAGTTGTTTTGTATTAGTGATTGGCTTTGTTTGGCATTGATTTCTTACTGTTGTATCTCATTTTCAACATGCTATGATCATAGATTATTGTATTATTTATGAGAGTAGTCCCCTCCATTTGATGCTATTTTGGTCATAGTAGTTTGTGGACAGCTCATTATTTGGTCCATACCTCTTGTTTTCAGCTTTGTTTTGGTAATGGTTTTGGGGTTGTTTGCAGGTATTACAATAGCATGTTTGGTCTGTATTGTGCCTCTTTTTCTTGCAATATGGTTGGTCATTCAAATGACAATGCCATCCTCAACATTGAAAAGTTGGATGGCATCAATTATGGCTATTGGAAGACCCAAATTTGGCAGGTTTTGGTGTAGAAATCTTAGATTAGGCTGATAAAATGCAAGAGAATTAAGCCTAAGGGTCAAGATTAGGATGTATGGGATAACTCAGATGAGCTTTGTAAGTCCACGATTATCCTATCCGCCAACAAGCAGGTTTATTATAATGTTGTCACACATGGGTAGTCTGCATGGGATCTTTGGGATAAAATCTGTAATCTCTATGATAAGCAAAGCTCTGCTTCTCAGATATATTGGATCAAGTAGCTTATGAACCTTCGTATGAAGGAATGTACCAGTGTTTCTCATTATTTGAGTGAGTTTCATGCTATCATTGGCTAGCTATCATCACAGGGTATTGACTTTAAGGACAATCTTCCACCTTTGTTCTTGTTGGTCACACTTTCTGAGTCTTGGGACACATTTGGTATTGTTATGTGTGCAAAGTATGCCCAAGAATGGGTTGAAATTGTTTGATGTGGAGAGTGTACTCTTGATAGAGGAGATAAATAGAAAGAATGTGGATGCTTCTTGTACTCCTCATGCTTTGACTGTTCGGGGTCACCATGATGACTAGAGTGGGAATGCTTGCCGTGGTAGAGACTTGTCGAAATCTCATTTACGTCTCATGGACAGTCTCGTTGTCAAGTATTTTTCTGAAAACTGAAAAGCCCTAGTCAAACTGTAGTTAGGTTTGATTTTTGCTAGCTTACTTATTTGCGTGATAGTTTGTCTTGTTATTTCGTAGTTGGATTTATGGTGTTTGTTTAGCCTAGGATGTGTTTCTGTCATTTTGTTTGATTTGTTGAGTGTGAAACTTGATAGCCTTGGTCGAGCTTGGTATCCTTTTGGACAGGTTGAAGTTGGTGTTTGCTATTAGCTACCGGACATTGAGGAGCTAGGTATGTATTCTTGTCGAGATATTTGCATATCACAGGGATAATGGGTTCACGAGCACTTCACGTTGCACTTGTTGATGCACTGCACTCGGGGGTCGTCTCCTGTTCTTATCAAATACTTCCATGCCATGGGTTGGGATTATGCACTCTTGCACCATCATTGAGCACTAGCACGGTATGAGGTCTGCTGCAACTATATGCAGTAAATCTTAGATGCACGCGCACATGAGAGAGCACCTGTAATTGAGCACGCACGTTTCTTGCATGCACCATTTGGGATGTTCATCACAAAGTTAGGAATCTCTGGTTGAGAGGGTAAGGTGGTTGGGAGAGTTCGAGGGTCGTGAAGGACGCCATCAATTGTGAGAAGGGTTGTTCATATTTGGTCAACATCTTGAGGACAATCAAATTCTTGAGTGATTGTGAGATTTTGGATGGGTGGAGCGGAGTATATCATATCTTCTTATGAGAGTTGAGAGGTGAGGATAAGGAATTTTAAATTAATAAGGAATTTTGTTTGCATTTTGCATGACACATGATCACATCTAGATAGGCTAGGCACAATTCTTCAAATGCATACATTATTTTTGTGTGAGCATGGATTGATTGATTGCATATCATGAATTCAACATTGCATATTTTTTCAAATCCTGAATGATTGGGCATGGAATTCATTTCAAAAAAGTATATTCCTACTAGGGCACACTGCATAAAAAACAGGTTCATATCCAAAGAATATTCATTTTGAAGACTCAAGGATCAAAGGAAAAAGGTCGTATGTTTTACATCGTCAACGAGTATTTCTTGAAGAAAAAGAGGACATGTGTGCTGAAAGTGTATGCAATCACAACCCTTCTTTATATGATTATTACGTATATTTGTGGATTTAGATGTATGGTACTAATAGTGGTGCCATGAATCATATTGCTTCTCTATGTAGTTTGATTACTTCTGTTGAGTCTATCCCCAAGGACAATATTGTGATATGTATAAATAACTTATCCTATTCTGTCAATCAAGTTGGAAAATTGTATTCATATTTATTAAATGATAGTACTTTCATACTTATGAATGCTTTGTATCTACTAGAGATTTTAAAAAATGTTAGCATTTTTTGTGCTTATCAAGATTGGCTTGGTTGTGAAGTTTGTTGATGACATATGTACAATTCATAATCTCTCTTATGGTGATATGATTATTATATCTATTTCACTATGCCATGGGATCTATAAGCTCAATAATTATGGATAATGTATAGAAAACATGGCATATACAGTTCTAGATTATAGGCAATTTTAGATGCAAAACTTTTATATGTGTGTTTTGGTCATCTCTTCTATACCTTCAAATATCTTATATGGTGTCTTAATTGTGTACTCTTTAGGTAGTACCTAGAAAGTACATTTTTCAAGATTGTATATTGGGTAAAATTTAGCATACTTTATTTCTAAAAGATGGTTCAATGAGAACTATTCACAAAATATATCTTGTACACATTGATGTTTGTGGTCCCATAGAGACATTGTCTTTTGGCAACTACTTATACTTCATGCCTTTCATAGATGGACTACTCTAGCCATAGATGGGTATATGGCTTAAATAATAAGTTCAAAGTGCTTTTGTGCATCAAGAAATTTGTTTGCATGGCTAAAAATTTAGTAGGATGTAAATTGGAAACTCTCCGTTTTGATTGAGGGAGGGAGTATATGTTTAAGGAATTTAATGTATATCTAGTTGAATGTGGCATAAAATACTAATGTGAGGTGCCATATATACCACAACAAAATGGTGTGGCTAAGAGGAAAATTTGATCACTCATAGAAACAGTATAATGTATGATTAAGAGTCAAGATTTTCCACATAGTTTTTTGTTTGAAGTAGTTTTATATGAAATCTATGTACTTAATAGGTGTCCTACTACCACTTTTCAGTATGTTACTCCACATATGGCTTGGCATGATAAAAATCCATCCATGCATCACTTATAAGAAGAAGTTAGATGATAAGGTCATAAAATACATTTTTGTTAGGTAAAATAATGAAAGCAAAGGTTATAAGTTATATAATCCAAAAGGTAAGTGTATCTTGGTCAACTGTGATGCTGTCTTTATGGAAGATGCTATACAACCTTTATTTTTATGTACAAAAGAGACATATGTACCACATGATATTTGTGACACTTTGCTACCTCTTTTTAGTGGTGTGTAGTCACATGCCACACCAAATTAGGTAGTTCTTCAACCTACATAGGTTTCTCATGATAATACAAATCAAGCTATTTCTAATGTAGATGTGAATGATACACTTCTTGATGAGAGAGTAGAGATTGAGTAGTCTTGGACTATGCCAAAATGGTTGATGCGAATGTTGCAAATAGTAAGTTGGATGACATATTTGCTAGTTATATTCATTTTGCCTCTCATTGTACCTCTCATATATCAAATTCTTGTGCCTATGTCTTTTGAACATGCATGAAATTCAAAAAATTGGATGGTTGCTATGCAAGCTAAGTATGATGCTACTATAAAAAATGATGATTCCTTCTTATCTGATTTTCCTGTAAGCAAGAAGGCTATTGATACCAAGTGGATTTATAATTTAAATTACAAGCTAGATGGTAGTGTTGATCCCTACAACTCTAGACTTGTGGCAAGCTCAATAGAAATGCATTGGTTTTGGTGAGTCCTTTGTTCCTAGTTGTTGTACAATAACTATTCATAGCATTTGTGCATTAGCAACTCATAACAATTGGAATGTACATCAGTTGGATATCAAAGTTGTATTTTTGAATGGTGATATACATGAGGAAGTGTATGTTTTTTAGCCTCATGGTTTTGTACAAAAAGGGCAAGAAAACAAAGTGTGTAGATTGAAAAAGGCTTTGTATGGTCTAAACCAAGCATCTCACACTTGGTATGAGAAGATACATGCATAATTAACTGCACATCTTTTAGAATAGTCCTAATAAGATCACATTATATGTAAGACATAAGGGTGATGTTCCTCTAATGATTGTGATTTATGTTCATGACATGCTTCTCACTAGTCCTAATGAGACAAATGTTGCTAGTTTTAAAGCTAAGTTGAATTCACTGTTTAACATATCAGATTTAATCCTACTACATCATTATTTAGGCATTCAATCTAAACAATGCAATGGAGGTATTGCATTCTATCAAACAAAGTATGTTGAAACATTATTGTAGAGATTTTATCTTGAAGACTGCAATCTTATTGGCTACTCCTATGGAGAGAAGTTTGAAGTTAAGCCTTAAGAATGCCAAAGTCTGCTTTGATGTCTTTCTGTATTGACAATCTATTAGATGCTTGATTTATGTATGCATTATGAGGCTTGACATTCAATTTGTCTTCTCACAGATGAGCAAGTTCATGGATACCCCAAGTACTTAGCATTTGTTAAGTAGTGAAGTGAATCTTTTGCTATTTGGGCTAGTTGTTACGACGCTCATGGATCTACAAGTAGTTTTTGCTTCATGCTTGGTAGCTCATGCATATCATGGTAGTCAAGAAAGAAGCAATCTATTATGGCCACTTCTAGTTGTTGTGAAGTTGAGTATAAAGTAGATTTTAGAGCTACAATTGAGTGCATTTGGCTCAAATATCTCTTGGATTGAGTGCATTTGGGTTAGATATCTCTTGGCTGATTTGGGTGTTGGATAGTTATCTACCACCACCATCCTCATTGACAATTAGAGTAAATTAACAAATCTAGTGTTCCATGCACATACTGTATTGAGGTGCATTATTATTATGTCAGGGAGATGCTCTCTACAAGAGAGATAAGCTTGGCCTATGTGCCAACACAAGACCACCTTATAGATTTTTTTCACAAAAGGTTTTTCCTCGGGAGAAGTTTGAAGCTTTTCGCAAAGCTTTAGACTTACTCACGTCTGTGGATTGATCTAGTCTAGTGGACATTGAAGAGAGAAGCCCAAGTGGAAGCACAAGAAAGCAAAAGCAAGAGAGAGAGACTCAAGATATGAGAACTCCAACAATCAAAATGTGTGACCGACCTTCCCTTTATTCAAATGTCACTAAAAGAATAAAGAATGAAGTGACAGTGATGGGTGCCCACCACTTGCAATGTGCATGTGTGGGTACAGTCAATGTAGTAATACACGAGTGGCTAGGTACATGCTCCTTTACCCCCAATAACCTCCCACTTAAAGGAGAATGTGCCTCGAGTGAAGATGGAACAAGAAAAAAAATGACAGAGTACAATGTTTACATAGAGTACAACAAGATGAGGAATAGAGGTCATCTCATCCAATGCCCATCAACTTGCTAAGGAAGTCAAAATGCTCTGTGGTGCTGGGAAACTTTTCACCAGAGCAGATGTACAAGATTTTGGTCAATTGAGATCTTGACAAGGTCAACAGACTTGTCCTCATCAATGATCTCTCTGATAAAGTGGTACCGCATCTCAATGTGATTTTTCTTCGCATGAAAGATAGGATTCTTGGCTAACTCAATAGCACTCATAGAATCTGAATACAATGTACGGACCACGTCAGTCATACCAAAGGTTTGCCACTAAAGGGCCTAACCAAAGAGCCTCCTTGCAAGCCTTAGTGGCTACAAAATACTGGCCTTTGTAATAGAGAGGGCCATGCAATTTTGCACCCTGGACATCCAAGAACAATACTCCCAACAAAGATAAACACATAGTTAGAGGTGGATTTTCTGCAATCTACATGTCTTGCATAATCGGAGTCAGTGTACCCCCCGACTCCTATACATCATGGCCACCATAACATATGCACATATCTGATGTGCCCCTCAGGTAACTCATGATACCATTGATGACATCCCAATGCTACCTACTAGGTGTAGCCATATAGTGTGTCACAACTCCCATTGCAAAAGCTATGTCAATATGAGTGACTATCATGGCATACATCAAATTGCCCACTACAATTGCATAAGGGATCTTGGCTATCTTGGCCTTCTACTCACATTAAACTGTGGACAATCGGCCTAGCTCACCTTCACATGAGAAGGCAAAGGACAACCAATATGCTTAACATCCTGCATATGAAACTACTCAAGGAGCTTCTGGATATACTCCTTTTGTGTGACAAGTGAAGGAGCCCCTGAGAGCAATCATGTGTAATGCACATCCCAAGAATATGTGAGGCCTATCCCATGTCTTTTATCTCAATGCTCTTCTTGATCTGACTTTTCAAAGCATCTAGCTCATAAGGGCTTTCCCAACAATCAACATGTCATCTACACAAAGTGCCAAAATCAAAAGGTTGCCACACCATCACAAGCCTTCTTTGTGTATAAACACAAATCCATGTCACTACCTATATAGCCCTGTGAATGCATAAAAGCATCAAACTTGTGGTATTATTCCCTAGGTGTCTAGTTAAGGCCATAAAGGCTCTTTCTCAATCTACACACTAGGTGTTCCCTGTCTTTTTCCCCAAAGCCCTTAGGCTACTACATATAAATCTCCTCGTGCAAGTCCCCATGTAAGAAAGCCATCTTAACATCCATTTGATAAAGGTCCAGATCTAACCAAGAAACCAATGCTAGTACTAGGAATAGGTAGTCATATTGACTACACCCTTAGCAACCAATTTGGTCTTATAGGTAGCCTTGCGGTGTCCAAGAGTGCTCTTCGACTTGTACACCCACTTGCATGGCAATGCACACTTTCCACCAAGCAAAGGAACCAACGCCCACATATGATTTTTTTGTAAAGAGTCAAACTTTGACTATGTGGCCCTCTCCCAAGAGTCACTATCACCACGGCGCATGGCATCATCATAAATGAGAGGCTCACTTGCATCTGTCACCATCACATAATCAACAGAGGGCTCAAACCACTCAAGAGGATATCTAGCTCTAGCAGAGCATCTCAAGGCAGGCTAAGGAGCTTGCATATTTTGTCTAACATCATAATCATGGGCCATTAGAGCATCAGTTGCTACTGTAGGCTATCTACCTAGCTATACAACAGCAAGAGGCTCCTCCTAAAATATAATCCTACATATCTTGACTATTTGCTCAAGTTTCTTATGCATATTTTCCTCATGAAAAACTATATGATGGCTATGGATGCCTTTCTAAGCCTATGGATCCCATAGGCGATAGCCCATCTCACCTACATCCACATAACCAAGAAAGATACATTTTATAGACTTAGGATCCACCTTTGTGCACTTATCCTCGGGTACATGGCAGAAAGCCTCACAACCAAAGACATGCAAATGAGCATACGAGGGAGGTTTTCCAAACCACACCTCACCTAAAATTTAATAGTACTACAGGGAGATGTTGAGATGGCAAGCTCAACACGTGGGGACATGCAAATGAGCATATGAGGGAGCTTTTCCAGAACACACCTCACCTAAAATTTAATAGTACTACAAGGAGATGTTGAGATGGCAAGCTCAACACATGGGGACATTGATTATGGACCGCCTGGCTGAATGGGTCCGTATGTCTACACTTAGCATGTTGGTGGTCATTATGATACTCACATGGCCACTAACTTATCACTTATTATATTTAGTTTGTTACATCTACCTATAGCTGGCAAAGACATAGTGTCAGTCGATTAGTGTAGTCGGTTATGCACTGTTTGACTTAGTAGGCCACTTTCCTTTATGGTGTATCTTATCTATACTTTGTGTACATTGTATAGTGTGTGGAAGAAGAAGGAGAAACCAACAAGAAAACGTTTTGGCCTCCATCTCTCTTCTTGCGTTCTTGAGTGAGCTTCCTCTTGTGTATACAGTGTGTGTTTGGCACTGCAGCTCAAGAAAGTCTCCCCACCACGCGATTCTTGACATGGTATCAGATCCGCACCATTGAGAGAGGCTAATTTCGAAGGCTGAAGTGAAGGAGAAGAGGCAAGGTTCGAGCAAGCAAGCCACGGGTAAGAAGCTCTCCAATTCTTCCACTCTCTCTCTTGGATAGTGCCTGTGGAGGTACTAGAAGCAGGGTCGAGCAAAAATCTCAGATTGCTGTGAGATTTGCTGTGCAAGCATATCACCGTATATTCTACAAATATGTTCTTTAGGGCTCCCCCACAGTTATTTTGGGCGTCTAAGGCCGTTTTAGGTCCCGTTTTAGAGCCGCAAGGTTGCGGACAGCAGTTTTAGGGTACACTATGATTTCGGCCGTATTGACCGAAATTGGGTGCGCAGGTTACAGATTGCATTTTTGTAATTTTTGAGGTGTTTGCAAGAAGCAAACATAATGTTTATCTACAAACAGGTTGCAGATTACATGTACTGTTGAGCAATCAGTAAAAAAGGCTACTTGGTGTATTATTGTACACGTGTTGTGGAAGATTGGAGAAGACTAGCTTGCTGTGTTATATCCTTGTTTGTGATAATGGTAGAGAATAGTGGAAATTCGATTATTGAGAAGCTCGACAAGAACAACTACCCTTCATGGAAGTTCCGTGCGACGAACTTCCTTATTGGAAAGGGCCTTTATGAGTTTGTCTCAGGTGAAGAAAAGGAGCCAGAGCTAGGTATCCCTCCGACTGCAGATGAGTTAAAAGCATGGAAAGAGTGGAATACGAAAGACAAAAAGGTGATGTACTGGCTATCTGCAGGAATTGATACTACTATGCTGGGACATATTAGGAATGCAGAAACTTCACATGCAGTTTGGACAATTTTTGAGAGCATGTTTTCAGTAAATACAAAGGCACGAAAGATTCAACTCAAGCAAGAGTTGAATGCCTTGAAGAAAGGGAAAATGTCTGTCAATGAGTATGTGTTGAAGGTGAGGAGTATTGCAGATGCTTTAGCAGCGATTGATGCAATTCTGGATGATGATGATTTGATTTCATCCACTCTGAGTGGTCTTAACAATGAGAAGGCATGGAAATCATTTGTTACTTCAATATATGTACGGAAGCCATTTCCAGATTTTGATGAGTTGATCTCTCTCATGATTACTAAAGAGATCAATATGCAGGGTGACTCATCTGAAAAAATGGTGAACAGGTTCAAGCATTTTACTCAAGTTCAGGAAGAGGGCGTGGTAGATCCTCTTCGAGAGGCGGTGGTATGGGACGTGCTGGTGATAACCAGCAAAACAGGTTCAAATCAACAGTTTGGTGAAATTTAGGTTTCTGGAGGTAGAGAAAGCTTTAGAGGTAGGAAGAGGTGGATGGCAGAATAGAGGCTCTGGAAATTCTACTATTGTTTGCCATTATTGTGGCAAAACAAGCCATATTGCAGCCCATTACTATAGAAAGAAGGATGATATTCGCAGTGGTAAATTGCAGCAAGGACACTATGCATAGTTTTCACAACAGAATGAAGATAAAAATGAGCATCTATTTGTCATGCAACATATGATGAATGCAGTTACAGGAAAGGGGACACATGATGACGTATGGTATGTCGATTCAAGTGCATCTAATCATATGACCAATCATGTTGAATGGTTTGGAGAGATACATGACTTACAAAACCCAGGTTATGTGTAGACGAGTGATAATTCATGCCACCCAATTTCACACATTGGAAAGGTTCCCTTGTCCTTGTGTATGATGGCCACACAAAGAGTCTAACAGATGTATTACATGTGCCATCAATTACAAAGAATCTAGTATTTGTTGGCCAAATGATAGAGCAGGGATTGCAGGTCTAATTCAATGCAAAAGGTTGTTATGTAGAAGACTTTAATGATAAGTGTAGGTTGGTCGCAAAGGGAAGTAGAGTTGGCCAAATGTTCACCTTAGATGCTAGAATTCCTGCAATGGATGCTGCTATGTATGCTAAAGGAAAAGGAGTAGTTGCAGATATTGAAATATGGCATAAACGTATTGGGCATGCAAATGTGCAAAGGCTGAAATTAATGCAGTCCAAAGGATTGGTTACAGGGTTGCCTTCTTTTAGAGTTGCAGAATTGCATAAAGTCTGTGAAGCATGCCAATTTGGTAAGCAGGCGAGACAACCCTTCTCGCATGATAGAGAAGTGTTAACCCCAACACGAAGAGAGCAAAAGAAAGTGGAAAAGACGCAGGGCAAAGGTGGAAAAAAGGTAGCCCGACTGAAGGAAAAAAAGGAGAAAAGGCCAAAAGCACAAGGACAACCTTAAAAGTCCAAGGCAAACACGAAAAGGGAAAGGCACATAAAAAGCGCACCCTAAAATCTCGTAAAAGAGTGCCGGGCTCTCACCTGTGCAATTTGTAAATATAGAAGGGTAGTGAAAAGGAAACAAGGAAGATAAAAGGACAATGGAAAACAGGGCCTAGGCTATGACCGGCCATGTAAAAAAGGGAAAAGGGGATGACCGCCCAAAAGGGAAGTAGGGTTTTGTATATAAGGTTAAAAAGTGAATGAAGAGCTCATTCTTTGGTGTGTGGCAAAACTAGTCTTCTTCTTCCTCTCTTCTTCTCTCCTTCTTGCTTGTGTGTGCTCTTGAGAGAGGGTGTGAGAGTGTGAGGGAGTGAGTGTGTGTGAGAGTGAGGGATCAAGAGGGTGAAGCTCTTCACCATCTCCTCTCCTCTACTTCTCTTCTCTTCTCTTCTTTTCTCTTGCGCGCGCGGCTATGGAGGATGGAGCTTGGAGATGGAGGAGGCTTGAGGATGCTTGAGCTAGCATCGAGAATCATGGAGCTACCGGAGTGCGAGAGAGAGGAGGGTACTTGATCGAGCATCAAGGCAAGCTCACTACATTTGTAGGATCGACGGCGCGTCGGCTAGGTGAGAGATAGCCATGAGAGCTCGCTTGGAACGCTTGAAACAATAAGCGGTCCGTGGGTCTTGGCGGTTGAGCGAAAGCTCCCACATTTTGGTTCCATTGCCGGGACCAACAGATTCAAGCTCGAGCACTTGCGCGCCTCATATCGAGCATCGAAGTAGGGTATTCACCCCCGAAACGGAGCTTGAGATAGGTAGGAAGTCGGGTGTTTTTGATCTTTAGAACAGGTAAGTATTTTGGAATAATTTGGTTATTAATGATTGGAAAACATGGAGAAATTAGTTCAGTGTTTTGCTTTCGATTCAGGTTGTGTTTAGGATAGATTAGCAGTAGGAAATCACACACGAAGAGGCAGAGGGTTGCTGTTGTGAAACAGGGGGAAAACCACAGGAAACGAAAGGAAAAAATGGAGTAAATGCAAAGGTAACTGCATAGGAAACGCCAGGGAAGGAATCTGTAGTGCTCAGGGTAGAACTAGCAAGGTATAAACTCTGGGAGGGCAAGAGAACCCCATTTCCAACCAACGGAGAGCGAGAGAGATAGAGAGTGAGAGAATGAGGGAGCTGGGCAGCCGTCCGATCGACCAGGGCACGAAGGACATCGCATTTGGCGACTCCCAGGTAACCGATCTCCTCCGCACCACTTCAACTCCATCTCGTTGGTTAATCGCATGATCAATAGGATAAAACATCTAGTGAAAATCGAGCAAATCTGTGTGCGCAACTCATCGGACCGGCGGAATCGGACGTCTGACCCAGTGTCCGATTCCCAGAATCGGACAATCGGACAACCGTCCAATCGGAACGACCTGTCCGATTACTAGGCTCAGACCAACTAGTCCGATTGGACGTGCCATGTGGCACTCGAATCAACCCGTCCGATTTTGAGAATCGGACGCTCGGACCAACTTGTCCGACTCAAACACTCGGACGCTCTGACTCGGACCCACCCTATTCGATCGGACGAAGTAATACACGTCACCAGTCGGACCACCTGTCCGGTCCGATTCCCAGAATCGGACCCATCCACAATCGGACCATTAGGAATCGGACTACTCGGTCCGATCGGATCGCCTAGGATCGGACCCTTTTGGCCGATTCCTCGTACACTTGCCCGTCTGATTCTTGAGAATCGGACACGCGGACCTTAAGACTACCACTTAGCTCTGATATATCTGGTCCGATTCCCACAATTGGACCACTGGTAAATCGGATGTCCGATTCCCAGAGTCAAACCAAAACAAAACCTGACCCATCCAGGGACACACTTGGGCACTCCCCCAGCGACCCACCCCCACGTGAGCAACAGGAAGCAACATAGGACCCTGGGACCCATAGAGCGGCCAGAACTAGAGTCGCAAAGCGTGTCAGGCCCAAAACGAGCAAGAGTGAGTGAGACGCCGGGGAATCACTCACAGCACTCCGGTTGAATTTCCGCACTTGAGGTACACTTAGGAAAGCCGAAAGCCTGATTGAGCACAAGTGCACGAGGAACGACACACTCACGAGTGACCATAAGTTGAGCACTGTATTCAAAAATTAAAAAGAACTCTCTCAGATAAATCGCCCAACAAACCCACCAATAGGAGAAGACCCAAGGTGTATGCAAATGCGCGGAGTGTAGGGTAGGATCAAGCAAGAAGCGTCAACGACAAGAATCTGACTTACGACCAGGTGCAAGAATTCAACCATGATAGAGGGAGGCCCAGATCATCGGTTTACAGGGGAGCTAGATGTTAGTGCATTTCAAGACGCCATACAACAAATGGTGAGCAGTTACGATGCGCATGCCAGGTACGAACACCGTGGCAGAACGGCAGAGGCAATCATTGCGGACCTAGAGGAGGAGAGGAGGCTAGCCCGCAAGGCATTGCAGGGTATAGCCGAGTACAATAGGGACCAACAAGCCAGGAGTCTAAGGCAGAGCATGGAGCTGCATGAGGTGCAGCGAGTGCTGAACTTGGCTGGCCGAAACCGGACAGACCAAGAAAGAGCACTAGAGGAAGACCTGACGCTGGGCGAGCTCCTCATGAAACGACTGCTTGATAACACCGCGGTAGAACAAAATGCCACTGTGCTAGCAACCTCGCTACTTGCAGGGCTAGGGGCAAACCAGGGCTCAAAGAGCCAAGCCAAAATACCTATTGTCGCCAAGCAACTCGACAAGTACCAGCCACCGGATGACCCGTACAACTTTGTCGAGCAGTTTGAGCAAGTCTGCGAAGCCAATGGCCTCAACGACTAGGCCCAACGTTCGCAAGCATTCAGACTTTGCTTAAGCGATAAGGATAGGACATGGTATACGAGCCTAGATGCTATAGAACGAGCCAACTTCAATAACCTCAAGGACCTTTTTGTCAAGAGGTTTCCCGAACCCGGATACTCTGACAACCTGCTAGTGCGCCTGATGAACGTCAAGCAGAAGGAGAGGGAGGGCATCCGCGACTATGTGACCCACGTGAGAAGCCTCCTTAAGAGAATCCCCTTAGGCGAAAGACCGATTGACAGGGTTGTGTCAACCGTATTCATCAGCGGGATTCGGGATGAAGAATTGTACAAGGCACTAGCAGGCAACTCGAGCTTGCAACGAGATGTGGTGGCTAGGGTTTTTGAGGAAGCCATTAGGGTTGATGACCAGCTGAAAGAGCGGAGCTCTAGGAGCTCAAACCTAGAAGAAATCAACCCGTGGAGTTTAAACCAAACGCCAACCTCTAGCGAGCGATCAAACACATCATCCCAAGATAAGGGGAAGGCCACCGAGACGGCGGACCACGGCTTGGCCGAGGTCAAGACAGAGCTGGCCAAAATACAAGACATGTTGAGGCGACCGACGCGTCCGCACGTCCAGTGCGTGTACTGTGGAGGAAACCACCTGCCAGCAGAATGTCAGGATCCTAGGTCAAGACCCTGCGCTAACTGTGGTAGGTTTGACCACGATGCCGCACACTGTAGACTACCACAAAGACTACCATACACGCAACCCTATGGCCAGCTTTACCTGGCTAACAGGCCACAGCCATTCTTCAGAAAGGGAGCCCCGCTAGCCCTACCAGCGCCTAACGATATGAAACCAGCGGTCCCTAGGCTGGACATAAATCCTACTGGTATTCCTAGACCGCCTGGTCCCTATGTGACCCACCCACCGAGCGATGCTCCCGTACACTACGTAGAGGAGCCCAGTGACGAAGAAACCTACATATACCCTTACGTCTCGCATGACGACGAGGGCAATGCAATCCTCATGGATTACTGACCTGTGCCAGTGATGGCATTAGGACGAGGATGGGGTAGAGGCCTGGGAGGGCAGCCACAGGATTTGGTCACTTGTTGGACTTGTGGACATCCCGGTCACGTCTCATCACGCTGCCCAGAAAGAGAGCAGCAAGGTAGGGACAAAGCTAACCAAAGGTGCGCGGAGTGCGGAATCACCCATCTTTTCATAGACTGCCCAAAACGGAAGCCGCCTTCCGGTTCAGCTAATTTGCCCGTCCCGGTGGGACTATTTGGTGTTGAAAACCCCGATGGTGGGGAGGCCACACCTATCCCCCTATGAGTGATGACCCGAGCACAAACAAAGCAGGCCGGTGTCTCTCTGCCAGGACCTAGCAATCTCGACGCGACCTTAGTAGGAAAGAAGAGCCGTAGGCGGAAAAAGAAGAGATCAGAGGCTAAGGTCGCACTAAAAATCGACAGCGTTACGACCTTACCCCAGGGAAAGAAAGTCTCAGCCGCCGCAGAGGCAGAGACTTCAGCCCCTAAAACAGCCCAAAAGGAAAGTGCTAAGGTAAGGGAATACCCACAAGCGGCAATTGGAAGCCATAGAAAAGGTGAAGGAATGGGTGAGGGAGGCTCAACAACACCTCAAGGATGTTGAACTCATCACGGAGGACGAGATTGATGATCTCTCCAGCATGAGTGCGCCGCTATCACTACCCCAACCTAAGTCTGCTGAGGCTGCTACGCCACAAGCAGTGCCATCAAGGCCAAGCCTAGACGTAACAGACCCGCAGGTCAGCCGCGGCCATTGGCCCGGACAGTCTAAACTAAGGGAAGGACGAGTGTGTAGCAATCTCCTAACCACACTAGTGACCACCCCTGTAATGGTTGGCCTGGGAGAGCTGCTCAGGCAGCACTCTGCCCTATGGCAGGACCTCAAGCATTGGGTCAAGGGACCACACGAGCAAGCTCTGCGGCAGATACTTAAGACCAGGATGCGGAAACGCACTTGCCAAGTTTAACGCTACAATCCGGGCCTAAATCCTTGCACACCAACGCCTTCTGGGAGGGCTCGGAGATGCACACAGTCCTGCCAGTCCTAGCCCTGGGAGACGCAACAAGAAAGGGGATTGTAGACATAGGAGCTGGAGTTAGTGTACTTAGCCACGTAGTGTTACAGAAGTGGGGAAACCCGCCTGTCGAAGCTGCTCGGTTTAATGTCACGCTAGCAAATGGTATGCGAGTGAAACCATTCGGGGTCTTGAAGAATTGGCCAGTGAAGATTGCAGGAGTCCAGTTCTCTGTTGACTTTATCGTCATGAAGGGAGTGGACTATGATATCTTATTGGGTCGACCCTGGATGCGCAATGCTAGAGTTATCGAAGACTGGGGTAACAGCCTGATCTTCCTGGGCAACCGAACTAACGCTGTGAGAATAGAGATGGACACTTGGAAGACCTCGCGAGTCGACCTAGACGCCATCTCTACTCTACTCAAGGGAAACACCCAGGACAAGGAACCCTATGGGTCCTTAACTAAGTATATCCCATGCCCGGAGGACGAGTGGGATTGGATGCACGTTCTCGCTACACTCGACCTGTCATTCTCAGATCAGGAGGCGTACGAGCAGGCTGTCAAAACAATTGGCAAGCCAAAAGAAACACCTCCTACATCTGTCTACATGATGGCAGCAAGCCTCCATGAAGGGCCCAAGCCTGTCGCTTTCCAAGTGCCTACCAACAGGAGAGAACTCCAGGGGATACTGGGGCACTTGACGGACCGACTGGCACGCAACGCAGCCGCCAATCTCAAGCCTCTCCAAGACCTCTTGGAGGAACCCGAGTGGAAGTGGACCAGGGTACATGAACTGAACCTCAGGTACAATTGGGTGTTGGTTCCCGGCCAACAAGACGAGGCAAAGCAGGCCTTGGGGGATGATGAGCAGTCTAGCGAGGCAGATTCCTGTGACGAATACGAAGATTGCCAACCCTTCGATGAAGGAAGTGAGGGTGAGGTGGACACTGTAGAATACGACACAGAAGAGCGAGAGATTGAGCAAATCCGGGCAGATACTAAGCCGCAGATGAGACTGGCCCTTAGAGTGGACCAAGTAGTCATGTGTGTGAAATGCGATCGTGCTTGGTTGGAACAGATGGGAGATGTGGATTTTGAGCAAGCCAGTCTGGCCCAACCAGGAACGACAGCAATGCTTAGAACCAAATTGCCATCCGAACTGTGGCCGCCAGGGGAGACCACCTCCTCTAGTGAAAATGGGGAATTAAACTCTGAATCTGAAGTTACTTCAGATGATGACCCAGAAATCCCTAGGCCACCCATGACCAAACGCACCAAGGGAGACTTACCTATCCACCTGAGGTGCAGACGGTTACGGCAAAATGAAGCTAAGCGTCCCAATGATACGCGATCAGAGGAACAAAAGAAGCCACAAGACCTCCCTAAGCACTTCTCGAAATTCAAAAGAGGGGACAGGGTGGTGGTTCTACTAAGTGCCAAACGCTAAGGGCAAACCCGCGAACCAATCGAAGGGCCAGCCAAGGTCAAGGAGGTAGACCTAGCCCTGGAAGGGAAAGTACCCCAACCAGTGTTCATTGCCGAGGACTTGACCACGGAAGAAGAGTCCAGTCTTGTCACTCTTTTGCGGGAGTACCGGGACGTGTTTGCTTGGTCTTTAGATGAGCTACGAGGGGTAGATCCGAGTGTTGTGACTCACAACATACCCATGACAACGGATGCAACGCTGGTCAAGCAGCGACCATACCCCATGAATCCAAAGCACACTCATGCTGTCAAGGAGGAAATTAACAAGCTGATGAGAGCTGGATTCATTTACGAAATTGAGCACACAGACTGGGTGTCACCCATAGTCATTGTGATGAAGAAAAACGGCAAGATTCGAGTGTGCATCAATTACAAGAAAGTAAACGCCGCGACAAAGAGAGATAACTACCCCTTACCGTACACCGAGCACATGCTTGAGAGGGTGGCAAGTTAGGAAGCCTACAATTTCCTGGATGGCTTTTCGGGGTACAATCAGGTGCAAGTGCATCCTGCAGATAGGCACAAGACCGCCTTCACCACTGAGTGGGGCGTCTTTGCATATGTAGTCATGCCCTTCGGGCTAACCAATGCCCCCGCCACCTTTCAACGCCTCATGTGCACCATATTCAAGGACATGCTTCGCAAGGAGTTAGAGGTCTTTGTCGATGACCTGTGTGTCCATTCAGCCTGGACCCAACATCTCGAAAAACTCCGCATGGTCTTTGAACGGTGTCGCTTATACCGTCTCTCCCTCAACCCCCTGAAATGTCAGTTTTGGGTGAAGCACGGATGCATCTTGGGACACGTGGTGTCCAAGAATGGCATTGCCACGGACTTCT
Source organism: Lygodium microphyllum (assembly GCF_053477565.2). Taxonomy (NCBI): domain Eukaryota; kingdom Viridiplantae; phylum Streptophyta; class Polypodiopsida; order Schizaeales; family Lygodiaceae; genus Lygodium; species Lygodium microphyllum. Next base: position 75,788,449 of record NC_141155.1, read on the forward strand.
CGAAGGTCAAGGTCATCGTGGACCTTCCACCCCCAAGTAATTACAGGGGAGTTCAATGCTTCTTAGGTCACACAAGATACTATCGGCGGTTTGTACTGAACTACGTGCTGATCGCTAGGCCATTGTACAAACTACTAATTGTCTTTGAGTGGACTGAAGCATGCCAACGAGCCTACGAGGAACTGAAAAAAGCCCTAACAACGACACCTATCCTATGATCCCCAGATTGGCCTATGACTTTTTACGTACACATCGACGCCTCTAAGTTTGCCGTGGGGGCAGTGCTGTGCCAACTTGGTGAGCATAACTTAGATTACCCTGTGAGTTTTGCTAGTAGGCAACTCACTGAGACAGAGATGAATTATTCGACAACCGAAAGGGAGGGATTAGCCATGGTATTCGCCGTGAAGAAGTTCCGGCATTACCTATTGGCCACCCCCTTCACCTTCTTTGTAGACTATCAAGCCCTGCTCTATTTAGTCAACAAACCTTGCGCTACAGGACGTTTAGCCCGATGGCTTCTCCTGCTGCTCCTAGAGTTTGACTTCTCAGTGGTGGTACGGAAGGGAAAACAACATTACATGGCTGACCATCTGTCCCGTATACCCACAGGAGAAGCTGCTGGACAAGGCATCGTGGACGAGTTACCAGACAGCCACTTATTCCATGTGTCCAGCGAAAGAGACCTATTCAGGGCCGATCTGACACCATACTGGGCAGACGACATAGTCCAAGTGCTCGAGCATGGGCTGCCTGAACGACCAATAGAACGGGCACGGCTTAGGCGCTTAATCCTGAAAATCCAGCCCTATCAGTTGATTGCAGGCCAGCTCTATAGGCTGGGGCAAGACGGTCTGCTACGTAGATGCGTATGTGAACATGAGATGCATGATGTGCTCTCAGAGGCGCACAACGGTATTGCAGGAGGACACTTTAACTGGGACACTACAGCACGAAAGGTGTTGCAATCCCAGCTATGGTGGCCCACACTCTTCCGCGATGCCTCACAATTTGTCAAGCGTTGTGACGAGTGCCAACGGACAAAGGTCCCGGTCCGTAAAAATCAGATGGAGTTAACCCCAGTTATCGCGCGCCAACCTTTCGAAAAATGGGGGATTGACTTCATAGGACCCATCAGCACCGCGGCACAATATTCACAAGCTAGATACATCGTGGTGGCCACGGATTACCTCACCAAATGGGCGGAGGCGAGAGCCACGCAGAAAAACGACGGTAGGACGACTGCCAATTTTTTATGGGAGCAAGTAATCTCGTGTTTTGGTTGCCCCATAGAACTGGTTAGCGACCAGGGAACGCAGTTTATCAACGAAGTGATAGCCCATCTCCTATCCACCTTTCTCATCATCCATCGCACATCCTCACCATACTACCCTCAGGCTAATGGCCAGGCTGAATCAACCAACAAAATTCTCATCACTGTCCTAACCAAAGTAGTCTCAGCCTCACGAAGTGACTGGGATAACAAGTTGATGGCAGCCTTGTGGGCCTACCGAACAGCTTATAAGACGGCCGTCGATCAAACGCCTTTTAGGCTAACCTATGGGACTGAAGCTATTCTCCCATTAGAATTCTTCGTCCCTAGCCTGAGGATAGCACTCCAAGAACGATGGGAAGGGAAGGAAGCATGGACGCAATGCTTGGTTGAGCTAGAACACCTGTCAGAGGCTCGTCTCCTAGCCACCCACGCACTTATTTGTGAGAAAGCCCGACGCAAAAGCTGGTTTGACAAACATGTCAAGCAATGAGAGTTTGAGCAGGGTGACCTAGTGCTCCTCTACTCAGTTAAAGGACACAAGCAAAAGATGAAATTCAGATGTCTCGAACCCTTTAAAGTCCGCACAATCAGCCGAACTGATAATGTCGAGCTGGAAACACTGGATGGTGAGGGAATGGGCTTCTTCAATGGCAGTCGAATCAAGAAGTACTATCCGCCCACTCATCCGTTGCATGAACAACCAATGGTGGAAACGCCCGTTAAAATACGAGTAGCCACACTTACGGAAATCTGCGAGAATGAGGAGGAGCCTGTAGAACCCGCCTACCTCCGCATCACGGTCACGGCCAAGCAGACGTGCTCCTTCAATGCCCTGATTGACGAGGGGGTGGATTTTAACATTTTGACGCATGAGCATTGGACCCAACTTGGCGCACCAATGCTTCATCCCACAACAGCCAGATTGAACCCATACGGGGCCCAATCCTACCCGATTCTCGGCACGTGCAGAGTTGCCATTTCTATCGAGACTGAAACTATTCCCATGCTGTTTTATGTCTTAGCCAGTGCCATGAATGCAAGCACAGAGTCATTGCTCGGGCGAACTTTTAAAAAGCAGACCCGTTGCAATGTTGATTATGAGTCGCAACGCATCCACCTAACAATCGGGAGCGTGACTATTGTCACGACTTTCAGCAAGGGCCTCGTAACCCCATCACCGCTCACGAGGCCACCGATAGAAACAGCCATGCCTAGGACTAAGGAGGGGGCCGTGCATATCTACCACACCCAGATCCCCACGCACCGCGGCCCGCCACACCCAAAGCAAAACCCCAATAGACTCGCTTGCAATGGGTGCCTAAGAAGCCTCGAGACATGCCTAGAACCAGACACGCGTGTCTGCGGAACACCTACAAGCCTAAACCTAGGAAACCAAGACGCCATCATCGCAAGTGTCGCGAGATTAAACAAATATGGGTCCCTAAAGTCCTCCTGCGTGCACAAGGCTACTATGAGGGGAATGCCTCGCTGTGGATCCCCAAAATCCCAACTGTCACAGGCCTTAGTTCTGTACCAACCTCAAAGCCTTGTCCCCCGACACCTCAAGGCCATGAATCGCAGGGCCCACCCCAGTCATCCGACTCCTCTGCAAGTCAACCCATGGGCGTCACACACGCCCAACGACCCAAGCAATGGCCATCACCACAGGAGGCATTACCCAACCAAGCCAACCCGCAGCTCAGCAACCCCGCTGACCGCAGTAGCACATCCCCTAAGATCAAACCCGACCCATCCGTCCAACCAACACCCAGGTTGCCGACTCAAACTCAAAACCTCCAGCTCCAGCAAACCCCAACCACCCGTCAGCCTTAAACCTTCCTATGAACGGAAGTCATTCCTAACGCTCCGCTGACCTCGCAGAGGACATGGGGGATGATGTGGTGGACTGCATCAAACAGCTCGATGCCACCTTTGTTGAAATGGCCCTTAGCTATGACCTCCTGGACTTGGGACTATTAGCAGAACCCCTTGCAACAGACGTGCGCAATATGCCTTGCTCTTGGGAGACTTTTGAATTCGCCTTTGCACAAGCCTCTCGCTTTACCGCTGAGCTGCTCGCTCGCGAGGTCTCCAAAGAGCAAGCCATTAAGCAACGCCTCATCCCATCATTTGACCCCCGCACGACGTCCGATATCACTAGCCAAGAAACAGCAAGGTTGTCCCACGTGACGGACACGGAATCACCCTTCTTGAAGCAGTGGTATGCTCTTCGATTGAAATGGGAAGTTGAGGGATGCTGCATAATGACCAATGCCGAACAACGCCGAGCCATCAAAACAGCCGAGTATGATCCCACATATGTCGCGCCCACCTCGTATCGAGTGTTAACCACTCTTCGAGGTCGGACCATGGACGATCATATCTTAGGGCACCCCTATCTCGACCGCATCTTGATAGAAGAAGAGCTCCACATCGCAAGTCGGGTCAACTCCGGTGATTTCCTCACCGATGTCCTCACATACATCACCCACGTAGGCATCCGACCCTGTGACCTGGACTACTCTACACACTTAGAATATAACCCCAACTTCTACGATTGGCTCCTCCACAAATAAACATGAATGCCTTGGGCCCACGACCTCCAATCCTGGGACGGATTTTTCTTTTCCATGAGGGTGATGGGGCAGTAAATGGTAAACGGGGTTAAAACTAAAAAGTAAACCAAGCATGAAAAGGCTCAAAATTGAAATGCCATACAAAAATAGGTGATAGAAGTTTGAAAGGAAAAATTACAATTATGAACGGTAAAATCTGTTATGATTATGGTCGTCCAGCAAATTGGTTGCCAAAAATACTAAAAAGTTAATTGACTGAATATACAGGTGGCGACCATGGCAGGTCAAGACAAAGCTGGCAAACTCCCCTTCTCGGAGGAAGAACAGGTGCGGTACGGCCTCACTGTAGAAACCAGAGCATTCAATTAGCTAAAGTTCCACCACATATTCAACTTGGAAGATGTGGTTATTGAGGAACCAGCGGTACGACGGATTATAGAGCAATGCCACTTACAAAGGTATCTGGACAGAGTGGGCCAGAGGATAAACTACACCCTGTGCGCCGAGTTCCTGTGCACCTTCAAGAAAAACAGGGGCACCGTCACGGTGCGGGACAGGGAAGCCACCAGACAAGTGCAGGTTGAACTGACCCCCGAACTGATAGAAAGGGCACTGGGGCTTCGGAACAAGGTGGAGAAGAAACCAAAAAGGGACGTCTATGCCATGTTGGGAATGGACAAAGTGAAGGTCCACACCAATGATGGAGTCAACCTGGCAAACATCCCTGATCAAGAGATTCAACTGCAGGCGAAAATGATGTATACCCTATTTTCGAGTCAACGGTACAATAGCATCATGTCCAGAATCAATGTGCCTCTACTCGAAAGCATCGTTGCTCAAGCACTGGATGAGGTGAACCTCAACGGGTTCGTAAGAAGGACAATCGAGGCCTCAGCAAAGGCCCTGGCAACAGGAGGAAGGGCCATAGCAGGAGAATCCCCTTCATCTCGATCAACCCGCAAAGCCTCATCCTCCAAGGCCTCCACCATAGGTTTTGGAGGTGCCCTCACCGCGATCATCCACGAGGCAATAGGGCAGGGACGAGCGGGAGAGGACAAACAGGGAGATGACGGGAAAGGTGGCGAATCGCCGACGCAGTCCCAGCCTCAGGCGGAAGAGCAGTCTGATGAAACAGAAATGGACACCGACGAGGAGGGAGAACCCCAGGATGCACCAAAAAGGAAGGTGGAGCAACGGACTAAAGCCCTGGACGGAAACAAAGAGGAGGAGCAAAGGAGAAAAGAGAAGGAAGAGCTCGAATGGGCCCAAAGAGAGTCGGTAAGGGAAGAGGAGGAAAGAAGAAAGAGGGCTAAGGAGGAGGGAAGAAGAAGATTTGGAGCTGGCGACCCGTTGCTCCATCGAGGAACAACGAAGAAAAGACGTGGAAGGAGCAGTAAGTCCATACCAACCTGAAGCACCCGGCCCCAGCACTGGTATGCCGGAACCTGTGCACCTGCCTCCTGCAGAAGGGAAAGAAAAAGACCCAGTCATGCTAGTCTCCCCTCTCCTCGTGCCACCCATGCAAGCCACCCCCCTCATGGTGACACCCCCTACCACCGCCACCCAGGGGCACACCCCAAAAATCGATGAAAGCAACGTGGTCACCTGGTTGCAATTCTTGGTGGAAAGGGAGTTGGCAAGGAAAGCGGCCGGGGCCACCCCAGTTTCAGGTGCCAAAAGGGCAGCAACGGCAGAGCTGGAGCCAGGGCCAGAAGTGAAAAGACAAAAAGTGGAAGAGATTGCCACCACTACAACCATGTCCCACTCCCTACCTCCAGCAGGCCACTACGATGACTACGTGAAGAAGCTGCTCGCACAATTGCAAACGGCCAGGCAAGAAAGGAGGATAGCGGTGGAGGAGCTGGCAGCGGAACGCGAATCACAAGCCGCCCTCCAGCTGGACAAAGTGAGGCAGATAACAGAATATGAAAAGGAAATCGCTGTGCTTAGGGAGGAGGCCAGCACCAAGGAGGCGGAGGAGCTAAAAGCCCTGAAGGAGCGCGACGCTACCTGGGAGGGAAGAAGGAAAATCCTAATGGAGCGTCTCACCAGGGAGAGGGAGACAACTGCCCACCTTCAGCGCAAGAATGACCAGTTATCTGCAGCCAACCTGGAGGCGCAAAGTCAGCTTGAGAAAATTAGACAGGAGGTTGCAGAGCTGGATCAGTTAAGGGCAGAACAGGTGCGCAGGTTGCAGGCAAGGCTGGACAACTCAACGTGCAGATCGCAGAGGAACACCGAGAGCAGTTCCACTTGCGCCATGAGCTTGAAGCCCAGCAACAACAATTTATGGCAATGACCCTCCAATAGGGGGAAAGCCTGGAAGATATGGAGAGACGGGCAAAAGAATGGTCCAATCATAACGAGCAGAGAGTGCGGGACTTAGCATGCCGGCTGGCCAAGGCCGAAGGAGACAGGGTGCTGGCTGAAAACCAAGCAGAGGTAGCCCAGCTCGCTATGATAGCTCAACAGCGCACTTTTATCAACACGCTGCTCCACGCCACCCAATCAGAAGCAGATGAGGCCAATGATCAGCTGCAAAGAAAGCTAACCATTGTGCATAGGGCCCTCACGGCAGGCCTGCATGTACCACTGCAGCTAGGAGGCCCGCCGCAGAGCCTAGAAGAACAAAGAAAATATTTGGCACAAGTAGGACTGACGGCACAGGAGATGGACGACCTTGGGTTCACTGAGGAGAAAACACAGGAAGACGAGCAAGCGGAAGGGGGTGAACCAGAGCTTGACCTAGGGCCTCAAGAAGAGGAATATGTCCCACCACCCCCTCAACCACAACAAACCGAAGTGCCACCCCATGACACATCTACCGAGCGAAGAGCGGCCCATACCAACCGAAGAAAGGAGATGGTGGAGAAGACAAGAAGAAAGTTGAAGGCCAGACCTGTCCAGAAACAGCCTGCCCCTCTTCCGCTGCGCACCCAAGACTCCCCCGCTGAATACCGCGCTGAAATGATTATCTGGAAACAGCAGGAGTATAGCCGAGACCCCTTCGATCTGCGCTTCGAGTTTCCCACCGCCTTGAATAGGGTGCTGCCCATTCAGTTGGTGGAGGACAAGGCCAAATGGTTAGCAGAGCGTGAGGCCCACCCAACTGCTTGGGGAGCCGAGGACCGCGAGTTTTGGCAAGACAAAGTCCTCCAGGTACCTTGCACAGTGGAAGGCTATAATTGCCAACCCACCTGGAGGAGGCACATTTTTTACGTCAACCTGGAAGCATGGATGGCATTTTGCAACACCCTCCCTTCAGAGAGGAACGACCCCACCTTTATGCCGTATCCTCGAAGGGTAGGAGTGGACTTCAACCCGTCCATCCATGGCAGGTTCGACTTCCCCGTCATTTATAATGCCAATACCACTTCCCATAGGAATGCTCTTCTCTTCACCCTTCCCGACTTGTACAGCTCTATAGATAAATTCCTTAACGAATTCACCTCTTGCCCTGACCCAGCATTCATCACCACCTATAACTATCTTACGTTAATTAGAATCCTAGTACACCAGGAACCTGCACCCCAAGAACGCCATCTTCCACCCCTCTATTTTGACCCCAATGCCATAGACAGCACCACCATGACTCGTCTCATGATGCATGCTACTCTTTTGCCATCCTTCTGTGGTGCACTGCTGGAAGACATGAATGACAGCAAATTCACACAGTACAACCACCCCTTTCTCTCTACCACCACCCTCAAAATCCGCCTCCACATTAAGGGCTACTTGCTAAGCCGAAAATTCCTTAACAAGGCCCCCCGCCCACCCTTACCCACCATTCGGATGATGAGGAGTAGAACTCCCGTTATGCCTTGTACCGCTGCCTCCATGTACCCACCTCATCATGGCAAAAAAAAAAAAAAGGAAAAAAAAGGAAAGAAAAAAAAAGAGGGCAAAGCTTCAACGACAATGGAAAACCCCTAACGACGTCTCCAAGCAGTCATCAAAGGTGTACTCCATCTTCTCATTAACACATTTTTTCACCAACATAGCTCCTTGCTCTACAAGGCCCCACGCCAACCAGTCTTCTAGCTAAGTAATATCTAAGTATGCACAAGCACCGCACTCACATAATACCTACACCGAACTATATTCACAGTTTGGGTCCTCAAGTGCAGGACAATACTCTCAGCTTGCTTAGAGTTCGACCTATCTCCCAAACTAATAAAATATGTCTTGTGCACAATACAGAAGACTAGCACTACCCTTAGGGAGAGACCACCTGGGAGGTTTTCAATTGCAGGTGTTGACGACCACAACAAAAGTGCCATTCGTTCTTCATCAATGCCCAACGCTACTTGCCCCCTCAACATCCGACAAGCCGGAAAGAATCGTCCTAGGCAGCATCCCCAACAAACCCCCACGTGAACCCGTCACCAGTACATGCCCCAGGTGCCCCTGTCCCCCAAGTCTTCGGTGCATGCTACCACCTGCTACCTACGCCAATGAGTGCCACGGGACTGGCACTCGTCTAGGAGGGGGGTAATGTTAACCCCAACACGAAGAGAGCAAAAGAAAGTGGAAAAGACGCAGGGCAAAGGCGGAAAAAAGGTAGCCCGACTGAAGGAAAAAAAGGAGAAAAGGCCAAAAGCACAAGGACAACCTTAAAAGTCCAAGGCAAACACGAAAAGGGAAAGGCGCATAAAAAGCGCACCCTAAAATCTTGTAAAAGAGCGCTGGGCTGTCACCCGTGCAATTTGTAAATATAGAAGGGTAGTGAAAAGGAAACAAGGAAGATAAAAGGACAATGGAAAACAGGGCCTAGGCTATGACTGGCCATGTAAAAAAGGGAAAAGGGGATGACCGCCCAAAAGGGAAGTAGGATTTTGTATATAAGGTTGAAAAGTGAATGAAGAGCTCATTCTTTGGTGTGTGGCAAAACTAGTCTTCTTCTTCCTCTCTTCTTCTCTCCTTCTTGCTTGTGTGTGCTCTTGAGAGAGGGAGTGTGAGAGTGTGAGGGAGTGAGTGTGTGTGAGAGTGAGGGATCAAGAGGGTGAAGCTCTTCACCATCTCCTCTCCTCTACTTCTCTTCTCTTCTCTTCTCTTCTCTTGCGCGCATGGCTATGGAGGATGGAGCTTGGAGATGGAGGAGGCTTGAGGATGCTTGAGCTAGCATCGAGAATCGTGGAGCTACCGGAGTGCGAGAGAGAGGAGGGTACTCGATCGAGCATCAAGGTAAGTTCACTGCATTTGTAAGATCGACGGCACGTCGGCTAGGTGAGAGATAGCCATGAGAGCTCGCTTGGAACGCTTGAAACAATAAGCGGTCCGTGGGTCTTGGCGGTTGAGCGAAAGCTCCCACAATAAGTGAGCAGAAACATACTTGATGTAGTACATACAGATATCTGGGGGCCTACACAAAATGTATCTTTTGGTGGCAGCAAATACTTTCTCACATTTATTGATGACTGTTCAAGGAAGTTATGGGTATACTTTATGAAGGAAAAAAGTGATGTGTTTCAGCACCTCAAATCCTTTAAGGCAGCTGTTGAAACAGATACATGCTTAAAAGTAAAGTGCTTGAGTTCAGATGGAGGGGGAGAGTGCCTTGCTAATGAGTTCAGCGGCTTCTTGAGGACTCATGGGATAAAGAGGCAATTTACTTGCAGGTATACCCCACAGCAAAATGGTGTTGCAGAAGTAAAAAATAGGCATATTGCAGAAGTTGCATGGGCATTAATGGCTGAAAAGAATATGCCCAAACATTTTTGGTCTGAGGCTGTCCATATTGTTGTTTACATTATGAACAGAACTCCCACAGCTGCAGTTCATGGGATGACTTCTGAAGAATGTTTTACTAGCAAGAAGCTTGATGTATCACAATTGAAGGTATTTGGCTGTGTTGCATACTTTCATGTGCCAGATGAGCTACGGAAGAAGCTTGATGCAAAGGTAGAAAAATGTATTTTTATTGGATACTCTTTAGAGCAAAAAGGGTATCGCTGTTACAACCCTGTCACAGGTGAGTTCCAAGTGAGCAGGATGTTATCTTTGATGAGATGGGAAGTTGATATACACCTGCTGGTGATGTTTTGGATGATTATAATGATCAGGACAGTTATGTGCAAAAAGATAAACAAGAATCATGGAGTCTTGGTGGACCAGAAACATCATCTGGTACTACACCTACAGTGAGCCCTTGGTCTGGGAGACTAAGGAGTAGCCCCACATCTTCAGGTGGATCTATAAGTGTTGTAGGAAAGGACGAAAGAAAGAAGAAAGTGTTGAATGGTAATGATGCATCTACCAATCATTTGGGATTGGATGGAGATTCTAGTGGTTCGGAGAGCTTGGATGATGAGCTTGGTATTCCTTCAGTCAAGACACCAGGTGTACAAAGAGCTCATAGTAATGTAAAGGCTCCATTGAGTGATCCGATGGTATGCAAATCTAGCAGGGTTAGATACCCTATTAAAAGATTTGGATTTGAAGGTTATGTAGCTCACCATTATGCTTATATGGTGAAACTAGTTGAGGATGTTGAGCCCACTTGTTTTGAGGATATTTTTGATCATGCTCATTGGGATGCACTAATGGATGAGGAGATGGTTGCATTAGAAGCCAATCATACTTGGGATTTGGTACCCTTATCTAAGGGTAAGAAAGCTATTGACTGTAAGTGGGTTTACAAAGTCAAGCATAATGTAGATAGTTCAGTTAGCAGGTATAAGGCTAGGCTGGTTGCAAAAGGCTATGCTCAAATATATGGCATAGATTATAACGAGACATTCAGTCCAGTTGCTAGGATGGCAACTGTTAGGTGTGTGATTGCCTTGATAGCAGCCAAAGGTTGGAGTTTGAAGCAAATGGATGTTAAGAATGCCTTCTTGCATGGTGAATTGCAAGAAGAAGTGTATATGGAGCAGCCAATAGGTTAAGAGGATTTAGTACATCCCATATATGTGTGCACGTTAAAGAAGGCGCTCTATGGGCTGAAGCAAGCACCTAGAGCATGGCCTGACAAGATTGGAGAGTATCTTGTCAATATTTAATTTTGTATTTCTGATGATGATCACTCACTTTATGTGAGAAAGGGAGATGCAGGTTTGGTCATCATAGTCATCTATGTGGATGACTTGATTATTACAGATGATAGTGACACTGGGATTATTGAAGTTAAGGACTTCTTGAAGAAGAAGTTTGAGATGAAAGATTTGGATGAGCTGAGATACTTTCTTGGTATTGAGGTGATCAAATGTGATGATGGTATATGGCTATTCCAAAGGCAGTATGGCTTGGATATGTTATCCAAGTATGTTATGACAGCATGTAAGCCTCTTTCAGTACCGTTGGAGCAAAACGTGAAGTTGAGTGCTGATGTTGGGGATGAGATAGAAGACCCTACTATATTCAGGAGGATAGTAGGAAGTTTAATTTACATGACTATCACAAGGCCAGACTTGAGCTATGTTGTTGGCCTTATCAGTCAGTTTATGCAGATGCCTAGAAAGCCTCATTTGGATGCAGTTAGACGTATATTGAGGTACGTGAATTCCACTTTACATTATGGACTTTTTTATGAGGCAGGTAAGGATGTACAGGTCTTTGGGTACACAGATGTAGATTAGGCTGGTAGCATATCAGATAGAAGATCTACAAGTGGATTCATGTTTTCCCTTGGTAGTGCAACAGTTACATGAAGCAGCAAAAAGCAACCTACAGTTGCTTTATCGAGTACGGAGGCTGAGTATAGAGGTGTTGCTATGGTAGCATGTGAGGTTGTATGGCTGCAAAAGTTATTAGATGATTTGGATGTGCATGGAGATGGTCCAGTTGTTATTCATTGTGACAACATGAGCAGCATACAGCTAGCTAGGAATCCAGTGTTCCATGCTAGGACAAAACACATTGAGGTGCACTACCACTTTGTGAGAGAGAAGGTACTTGCAGGAGAGATTGACTTGATATATGTCAGCACACACGATCAGATAGCTGACATTTTCACAAAGGCATTGGGTGCAGAGAAGCTTCGAAAGTTCCGAAGCTTACGTGGAGTTGCAGAGATAGAGTTGAACTTGAGGGGGAGTGTTGAGATGGCAAGCTCAACACGTGCGGACATTGATGGTGGACTGCCTGGCTAGATGGGTCCACACATCTACACTTAGCACGTTGGTGGTCATTATGATACTCACATGGCCACCAAATTATCACTTATTATTTTTAGTTTGTTACATCTACCTACAGCTGGCAAAGACATAGTGTCAGTCGATTAGTGTAGTCGGTTATGCACTGTTTGACTTAGTAGGCCACTTTCCTTTATGTTGTATATTATCTATACTTTGTGTACATTGTATAGTGTGTGGAAGAAGAAGGAGAAACCAACAAGAAAACGTTTTGGCCTCCATCTCTCTTCTTGCGTTCTTGAGTGAGCTTCCTCTTGTGTATACAGTGTGTGTTTGGCACTGCAGCTCAAGAAAGTCCCCCCACCACGCGATTCTTAACATGGTATCAGATCCGCGCCATTGAGAGAGGCTAATTTCAAAGGCTGAAGTGAAGGAGAAGAGGCAAGGTTCGAGCAAGCAAGCCACGGGTAAGAAGCTCTCCAATTCTTCCACTCTCTCTCTTGGATAGTGCCTGTGGAGGTACTAGAAGCAAGGTCGAGCAAAAATCTCAGATTGCTGTGAGATTTGCTGTGCAAGCATATCACCGTATATTCTACAAATATGTCCTTTAGGGCTCCCCCACAGTTATTTTGGGCGTCTAAGGCCGTTTTAGGTCCCGTTTTAGAGCCGCAAGGTTGCGGACAGCAGTTTTAGGGTACACTATGATTTCGGACGTATTGACCGAAATTGGGTGCGCAGGTTACAGATTGCATTTTTGTAATTTTTGAGGTGTTTGCAGGAAGCAAACATAATGTTTATCTACAAACAGGTTGCAGAATACATGTACTGTTGAGCAATCAGTGAAGAAGGCTACTTGGTGTATTATTGTACACGTGTTGTGGAAGATTGCAGAAGACTAGCTTGCTGTGTTATATCCTTGTTTGTGATAATGGCAGAGAACAGTGGAAATCCGATTATTGAGAAGCTCGACAAGAACTACCCTTCATGGAAGTTCCGTGCGACGAACTTCCTTATTGGAAAGGGCCTTTATGAGTTTGTCTCAGGTGAAGAAAATGAGCCAGAGCTGGGTATCCCTCCGACTGCAGATGAGTTAAAAGCATGGAAAGAGTGGAATACAAAAGATAAAAAGGTGATGTACTGGCTATCTGCAGGAATTGATAATAGTATGTTGGGACATATTAGGAATGCAGAAACTTCACATGCAGTTTGGATAATTTTTGAGAGCATGTTTTCAGTAAATACAAAGGCACAAAAGATTCAACTCAAGCAAGAGTTGAATGCCTTGAAGAAAGGGAAAATGTCTATCAATGAGTATGTGTTGAAGGTGAGGAGCATTGCAGATGCTTTAGCAGCGATTGATGCAATTCTGGATGATGATGATTTGATTTCATCCACTCTGAGTGGTCTTAACAATGAGAAGGCATGGAAATCATTTGTTACTTCAATATATGTACGGAAGCCATTTCCAGATTTTGATGAGTTGATCTCTCTCATGATTACTGAAGAGATCAATATGCAGGGTGACTCATTTGAAAAAAATGGTGAACACGTTCAAGCATTTTACTCAAGTTCCAGAAGAGGGCGTGGTAGATCCTCTTCGAGAGGCGGTGGTATGGGACATGCTGGTGATAACCAGCAAAACAATTTCAATCACAGTTTGGTGAAATTTAGGTTTCTGGAGGTAGAGAAAGCTTTAGAGGTAGGAAGAGGTGGATGGCAGAATAGAGGCTCTGAAAATTCTACTATTGTTTGTCATTATTGTGGCAAAACAAGCCATATTGCAGCCCATTTCTTTGGAAAGAAGGATGATATTCGCAGTGGTAAATTGCAGCAAGGAAACTATGCATAGTTTTCACAACAGAATGAAGATAAAAATGAGCATCTATTTGTCATGCAACATATGATGAATGTAGTTACAAGAAAGGGGACACATGATGACGTATGGTATGTCGATTCAAGTGCATCTAATCATATGACCAATCATGTTGAATGGTTTGGAGAGATGCAGGACTTACAAAATCCAGGTTATGTGCAGACGGGTGATGATTCATGCCACCCAATTTCACACATTGGAAAGGTTCCCTTGTCCTTGTATGATGGCCACACAAAGAGTCTGATAGATGTATTACATGTGCCATCAATTACAAAGAATCTAGTATCTGTTGACCAAATGATAGAGCAGGGATTGCAGGTCTAATTCAATGCAAAAGGTTGTTTTGTAGAAAACTTTAATGATAAGTGTAGGTTGGTCGCAAAGGGAAGTAGAGTTGGCCAAATGTTCACCTTAGATGCTGGAATTCCTGCAATGGATGCTGCTATGTATGCTAAAGGAAAAGGAGTAGTTGCAGATATTGAAATATGGCATAAACGTATTGGGCATGCAAATGTGCAAAGGCTGAAATTAATGTAGTCCAAAGGATTGGTTACAGGGTTGTCTTCTTTTAGAGTTGCAGAATTGCATAAAGTCTGTGAAGCATGCCCATTTGGTAAGCAGGCGAGACAACCCTTCTCGCATGATAGAGAAGTGAGCAAAAACATACTTAATGTAGTACATACATATATCTGGCAGCCTACACAGAATGTATCTTTTGGTGGCAGCAAATACTTTGTCACATTTATTGATGACTGTTCAAGGAAGTTATGGGTATACTTTATGAAGGAAAAAAGTGATGTGTTTTAGCACCTCAAATCCTTTAAGGCAGCTGTTGAAACAGATACATGCTTAAAAGTAAAGTGCTTGAGATCAGATGGAGGGGGAGAGTACCTCGCTAATGAGTTTAGTGGCTTCTTGAGGACTCATGGAATAAAGAGGCAATTTACTTGCAGATATACCCCATAGCAAAATGGTGTTGCAGAAGTAAAAAATAGGCATATTGCAGAAGTTGCACTGGCATTAATGGCTGAAAAGAATATGCCCAAACATTTTTGGTCTGAGGCTGTCCATATTGTTGTTTACATTATGAACAGAACTCCCATAGCTGCAGTTCATGGGATGACTTCTGAAGAATGTTTTACTAGCAAGAAGCTTGATGTATCACAATTGAAGGTATTTGGCTGTGTTGCATACTTTCATATGCCAGATGAGCTACGGAAGAAGCTTGATGCAAAGGTAGAAAAATGTATTTTTATTGGATACTCTTTAGAGCAAAAAGGGTATCGCTGTTACAACCCTGTCACAGGTGAGTTCCAAGTGAGCAGGATGTTATCTTTGATGAGATGGAAAGTTGATATACACCTGCTGGTGATGTTTTGGATGATTATAATGATCAGGACAGTTATGTGCAAAAAGATAAACAAGAATCATGGAGTCTTGGTGGACCAGAAACATCATCTGGTACTACACCTACAGTGAGCCCTTGGTCTGGGAGACTAAGGAGTAGCCCCACATCTTCAGGTGGATCTATAAGTGTTGTAGGAAAGGACGAAAGAAAGAAGAAAGTGTTGAATGGTAATGATGCATCTACCAATCATTTGGGATTGGATGGAGATTCTAGTGGTTCAGAAAGCTTGGATGATGAGCTTGGTATTCCTTCAGTCAAGACACCAGGTGTACAAAGAGCTCATAGTAATGTAAAGGCTCCATTAAGTGATCCGATGGTATGCAAATCTAGCAGGGTTAGATACCCTATTAAAAGATTTGGATTTGAAGGTTATGTAGCTCACCATTATGCTTATATGGTGAAACTAGTTGAGGATGTTGAACCCACTTATTTTGAGGATGCTATTGGTCATGCTCATTGGGATGCACTAATGGATGAGGAGATGGTTGCATTAGAAGCCAATCATACTTGGGATTTGGTACCCTTACCTAAGGGTAAGAAAGCTATTGGCTGTAAGTGGGTTTACAAAGTCAAGCATAATGTAGATGGTTCAGTTAGCAGGTATAAGGCAAGGCTGGTTGCAAAAGGCTATGCTCAAATATATGGCATAGATTATAACGAGACATTCAGTCCAGTTGCTAGGATGGCAACTGTTAGGTGTGTGATTGCCTTGGTAGCAGCCAAAGGTTGGAGTTTGCAGCAAATGGATGTTAAGAATGCCTTCTTGCATGGTGAATTGCAAGAAGAAGTGTATATGGAGCAGCCAATAGGTTATGAGGATTTAGTACATCCCATATATGTGTGCAGGTTAAAGAAGGCGCTCTATGGGCTGAAGCAAGCACCTAGAGCATGGTCTGACAAGATTGGAGAGTATCTTGTCATTATTTGATTTTGTATTTCTGATGATGATCACTTACTCTATGTGAGAAAGGGAGATGCAGGTTTGGTCATCATAGTCATCTATATGGATGACTTGATTATTACAGATGATAGTGACACTGGGATTACTGAAGTTAAGGACTTCTTGAAGAAGAAGTTTGAGATGAAAGATTTGGGTGAGCTGAGATACTTTCTTGGTATTGAGGTGATCAGATGTGATGATGGTATATGGCTATCGCAAAGGCAGTATGGCTTGGATATGTTATCCAAGTATGTTATGACAACATGTAAGCCTCTTTCAGTACCGTTGGAGCAAAACGTGAAGTTGAGTGCTGATGTTGGGGATGAGATAGAAGACCCTACTATGTTCATGAGGATAGTAGAAAGTTTGATTTACATGACTATCACAAGGCCAGACTTGAGCTATGTTGTTGGCCTTGTCAGTCAGTTTATGCAGATGCCTAGAAAGCCTCATTTGGATGCAGTTAGACGTATATTGAGGTACGTGAATTCCACTTTACATTATGGACTTTTTTATGAGGCAGGTAAGGATGTACAGGTCTTTGGATACACAGATGTAGATTAGGCTGGTAGCATATCAGATAGAAGATCTACAAGTGGATTCATGTTTTCCCTTGGTAGTGCAACAATTACATGAAGCAGCAAAAAGCAACCTACAGTTGCTTTATCGAGTACGGAGGCTGAGTATAGAGGTGTTGCTATGGCAGCATGTGAGGTGGTATGGGTTCAAAAGTTATTAGGTGATTTGGATGTGCAGGGAGATGGTCCAGTTGTCATTCATTGTGACAACATGAGCAGCATACAGCTAGCTAGGAATCCAGTGTTCCATGCTAGGACAAAACACATTGAGGTGCACTACCACTTTGTGAGAGAGAAGGTACTTGCAGGAGAGATTGACTTGATATATGTCAGCACACACGATCAGATAGCTGACATTTTCACAAAGGCATTGGGTGCAGAGAAGCTTCGAAAGTTCCGAAGCTTACTTGGAGTTGCAGAGATAGAGTTGAACTTGAGGGGGAGTGTTGAGATGGCAAGCTCA
Organism: Lygodium microphyllum; assembly: GCF_053477565.2. Lineage (NCBI taxonomy): Eukaryota > Viridiplantae > Streptophyta > Polypodiopsida > Schizaeales > Lygodiaceae > Lygodium > Lygodium microphyllum. The sequence continues at coordinate 75,805,635 of NC_141155.1, forward strand.
ACACGTGTGGACATTGATGATGGACCGCCTGGCTAGATGGGTCCACACATCTACACTTAGCACGTTGGTGGTCATTATGATACTCACATGGCCACCAAATTATCACTTATTATTTTTAGTTTGTTACACCTACCTACAGCTAGCAAAGACATAGTGTCAGTCAATTATTGTAGTCGGTTATGCACTGTTTGACTTAGTAGGCCACTTTCCTTTATGTTGTATCTTATCTATACTTTGTGTACATTGTATAGTGTGTGGAAGAAGAAGAAGAAACCAACAAGAAAACGTTTTGGCCTCCATCTCTCTTCTTGCGTTCTTGAGTGAGCTTCCTCTTGTGTATACAGTGTGTGTTTAGCACTGCAGCTCAAGCAAGTCCCCCCACCACATAGTGTATGGCAATTGTCACTGCCTCAGCCAAAACTATTGTGGTAAGCTTGCCTAGCTAAGCATACTACGGAATCTTTCCTATATTGTTTTGTTCATGTGCTCAGCCATATCATTCTGGGGGGTGGGGTGTATGAGGCGATTAACTACACTTAATACCCCTCTCATGGCAAAAGTTCTCAAAGGCTTTAGATACATACTCACCCCCATTATCTAACCGTTGGCATTTTAGCCTATACCTAGACTGGTTCTCAACCAATGCAAGCCAATGTTGAAAGGTAGCCAAAACATCAAATTTCAGATTTATGGAATATGTCCCAAACTTATGTGAGTAATCATCAATGAATGTGACAAAGTACTTTGTGTCTCCTAACGATGGATAGGGCATAGGTCCACAGACATCAAAATGAACAAGATCTAAATGCTCACCCATACGTAGAGTGCCAAACCTCTTGTGCATACTTTGTGTGTGCCTGGCATACAAATAATGATCACATGACACACTAATAGTTAAGGGGTGGAAGATACTACAAACGAGTTAGCATCTTCATTCCCTTTAAGGACATGTGCCCAAGGTGATGATGCCCAAAAGATATATGCGGAACTACAGTGATAGACAAAACATGATCTATGGATCCAAATACAACCAAGGGATATAAAGTGGAGGACTTGGCACCATGTGCCAGAACAAGGTTCCCAAGGGTGATCTTCCAAGAAGAATCCCCAAAGGAAACAAAGTAACCCTCATCATCCATTGTGCCAGTAGAGATAAGACTCTTCGTGAGAGTCAGTACATGTTGAACATTATGCAAAGTAAACATACTATGTGAACCAAACTACAGCCAAACAACACCAATACCAACTATTTGCAATGCCAAGTCATTCTCCAAATGGATAGATCCTGTCGTACTATGATAGGAGTGGAACCACTCTCTATGAGGGGTCACAAATGGCTTCGACAAGGCAACAAATGGGTTTGAAAAGAGCTCAGATAGTAAGATGAACAATGTGAGTCAGTGTAAATGCAATTCATAGTTTAAGAGAGAAAGAGAGAGTGTGCATCTATGTGAATGAGTCTCATAGTTTAGGGTTATATAAAAGAGGGTTTCACTTTCTATCTTATTTATTGAGTTCTCACATCTCTTGTGCAGGAAAGATGGCTAGGTCTAAGGTAGTTGCAAATAAGCTTCTGCTCAGAGCCCCATATCGTGTTCAGCCCCTTGGAGTATCTACTAGCTCAGATGAACCCCCTTCTTAACCTAATCCACCTTCCTCAAGTCACCCTCACAAGGGTCCTCCTCAGCATCCCCCAAGAAACGCAAGTGGAAGCCAGGTATATAGTGGCCTTGAGAGAAATTAGAAGGTATCAACGCTCTTTTGATCTCATCATTCCGAAGGCGAGCTTTTTGAGACTTGTTCGCGAGATTGTGCAAGACCTCTACCGCACAGAAAGCAGGATGTGGTTTTTGGCACAAGGTCAGGATAGACCTGATCACTTCACAAAAGAATGTCTTGATGGTCTACAGTGTACTGCAGAGGCCTTTTTAGTTGACTTGATGATGACTGATGCTCAACGTTATGCAATACATGCAAAGCGCATCACTGTAACTCCCAAGGACTTCTAATTTGTAAGAAATCTTCAAGCAGTGAAGGCTGCATTCATTCCAATGGAATGAACACAGTTGCAATGTTATCTTTTTTGGCATAGTGTTATCCTCGTGCATTAGACATATGACTATGTCCCAGTGCAAAACTATTGTATGCGCCCTTAAAATATGAATTAAAATTTTACACTTGTCCTTCACTGTCAACTTTGACTGTGCATCTTCGCTGTATTTTCAATTCTTACTTACAATTTTTGTTAGCACTGTCAATTTCAATAGGAATAACATGCAAAAAATTGCCATTTCTTATTGTAGACTTTACTCCTAATGCCTCTGTATAGTTTATGTGGTGCGAAGTTTCTAAGGGCCAGTAGTCGCGATGTTGATTTCTCAATTATCAAACCATCCATAATTTTGGTGTGTGATAATTTTTAAAATACTAAATTATATCGAAATGCGTCGAAACTTCACACACGCACTCGTTAGGTGGCCAAGAGCCCAATTTATTTTTTTTGAAAAAAAAAGTGCCTTCTGCAGACCCGTGGTCCAAAGTCTGGCGTTTGGAGCCACTTGGCTCCAGACGCCAGACTTTGGACCATGGGTCTGCATGCACTTTTTTTTTCAAAAAAATAAAGGGCTCTTGGTTAGAAGTGGCTCCAGACGCCAGACTTTGGCCCACGGGTCTGCACGCACTTTTTTAAAAAATAATAATAATTTGGGCTCTTGGTCACCTAACGAGTGGCTCCAGACGCCAGACTTTGGCCCACAGGTCTACAGGCACTTTTTTTATTTAAAAAATAATTTGTCATCTTGGCCACCTAACGAGTGCACGTGTGAAATTTCGACGCATTTCGATACTACAAAAAGTGGCTCCAAATGCCAGACTTTGGACCAGGGGTCTGCAGGCACTTTTTTTTCAAAAAAAAAAGGGCTCTTGGCCACCTAACGAGTGCGCATGTGAAGTTTCGTTGCATTTCGATACAAGATTATGGATTTACGATCACATGATAGACAGTGCATATGAAGTTGCATTAACCCAGCTTTGGGGTTTAAATGGGTTAAAAGTTCATTCTTCTTCTCATTTTCACATATTGATTTCTTTGCTTCCTCCATTTTCTCATCCCCAACCTCTGTCTCTTATCCGCCTTGCCCTCTTTGAGCTTGCATGGCATGGACCAAGCAAGTATGTCGTTGTTTTGGCCCTGGGAAGACATCACGCCAAGGCTCGCCACCTAGAGCACAAGGTGGAGCCTCCTCTACTGCAACAACATGTGCTCCCCGTAGAGCACAAGGACCACCACAAAAGAAGAGGAAATGGAAACCGGGCATTGTCGCCCTTCGAGAGATAAGGAGAATCCAACGCGGATATGAGCTTCTCATCCCGAAAAGTTCTTTTCATAAAGTTGTTCAAGAAGTTATGCAAGACTTGGAGCTAAAAGTGATGGGAAGATTTTGGGCACGAGTGCGGAATGACCCACCAGTAGGAAGGTGGACTACTGCAACCATGGAGGCCCTACAAACCGCTATAGAGGGTTTTCTCATCGACTTGTTTGATGATACACAGCTTGCAGCCATCCATGCAAAGCACGTCACAATCACACATAAAGACATGAACTTTATTATTCGGCTTCGACACGGCAAGGGGACCCCGCCATAGTTTACTAGATTAATGATGCAAGGTTTGTAATGAGTGTTATAGCATCATAACATCTTGGAAACCCAAAAAATTTTGTATACTCTGCCACATTAGAATATTTATTTATATATACATAATATCTCATGTGATGTGTACTGAATTCAAATAATTAAAGTTGTTTTGTTTGTTTCTTGAAATGCATGACTCTTAATTTTTGTTTAATGTACGAACGCATCAAAAGTAGTAATACATTTGGATACAAGTTACGTTATTGCTTATGCACAATCATAAGTACAGTACTATGCGTTGAATTATGTTAATATATGCAGATGCATCATTCACGTACCGCACATTATCATCACACTTACACAACCGCAAGTGTAGTACTACGCGTTGAATTATGTTAACGTATGCGAATGCGTCATACACATACCACACATTATCGTCACACTTATACGAACCACATATTTATTTAATAAATATTTATTTGTAGAGACAAAGTAAAGTATCTTATATTCATCAAGAAAAATACATTTGATGGTTGTTAGTGATGGTAGATACAAAAAGCTGATAGCCAACAAGAACTCTCAATTGTTCCTTGGCTTTTTCATCAGTGGAGAGGAGGGGCCAGCTTCCAATGAAAATATAAGTTCCTTCTTTGCTTCAAAAATGATGCGCTCCCCCTTCAGCTCTTTCTCCAGGAGAAGTGAATTCGACACTTTAGCGAGGTCGCCTAATGTCGCAAGCACACACATTGCTCCACCCCGCGTTTGGTCAAACAAGTAAAGAAGCTTTGACCGCTTGATTAGCACCACCTTCTCCAAGCTAGATGTCACAGGTATCGCTCGAAAAGGTCCAAACTTGGTCAAAGCTCGAATTTCCATGATTATTCCTTGCCCTCCTAGTGAGCACTTCTTATGGAAGACCACCAAATCTGCAACAAGGTTACCGATATACTCCTTAAGAGCTGAATCCTTGCGTCAATCCACATGTCGAGCTCCTCCTTGCCTTGATACAAACTCATCTATATACAGTATATCCTGAATGACAAGGTCAAATCAAATAATATATTTAGCGACTAACCTAGAGTGATCAAAAAGTGATGGACAGGGCAGCTGCAGGCATCATTTTTTGCCAAGATTTCATCGGTGGACTCCGGGGGACCCGACGCACCCTATCATCAAGTTTCATTGCATAAAAATATATGGTAGTTAGAAATCTCACCTTCTCCAGATCATCTTGTATCTTCATTTCCACGTGTGTCAGGGAGGCACCTCTTTGGGCGGTGTTTACCATAGCACAAAGGAACGGAAAATGGAGTAGAAGTGACGAAAAATGGAAGCTCGGAAATTTGAATGATTTAAACGACGGTGTCACCTCGAAAAAAAAAAGAAGTAAAAGCGTGCCATTAGATATGAAGGCGCTTTTGAATCTTTGTAAAAAAGAGCGCCGGGCTCACTCCTGTGCAAGTTGTATGCAGTAGTGGGAACAGGGTGGGTGGGAATGGTGGGAAATAGGAAAAGAGAGCCTAAGCTAATGGCCGACCATGTAAAAAAGTGTAGATGACTGCCCAAAAGGTAGGGCATGTATATAAAGTTCAAAGTGAATGAGAAGCTCATTCTTGGGTGTGGCTAAAGCTTCTTCTTCCTCCTCTCTTGCTTCTTACCTTCTTGCTTGTGCTTGAGTGAGAGATTGAGGGAGTGTGAGGGAGTGAGTGTGTGAGAGTGAGGGATCATGGAGAAGAAACTCCCCATCTTCTCTCTTCATCTTTCTTTCCCTTCTTCTCTTCTCTTGTCTCGCGCAGCTATGGAGGATGGAGCTTGAGGGAGAGGGCTTGAGGTTGCTTGAACTTGCCACAAGGATCGTGGAGCTACCGGAGTGTGAGAGAGAGGATGGAACTTGATTAAGCATCAAGGTAAGCTCACTACACCCGCAAGGTAGGCATTGCGTGTCGGCTATGTGAGAGGTAGCCATGGCCTGTCGGCTTGAAATGCTCGATCAATAAGCGGTCGGTAGGTCTCAGGGTAGAGCTTCGTAGCTCCCCTACATTTTGGTTCCATTGTCGGGACAGACAGAATCGAGCCTTGAGTGCCACGTGCATCAGATCGAGCATGGAAGTAGGGTTTGCAGCCTGGACTAGTGCTCGAGATAGTTAGGAGGATTAGGAGGTTTTAATCCCTGGAGAAAGTAAGTATTTTGATTTGCTGCTGAATGTTATAGTAGGACCATCTATCTTTAATTCTGTTTCTGATTTCTGTTGCAATAGGTTAAGGGTAGGATAGGAAAAAGAAGGGAACAGAAGGGTTCTGCTGCTACTGGAGACAGGGAAGTTGGGGCGCAAATTCAGACATCTGGTTGGTGGAGTGTATGAGATTAGTCTCTGAGTCTACAACAGACTGAGGGAGGTAATAAGGGGCCCAGGAGACCGGGGGGCACATTTGACACCCTGCCTTAGGAGAAGACTGTGAGCCTGAGAGCCCGGGAGAGAGCGAGAGAGGGAGAGAGCTGCGGGAGATTGTGAAGTGCTGACCGATCGAGCGCCCCATTACTTCGAGGTATGCCAAAAGTTTCCCTCTGTTGCTTGCATTTATTTGGAAAGTGCGGCACGATTTGATAGAGTAGGCATACCTAAAGGCGCCGTGCGCAACTTGCAGGCTGTCGGACCAATCCCCACAATTGGACCAGCCTGTCCGATTCCTAGAATCGGACCATCCAATTTTGAGAGTCAGACAGTCCGACTCCCATAATCAGACTAGTTGAAAATCGGACCGGTTGAATCCAACTCTTATAATTGGACCTGCCCACCAAGTCAGGCCACGTGTCCTAGTCCCGAACTTGAGCCACTCAACCCATTGCAGTGGTTGGGACCATCCCTGTCCGACTAAGGGAAGTTGGACCAGAGTAAGACTGGACCCGCCCCAGAATCGGACCCTCTTGTCTGATTCCCGAATCGGACATGCCTGTCCGATTCCCAGAATCGGACCAAACCGTCCGACTCCCAGAATCGAACCAGAGCACCAGAGCTTGAATAGAAGGTGGTTCACCTAGGCCATAGTCCTGGGTACCCTGGTCACGTCTTTGATCCCCCAGGGAACCCAATTTAATATTGGAAGTAGGAGACCAAACAAGGTGACCGAAGATTCACCCCGAATATCTAGACACCGGGCGGACATAATTTGGAATTGGAGGTAACATTCGGCGACCAACCAACCAACTAACCAACCCTGAAGCAGAATAGGGAATGCAACAAGGTCTTTTTGTAAGACTTTAGATTGGCCAGGATCTGCACCAAGAGCCACATCAGGCTACAAACATAGGCAGTGGAGTCTGCATCAGGCATTTAGTGCATCCTCACCTCACCTTTTGATTTCATCACCTAGGGTGCACTACAAGGAAAGGAAAAGCCTGCTTCCACACTAAGCACTAGAAAGCACGAAGCACAAGTTGTGGATAAAATTAACGATGGTTTCTAGTAACAATGAGCTTAACAGGAAACATAATGATATCAAGGAACCCACTACTAGGAGAGTATCCCAAAGCATAGCTAGCTACTAGGGAACTCCATCTATAGGACCCTAAGAGGACACAAAGATCCGGATGTCCACAACATAGAGAATCGAACGCTGCCAAAGTTACTCAAGTTGATCGATGACCTAGTGAAACGGGAAGTGGAAGCAATGTCAGGATCCCAAGGCAGACACCGACTGGACTTGGGAGAATTCCCAGTCATGGTGCAGGAGTTAGTCAACGAGTATGACTTGCTGGCCAAGACGGTAGTTAAGGGTAGGCCAGTAGAGGAAGTGGTAGCGACCCTAGAAGAGGAATGAAAGGCGATCACAAGGGTGCTAGAGCATGATCGCCTATAACCATGAGCAAAAGACTAGGAAACTCCAACAAGACGTGGATATGTACGAGGCCCGGCACATGCTAGCCGTGACAGGAGCAGCAAAGGCATGACCAAATGCGGAGAGAGAGCGGGCAGTGGAGGCTGACTTGTCATTAAGTGAACTTGTAGCCATGCGGCTCATGGACAACACGTCCACTGAGTAGGGCATGACAGCCTTAGCCATAGCCTTACTCTCAGGATTAGGGGTCACACAAGGGGCAAAGGAGCAATCTAGGATCCCTATAGTGGCAAAACAACTGGACAAGTATGAACCTAGCAATGACCCATATAGCTTTGTGGAGCAGTTCGAATAGGTTTGTGAAGAAAACGGCCTCACAGACCCTGCACAACACTCCCAAGCTTTTGGGCTGTGCTTGGTGATAAGGGGAGGGTGTGGTACACTGGCCTAGATGCAACTGAGTGCGGGAACTTTTCCCATCTTAAAGACCACTTTATCAAGAGGTTCTCTGAGGCAGGATACTCCGACAACCTCATCGTCCACTTGATGAATGTCAGTCAGAGGGAAAAGGAGGACGTAAGAGACTACGTCACATATGTACGTAGCCTCTTCAAGAGGATCCCGGCCAATGAGCGACCTAACGAAAAGGCTGTGTCTACAGTGTTCATAAATGGAATCCGTAGCGGGGAACTCTACAAAGCCTTGGCTAGTAACTCCACCCTATAGAGAGATGTTCTGGCTAGGGTTTTTGATGAAGCAATAAGAGTGGACGACCAGCTTAGGGAGAAAAGCATGAGGAGCACCAAGACGATACAGGCCAGAGGGCTTCAGAGCGGTCAACGACGTCGGGTGTGAGAGAGAGCTCTAGCGCACGGGATAAGGGAAAAGGAGTCAACCAAGGCCAGGACCTGGCTAAGGTGAGGATGGAGCTTGCACGTTTGCAAGAACAAATAAGGAAGCCTACGCGAGCTCACGTGCAGTGTATACAATGTGGTGGAAACCATCTTCCAGCTGAGTGTCAAGATCCTAGATCTAGGCTGTGTTCGAACTGTGGTAGGTTCGGACATGACGCGTTACACCGCAGATTGCCCAGGAGGTTTCCATATGCACAGCAATACAACCCTCCTTACCTAAGCAACAGGCCATCTAACTTCCTTAGTAGGGGATCCCAGCTGGCACTTCCAGCACCAAACAACACGAGACCAGCCATCCCTAGGCTAGAGATGAACCCAACAGGCATACCCAGACTACCACGACCCTACGTAACCCAACCATCGAGTGACGCTCCTATTCACTATGTGGAGGAACCTAGTGAAGAAGAGAGCTACGTAAACCCATACATCTCCTATGATGAAGAAGGCAATCCAGTCCTGATGGATTATCGACCGGTGCCGATGATGGCACTGGGTAGACGAAGAGGCAGAGGCTTTGGAGGACCAAGCCAAGACCCAATATCATGTTGGACCTGCGGTCATCCAGGCCATATCTCATCACGCTACCCAGAAAGGGAACAGGCAAACCAGGACAAGGCTGACCTTCGATGCACCGAATGTGGGATCACACACCTGTTTCCTGATTGCCCTAGGTGAAAACCATTAGCCAATCCGGTCAATGTGCCCTCTGTGCCCTTGGGGCTATTTGGGGTAGAGACCTTTGGCGGGGAGGACACACCCATCCCACTGCATGTCATGACGCGAGTGCAAACAAGACGAACGGGCATCTCACTGCCTGGGCCAAGTAACCTGGATGTAGCCTTGCTAGGAAAGAAAAGCCAAAGGAGAAGGAGAAAGAGAGCAGATGCAAGGATCACTCTTAAGACTAAGGAAGCTACAACCTTAGTGGCAGGAAAGGGGTTCACAGATGCCGAGGCAGAGACCTCCACCCCCAAGATGGTGGAACTAGGTAGTTCCAAGGTAGGGGAATACCCTCATCCCAGGCGGCAACTCAAGGCTATCACCAAGGTAAAGGAGTGGGTTAAGGATGCCCAAGAACACCTTAGAGATGTAGAACCCATATTGGAGGATTCGATGGAGGACCTTTCTAGTGCAAGCACACCTGATTCGCCAGCGTGACCTCAATCGGGGAATGCACTAACACCACGAGAGATGCCACAAAGGCAAGACCAGGGAGAAGCTTATCAACAAGCTAGCCACGACATGTGGCCGAAGACTGGTGACCAAGGAGGAAGCCAACTACCCAGAAACCTCCTCACCACCTTAGTAACCACCCCAGTGACCGTGAGTTTCGGAGACCTGCTTCGGCAGCACCCTCCATTGTGGTGAGAATTGAGGCACTGGCGGGTGGAGGGGAAGGGGGGAGCATGCTACCACTGACTTGCCTGAGTAGGACATAGTCACACAAATTCCAAACCTAACGCTGCACTCAGCTCCAAGGTCATTGCACATCAACGGTTTATGGGAAGGCACAGAGATGCATGCAGTCCTACCCGTTTTAGCCTGAGGGGACGCAACACGAAAAGGAATTGTGGACACCGGTGCCAGGGTCAATGTCTTGAGCCACGCAGTTCTACAGGCTTCAGATGTGGAAGCGGCTAGGTTCAATGTTACATTGGCCAACGGAATGAAGGTCAGACCATTCGGGGTCTTAAAAAACTGGCCAGTGAAGATCGCAGGAGTACAGTTTTCCATAAATTTCATTGTCATGAAGGGGGTGGACTACGACATATTGCTAGGCCGGCCATGGATGAGGAATGCACGAGTGATTGAAGACTGGGGAAACAACCTCATATTCTTGGGGAATAGGACGGAAGCGGTAAGGGTTGAGATGGACACATGGAAGACTACCCCATCCGACCTCGATGCTATCTCGACCATGCTAAAAGGCGATGCCAGGCGCGCAAGCCTTATGGGATGCTGACCAAGTACATTCCCTGCCCTGAGGATGAGAGGGATTGGATGCGTGTCTTGGCAACCATTGACCTGCCATTCTTAGATGAGGAAGAGTTGTATAAACAAGTGGTTAAGTCACCGAGCATGCTAGCAGAGGAGCCCACTGTGCCACTCTGCATGATGGCAGGGAGCTCGCGAGATCCAGGGAGATTGGTCTCGTTCCACACCCCCACTAACAAGCTCGAGCTTCAAGGAATTGTAGGGTACCTAACCATTAAACTAAAAGGCAACAAAGCGGCTAATCTAAAACCCCTAAGCAATCTCTTAGCTCGGCCTGAATGGGAATGGACCAAAGTGCATGATCTCAACCTATCATACAACTGGGCTTTAATCACCGACGAAGAGGAGATTGGAGAGAAAAACCTAGGGGATGACGAGCAATCGAAGGGGCAAGATTTTGGTGATGAGGAGTACGAGCACTGTTTCTCTAAGATGGATGAGAGCAAGGAAGGGTTTAACACGATAGATTATGACACTAAAGGGAGAGCAATTAAACAGATCAAGGCAGACTCTAGGCCAAAATGGGAAAGGGATCGAAAATGAGTCATGCGGATGGAATGCGATAGGACTTGGCTGGAACAGGTGGGAGCTATGGATTATGAGCAGGCAGAGGTGGCACAATTGCTGGTAGTCCCAATACTGAAGAGGGAGTCACCTATGACCCCCGGGCGAAACCCCTTCCTCAAGCGAGGGATGTGAGTTTAACTCGGAGTTTGAAATCAGTACAGAGAGTGATCCCAAAATACCCAACCCTCTAAGGTCAGATGCACTAAAGGGGACTTGCCAGTCCACTTAAGGCGCAGGCGGATCAAGGAGGGAGCCAGGAAGCAAACTAGAGACTCAGAAGGAGAGAGGGAAAAGAAACCACAGGACCTCCCCAAACGCTGCACGAAGTTTAGGAAGGGTGATAGAGTGCTGGTTTTGCTAGGAGCAAAGAGACAAGGGCAAGCCAGGGAACCAATTGAGGGACCCGACAGGGTCAAGGAAGTCGACCTGGCAAGGGAAGGCAAGAAACCTCGACCCGTGTTCATTGCTGACAACCTGACCAAGGAGGAGGAGGCTAGATTGGTTGCTCTCTTGCGAGAGTATGTCGATGTGTTCGCCTGGTCCTTGGAGAAACTGAGAGGAGTTGGAGAGGAGTCGATCCTAGGGTTGTGACCCATAACATTCCCATGGTCCCAGAAGCAGTGCCAATGAAGCAGCGACCTTACCCTATGAATCCCAAACACCCTCATGCGGTGAAGGAAGAGATTGATAAGCTCATGAAGGCAGGATTTATATATGAGATCGAGCACACAGATTGGGTATCGCCCATAGTGATTGTTATGTGCATGAATTACAAGAAGGTGAATGCCACTACGAAGAGAGACAACTATCCTTTGCCATATACCGAGCACATGCTAGAGAGAGTAGCAGGCAAAGAAGCTTACAGCTTTCTGGATGGATTCTCAGGCTACAATCAAGTGCAAGTGTATCCTGACGACAGGCACAAGTCTGCCTTACCACGGAGTGGGGTGTCTTTGCCTACATTGTTATGCCCTTTGGGCTAATGAATGCTCCTACAACCTTCCAACGATTAATGTGCACAATCTTCAAGGATATGCTGCGATGCAAGTTGGAGTTGTTTGTAGACAACCTATGCATACACTCCAGTTGGACCGAACACTTAGAGAGGCTGGGAGCCATCTTCGAACGATGCCGACTATACAAACTCTCGTTGAACCCCTTGAAGTGTCAGTTTTGGGTGAAGCACGGATGCATCCTAGGGCATGTAGTGTTACGAAATGGCATTGCCACTAACTTCTCAAAAGTCAAGGCCATTACCGACCTCCCACCACCCACCAGTTACAAGGGCATCCAGTGTTTCTTAGGCCACATAGGATACTACTGACGCTTTGTACTAAACTACGCGTTGATTGCTAGACCATTGTACAAGCCACTGATTGTATTCGAGTGGACTGAGGAATGCCAACACGCGTATGAACAGTTAAAGAAGGCTCTCACGACTGCACCAATCTTGCGAGCTCCAGACTGGAGTGTAGCATTCCATGTACACATAGATACCTCTAAATTTGCTATTGGAGCCGTTCTATGCCAGCCTGGTGAACATAGTCTTGATTACCCCGTGAGCTTTGCTAGCAGGCAGCTCATCGAAATAGAAATGAATTACTCCACTACAGAAAGGGAAGGGTTCGCCATAAAGAAATCTAGGCATTACTTGTTGGCCACACCCTTCGTCTTTTACGTGGACCATTAAGCCCTATTGTATCTTGTGAACAAGCCATGCGCCACAGGTCGCATAGCAAGGTGGTTACTTCTCCTACTGGAGTTTGATTTCTCAGTGATCGTGCGTAAAGGAAAGTAGCACTACATGGCGGATCACATGTCCTGCATACCCATAGGAGAAGCTGCTGGCCAAGGCATCCCTGATGATTTACCGGACACGCACCTCTTTGGCCTGTCTAGCGAAGGGGACTTGTTTAGAACTGATTTGACACCTTATTGGGCAGACGATGTTGTCCAAGTGTTAGAAAACAGCCTGCCAGAGAGATCTATTGAGGAAGCCACACTAACGAGACTTATCTTAAAAATCCAGCCATACCAACTAATTGCTGGCCAACTCTATAGGTTGCGACAGGACGGACTGTTACATAGATGCATGTGCGAGCACGAGATGCATGATGTATTGAGAGAGGCGCACGACAGGATAGTTGGCAGGCACTTTAGTGGGGACACGACTACCTGTAAGGTATTACAATCCCAACTCTGGTGGTCCACCCTATTCCGCAAATCCGCTAAGTTTGTCAAACACTGCGACAAGTGCCAGAGGACTAAGATGCCCATGCGCAAAGATAAGATGGATTTAACCCCCATAATAGCTCGACAGCTCTTCGAAAAATGGGGCATTGACTTCATCGGACGTATCAGTCCAAGAGCTCAATACTCCCATGCGTGCTACATCATTGTGGCAATGGGCTACCTGACGAAGTGGGCGGAGGCATGAGGCACCAGAAGGAACAATGCTAGGACCATTGCGAAGTTCCTGTGGGAACAGGTCTTTTCACGGTTTGGTTGTCCAATCGAACTAGTAAGTGATCAAGGTGCACACTTCGTTAATGAGGTAATATCCCACCTGTTCTCAACCTTTTTAATCATTCATAGAAGGTCCTCCCCCTACTACCCTCAGGCAAATGGCCAAGCGGAGTCCACAAATAAATTCTTGGTCAACGTGCTTACTAAGGTAGTATCCACATCACGAAGAGACTGGGATAATAAGCTGATGGCCGCCTTGTGGGCTTATCGGACGGCTTATAAGACGATTGTCGAGCAAACACCCTTTAGGCTGACCTACAGGATGGATGCCATTCTATCTCTAGAATTCTTCATCCCTATCTTAAGAATAGCAGCGCAGGAGCGTTGGGAGGGAAGAGAGGCTTGGACTAACCACTTAGAGGAGCTAGAGCATCTCACAGAAACTTGGCTTTTAGCCACCCACGCTCTAATCTGTGAAAAGGCACGACGAAAGCTGTGGTATGACAAGCACGTCAACCAACACAACTTTGATCACGGGGACCTCATACTATTCTACTCGGTGAAAGGGCACAAACAGAAGATGAAATTCCGAGGGCTGGCTTTCCGGGTGCATGCAATTAGCAAAATGGGCAATGTTGAGTTGGAGACGCTCGAAGGGGAAGGAATAGGCTTCTTCAATGGTAGTCGCATGAAAAAGTACTATCCTCCTTCCCATCCACTGCACGAACCACTGATGCGCGAAGCCCACGTCGCTGTCTTTGTGGCCACCATTACCGAACTAACCGATCATGATGAAGAAGCAATAGCACCCGCCTACCTTCGAATCACGGTCACTGCAGAACATACATATTCTTTTGATGTCCTGATTGACGAAGGGGCCGACCATAATGTCTTGACACACGACCATTGGACACGCATTGGTCAGCCTAAATTACAGCACACGAACACGAAACTTAGCCCATTTGGGGGCAACACTTACCCTCTCTTAGGGAAATTCCAAGTGGCCGCTCTCCGTCGAGTGTGGGAGTATCCCAGTCGTCTTTTATGTGTTACCAAACACTAAAGGGCCGGTGATAAATCACTACTAGGGCACACTTTCAAAAAGCAGACAAACTGCAATGTGGATTACAACCTAGACCGCATTGACCTGACCATGGGCAATGTGCGTATAGTAACTACTTTCAGCAAGGGTCATCTTGTGCCTTCTACAACTACAAAGCCACCAATAGAGACCCCCGCAGCCAAGCCTAAGGAGAAGGGTATGGATATCTTACCTCGTATCCCAACCGCCAGGAGAAAACCCACCCAAGCCATCCACATGGCCAGGGAGCCCACTCACATATGGGTGCCGAAGCGGTGAGCGCCGCCTCCTAGTAGACCATAGAAGCATGCTCCTAAATGCAAAAATTATCAGTTGCAGCCTAAGAGGCAACCCAGGCACCATCAACATGGGTGCACCGCCATGCCACGATGGATATCGAATGATCTCTTGCAAGCGCAAGGATACTATGAGGGCAACCCCTGGATATGGGTGCCTAAGGTCAGACACCCAAAAGGGTCAACTTTGAGCAACCCCACTCCGACTGGATAGACCGACACAGGCAAAGCACAAGTCGCAAGGAACGTCAAACCAGCAACGGTGATGGTTAAGGCCACCCAACACCTTCAATGTCCCAAACCGGATGATCCAACACCATCTAGGTCAGAGGAGGTGCACACCCCCATACTCGCTCGAATGAATTGCAGCACGCTTCCCATGGCACGAGAGCCCGCCGCAACGTTTCCAAATGATCCAAAGTGCACAATCCCATTAATGACGCTTGCAAGGGAGTCACTACTATCTAGCCCAACTGCTCCATCGCCACCAGCACGTCTGAAACCTTCGTACGAAAGATGATCCTTCCTATCTATGGCCAAGGATCTTGCTGAGACCTTAGGGAATGACGTAGTGACATGCATCAAGGAGTTGGATGACACCTTCACTACATTCGCTAGAAGCTACGAGAGGCTTGACCTAGGACTTCTTGACAAACCCCTCACTTCCGATGTTCGCTCATTGCCATGCACTTGGGAGGACTACGAGTTCATGACCATCAAATTTCCCAAAGTTGCAGCCGAGCTAATCGCTAATGGAGAGATCTCAAAGGAACAAGCTGTTCTCAGGCGACTAGTCACCTCATATCGCAAGCTCGCTCACTCTACTCAGGAACGTGAACTGGAGGAGCTTGTGCAGCTTGCCAGCTCTGCTTCTCCATTCCTGCAATTGTGGTACACCTTATGACTCCAATGGGAGAAAAAAGGCAGTTGGATCATGACTAATGCTGAGCAGAGGAGGGCAATCAAAACAATTGAACACGACCCTACATATGTGGCACCTCTTTCATTCAGAGTTCTGGCTATTACCTGCAACCTACACTTAGATGATCAGGTACTGGCCCATCCGTACATTGACCAATTCCTCACAGAGGAGGAGTTGCACATTGCTAGTCGCCTCAACTCAGGGGACATCTTTCATGATGTCTTAACCTACATCACTCAAGCTTCCCTGCAACCAAGAGAACTTGATTGCCATGCCCAGTGTGAATACAACCCTAATCTATATACCTAGCTTATGGCCAAGTAGCTCACCCCACACAGCCCATGCGAGCCTTCCCTCCTCCCCATGCCACTTGGAAAAGAGGGGGAAAAGCCAGTGACGACCAAGGGACTAACCAAGTGATGTAGCAAAACGTGTAAAGGCTAACAAGGCTCTACTAAATTCAAATAGGAAAGGAAGCAAGGAGGAAAAGATGTTGGTTGTTAATTATTTCTGAAAAGTTTCATCTCCTTAAATATGCCCGGTAAACTGGCGCACACATTTTTTCTTGGGATATGCTAGGAATGAATCAAGTCATAACTCTAACGTTGACTTGGGTAATGACAGGCACCTACCATGGCAGGACAGGGCAGACTTCCATTTACGAAAGCAGAGATGACAAAATGTGGAATCAGCATCGAAACACGTGGATTCAGCCAATTCACTTTCAAGCACACATGAACCTGGATGAGGCCATCTCGGAGGAGCTGACCGTAAGAGAGTTGGTGGACAAATACAGCCTCCAAAAGTACATAGAGAAAGTCGGGCAGGCTGTAGACTACAGCATGTGCGCAGATTTCTTGAGAAATTTCAATGAAGGACGAAGTTGTAGCATGGTCACGATAAGGGAAGGTAATCAAGAAAGACGGCTTTAGGTGCCCCTTAACACAGCCACTGTTGAAAGAGCCCTGGGACTCGTGCCCAAAAAAGAAAGACGCCCAAAAAGGGATGTGTACGCCATGCTGGGAGTCAAAAAGGAAGATGTGCACATGGTTGACGGAATTAGTCTAGCCGAAATTCCAGACCCGGCGACAAGAATGCAAGCTAAGATGATCCATTCTCTCTTCTCTAGCCACAGGTACAACGCACTCATGAATAGGATCAGCGTGCCATTGTTGGAAAGCATTGTAGCAAGAGTCCTAGAGGAGGTGGACTGGAACGGTTTCGTCTAAAAGACTATAAAGAGTTTGGCCGTCCTTCTAGCTCTAGCCGCAACAGCCGATGGGGAATCCTCGACTTCCACTGCACGATCCACAAGGAAAAAACCTGCCATCAAGGCCTCTACGATCAGGTACGGAGGTATACTTACAGCAATCATTGACGAGGCTATCAAGGGTGCCGACATGGAGGGAGAGCAGATTGAGCAGCACCAAGGCTCACCACGTCGAGAGGAGGAAGGCTCGAGTGAAAGGGCTAGTGATGAAGGAGATCCTGAAGTACCACCCTTGCAAAAGGCCGGGCCTCAGAAGCAAATGAAGGACAGCAAGGGCCAAAAGAAGGTGAAGACACTGAGCAAAGGGGAGCAGGCTGAGGTGAAGAGGGCTCGAAAAGAGTCATGTGGATTGGAAGAACAACTGCAGAAGAAGGAGAAGGAAGAACTCGCAAGAGTTAAAGAGGAGTCAAAAAAGGCGAAAGAGGAACGGCAAAGAAGGGTGGAAGAGGAAGCCCACGAGCTAAGCATGAAGGAATTGGCCAAGTTGGCTGAGGCCACTCACAGGTCTATTGAAGAAACTCATAGAACAGGAGAAATCAACCCCTATGGTCCTCACCATGAGGCCGAAGCGAGTGGCAGCACGAGGGCAGCCCCATTAATCGCAGGCAAGGGAAAGTCACTGTTACACCCCCTGCCTCCCTCCTTCGTGCTGACGCCAACAGACACCCCAAGTGCCCCACAACCCATGCCTTCTCTGAACTGATGAGCGTGATGTAGATACTTGTCTGTAAGGTGGCAAAGATTGTCTCAGAACCTGGAGCAAAAAGACCTGCCACCGTCGATGCTGAATCAAGAAAGACCCCAAACAGCAAAAACTCGAAGCATCAACCACCACAGCTCCTATCCCCCTGTCACCGAGAGCAGACTACGACGCCTACGTGGTCGAGCTCCTAGCGCAGCTGGAGGCAGCAAAGGACAAAAAGAAGGTGGCCCTACTGGAGCTGGAAAAAAAAAGGGAAACCTCGGCGGCCCTGAAGCTCGATGTTTCAAAGCAAGAGGCTAACCGGTGAAGGGAGGTCAAGGCATTACAAGACCAGCTGGAGGCAAAAAAAAAGGAGGCCCATGACAATGAAAACCACCTACGACAGAGGCTGGAGGACGAAGAATAGAACCTGGTGGCCGAGCAACGAAGCTTAAAGTTGCTAGTGTAGCAGTATGTCGACCTAGAGCAGAGAACAGCCAGACTGGAGGGGTATGGACCATTGGCAACTCAAGAAGGTGAACCGAGCGAGGGGCAGGGGGATGCCATGGCAAAGCTTCAGTATGAGCTCGAGGAACAAAATAAGCTAGAGAGAGAGATAGAATTCCTAGCACGGGCCCGGTCCACAACCCTCGCAAAGGAAGCGCAAGAACAACAATAGGAGGTACAATAGCTGCAAGGTGCATTGGAAGTTGCCAAGGAAGACACTGAGGCCCTCATGGCCATGGCCTTTATGCAACGAAGACTACACCTTGCAGAGATCCAGAGCCACGAGCATCTAGCATAGGAAAGATCAGAACGAATCGATGAGGCAGAGCACAAATTCAATATCGCAACTCAAGCAAAGGAAATCACCGAAGAACAGCTAGCTCGGAAGTCCAGGGAGTGGCACCAACTCTGGGCTTTAACGAACGAACAACAACAGATGGTGACCACACTAGCGAGTGCGATGGAAGAGGAAAGAAGAAAGATGGATGAAAGGGCCAATGCTTGGGAAGCAAACAACTTTGAAAGAATCAGGCAATTAACGAAGCGCTTGGCGGTGGGAGAGTGCGAGAGAGTGCTTGCCGAATCTAGAGCTGAAGCAGCCAATGTATGCACCCACGCACAAAGGCAAGCCTTTCTCAGCACCGTGCTACATGTCACCCAAGCACAGGGTGATGATTCAGTGGAAGGGGTGAGAAGAAAACTGGAATTGACTACCCGGGTCTAAGGTACGACCTTCAAGAATGGGAGCTCCCCACCAGCACGAGACACACCAAGGAATAGCAATTCAGCTACCTGTATAGTGCCAGCCTCTCCACTATTGAGCTCAAGGACTTGGGATTCGAAGAGCATGAACTGCCCGCACCACCACCGCAAACAATCCCAGCCGTGGCCGAACAAGATATCGAGGAAGGGCCAAATTCGGACCAAGAGACCGACGGAGAACTACAGAAAGTGCCCAGTCCCCCTCTACCAGACCTCCCACAAATGAGCCTGAAGATGCCCACATACCGGAGCGCATCATGGCAGCCACAAGAAGGAGGCAGGAGTTGGCAGAGGATGCACAATGCAGAGCCCGGTCACTACCCACTGGTCACTACCTAGACAATTCTCTGACGGGCCAGTACCACTATGAAGGACCCCAACCCCATTGATTGGTCATAGAAATTGGTCATCTGGTGTGACCGAGAGTTCCAGACGAGGCCTTTTGAGATGTCCTTCTCCTACCCACGCTCGCCGGACCGGGCGTTGCCACTCAGTATCCTATCCAAAATCAAGGATCTAGCCAATGACCTAGCAAATAGATGGGTGGAAGAAAGGAGTCTAATTATAACCAGGTGGAGGCAGGAGCCTGCAGACTACTAGCAGGACAAGGTGAACCAGATTTCCAAATCCGTCCAAGGCTACAAGGCGCAGCCGAAGTGGCGGAGGAGGATTTGGGACGCCAATTTTGACGCCTGGACCGCCTTCTACAGCTCACTCCCCAAGGAATGAAATGACCCCGCCTACATGCCGTACCCCCGCCGGCATGGAGTGGACTATGACTGCACCATTCATGGGGATTTTGATTTTCCGAAAATATATAATGTAAATGCCCAAACTCCTGAGGAATGCTTAGTTTTTAGACTACAAGATATCCTTCCATCCATCACCCACTTCCTCACTAACTTCTCCTCCTACTTGGATCCTACCTTCCTAACCACCTGCAATTATCTTAGGTTGCTCAAATTTGTATTAATACAGAAGCCTACCGTTGAAGAAGCTCACCTTCCCCCCCTCTTTTTTTACATCAATCTAGGAATCGATAGTAGAGCTATGACTAGATTAATGATGAGGGCATCCCTCCTTTCCTCCTTTTGCTTGGAACTCTTAGAAAACATGAATGACACCCGCTTCACAAGGTGTAACAATCCCTTTTTGTCATCCACACCTCTCAAGGCTCGAGCTGCAATTAAAGAATATCTCCAAAGTCGTGCCTTTTTATCCCAATGCCTACAACCCCCCCGCACTTCGACTGACGATGATCAGCACTAGCCAAACGCCTTCTATGTATACCGCCCACCAATAATAATAATAATAATAACTTTGCTCACCGCACCTAGGGTTCACCCCTAGCCCCTCTCCCCACTTCACGCTTAGGGCACATCAAGGGTAGGACTTTCAGACATGTCACCCTAAGCTCTGCACTGCACTGCACTTCCAACAATGCACAAACTGGGTCCTCAAGTGTGAGACATTACCAAGGGCTTGCCCAAGGTTAGACTCATCTCCCAGTTCCACTGCACATGCACTTACATCTCACCGGAAGGCAGGCACACCCCTTAGGGAGCACACAACCTTCTTTTGCAGGCCGTTTTAACTCAGTCGGGGCCTACCATTGGCATAGACCTTGGAACCCCATGTTTATCCATAATTATGGAGCCCCGTTATGACAGTCATCGTCAATGCCGATTCCAACTGGGTAACAAAGGCCGAGCACCTTCAAGAAGATCAAAGCAAGCCAGAACCTCTCCAAATCATCCAGAATCACCACCCCATCATGTCTCTTTCCCAGTAGTACCATCTTGATTAGGGTCATCTGCCAACCAATTCCACTTAGCACCACTCCCAGCGTTGCAGCATTGCTGCTGCCCCCCACCCCAATGCCATGGGACTGGCACTCCGCTAGGAGGGGGGTAATGTTTACCACAGCACAAAGGAACGGAAAATGGAGCAGAAGTGCGAAAAAATGGAAGCGCGGAAATTTGAATGATTTAAACAATTATGTCACCTTGGAAAAAAAAAGAAAAAAGTAAAAGCGCGCCATTAGATATGAAGGCGCTTTCGAATCTTTGTAAAAAAGAGCGCCGGGCTCACTCCTGTGCAAATTGTATCCAGTAGTGGGAACAAGATGGGTAGGAATGGTAAGAAATAAGAAAAGAGGGCCTAGGCTAATGGCCGGCCATGTAAAAAAGTGTAGATGACTGCCCAAAAGGTAGGGCATGTATATAAAGTTCAAAGTGAATGAGAAGCTCATTCTTGGGTGTGGCTAAAGCTTCTTCTTCCTCCTCTCTTGCTTCTTACCTTCTTGCTTGTACTTGAGTGAGAGATTGAGGGAGTGTGAGGGAGTGAGGGAGTGAGTGTGCAAGAGTGAGGGATCGTGGAGAAGAAGCTACCCATCTTCTCTCTTCATCTTTCCTTTCCTTCTTCTCTTCTCTCATCTCACGCGGCTATGGAGGATGGAGCTTGACAGAGAGGGCTTGAGGTTGCTTGAACTTGCCACAAGGATCGTGGAGCTACCGGAGTGTGAGATAGAGGAGGGAACTCGATCAAGCATCAAGGTAAGCTCACTACACCCACAAGGCACGCATTGTACATCGGCTATGTGAGAGGTAGCCATGGCCGCTCAGCTTGAAACGCTTGATCAATAAGCAGTCCGTAGGTCTCGGGGTAGAGCTTCGTAGCTCCCCTACAGGAGGAGGGATCTACAAACTCCTTGGTCGGAAGCTGAGGCCTTGGTCCAAACAAATCATGTAGTGCTTCAAATTCAGCATCGGGCATAAGGTAATCTTCTTCAACCGAGGTAATATGCTCCTGTGCTGCTATGATCGCACTCATAGTATCTAAGCTTGTGCCATCATACATTCCAATCTCTGCCATTGTTGGATGCACATCCATGTAATCATAATCAATCAAGTCTTCCATTGAATCCCTAACTAGAATAGAAAACAACTCTTCTTCCTTCATTTCCAAGTATTGCAGTACATCTGATAGAAGTAAGTATTGTACACCACCTACTTCAATGGGTGGCAAGGAGGCAAGGTTGGGCTTGTCGACTTGTGGCTGTTCTGAAGAAGATGGCACCATGAGAACCAACCCTTGCTCTGTCACCACTCGATGTTCCTCTTCAACATTTATGAGCTCTTCAATCAGTTCTTCTCCCGTATATGTGATAGAAACAACCTATGGAGTTGTATCTTCATCATCACTCTTCTCCTCTAGGGTGTATCCAATTTAAGGAGGTAAATTGCCAATACGCAATCACACTCCCCGAGATCCAAAGGTGATGTACCTGGTGCACTTCCCATGGGAACAGTGCATACTCTATGCGAAGGATCCACATGGGCCAGATACCTATTCACCACTTTTAGGTGATTCTTCCCTGCCTGAAATACCATGAGCTATTCCATAGGCACCCAAGTCATGTCAGATCCCTCGATGGAGTATGTGCATGTAGCAATGGTACTCACAAAGTCTTCCAAAACCTGAAGGGGGGAATCCAGCGATAAGAGCATGCTTTCAAGGTTAAAGTTCTTAGAGAAAACATGGAATATCTCGTCACCCTAGTTGGCAAAGATAGTCTCGTGGATCCACTCATCAAAGTGTGCGCAAGCATCCATCATAGCAGGTAGGAGGGATGTGGTGGATATAAAGAGATGACGAGAGAAAGTGTGAAATGAAACAATGAAACAAGAACTAAACTAGTTCTACCTTAAAAACCTTAATTTTTAAACCATTAAGGGTTGTTCGCATTGGATATTTAGTTATGGCTTTTCTTACATCTTTGTAAAGTTTACATGCATATGTAAATGTGTTGATGTGGAAAGTGTGTAACAAGTGTATGATTTTGCATAAATACCATAATTTTTAAATATTGCAAGTTTTTAAGCGACAATATTCTATTGGCAAAAAAATCCAAAAATTTACAAGTGTTGGATATTACAACTTGTGGTATTGGGATTTTTAGGGAGACTCTATAATTTCTAAAATATGTGGAGCCACACACTTTCCGCTGGTAACAGTATCCTCAGCTCGGCTTCTAATTTTCCTACCATCTAGTTTAAAATAGAAGCTAACAGGTGGATTCTGCATTAACATTGTAATTTCCTGGCGCATTATACTCAAGGGCCATTCATCCTCCATTTGCAATACTTGGGGCTCGCGGCCCTCACAAATGACAGTAACATCCATAGCTGCACTTTCATGCATGTCTTGATCAAGGCACAACCATTTACCCTTGAGCATCCTCCATCTACGATACTTAAACACTAGGCATAAAGTTTGTTGTGCGACAAAGTACCTGTAATTGGAAAGGAAAGTTAGCCGTTTCATCCCAAAGTAAGATAATAGTCAACTAAGAGAGAAAATTTTTACCTGAAAGCCATGTCCCTTGTTGTGACTCGACACTCCACTGTGTCAGGACTGTGAGTTATTTTTTATGTCCAAGTTTTACCTAGAATCCTTGTTACATAATCCTCTGATGTATTTTTTATGACGTACGTGCTTTTGGTACATCTCAAACCCTTACATTTCTTGAACATGTGTGCAAAAATTGCAATCGGTATGAACCAGCTTAGATGTACATTCTTTGAGCCGGTGCTTGGCTTCATATAATTCAATATGTCTACTGAAATTTTTGTGCTACACATGTGCAAAATGTCTCTACTACACAATGGCCATTCTATGCTATTGAGATTTGATATGTGCATAGACTCAAGGGTTCCATATTCTCGACTCCCCTTGAATAATATGTACTTGGAGTCATAGAAAAAAACAAGGTTCTCTACGAATTGCTTAGATGTATGCCCCTCAAAGAGAAATCTACCAATTTCGAGGTGGTAACACTTAAAAGAACCAGTGAAACTCTCAACATTTTGCCACTCACAGCAATCCGAAGGGTATACTTCTGTAAATACAAGACAAGTTGTTACATAGGTATCATGAAAGTTCTCATTCTCAATGAGTTGCAAATATTTTCCGCTGAAAAAACAATAGAAAAGAGGAAACATAGACAGAGAAAGAGAGAGGGAGAGAGAGATAAGCACTTATTCAATGTCACCCAAAATGATCTCTGCAACAAAACAACAACAAGTGTTAGAACTAACATTGTGTTGTATTGAAAGGATATCAGCAAAAAACAAACAAACAGAGAGAGATTAACACCTTTTCCTCTTGCTCCAAATAAACTCTGCAAGAAAACAACAATTAGAACCAACATCAAATTCTATTGAAAACACAACATAAAAGAGAAACAACACATAGAGAGAGGGCGGAAAGAAAGGAGAGAGAGATGAGCACCTCTGTCTCCAGCCCCAAACAACCTCTGCAATAAAACAACAACAGTAAGAAACGACATCAAACCCTATTGAAAAAATAGCAAACAAGAGAAAATGCAAAGAGAGATGGGCACCTATGTTTTGCCCAAAATCTAGATCTGCGTGGAGAAGAAAGTGCAGAGGTAAGCAAAACGCTCAAAACCCTAATTACTCTCAATAGGGAGCTTCAATGGAGATGAAAATTCACAAGTATAGAGAAGAGAGGGAAAGTGGTCTGTTGCTCAACTTTTGGGTCAAACTGATTTCGTGAGGGGGGAAAAAACCAAAATTGAAAATTCTCCAAGAAAAGGGGGGAAATACGAGGTGAGAGAAACTCAAATTGTATGTACCATTCATTCTCCCTTTTTTTAATCCCCCACTACGGTCCTTGAATTAAGTTAGCGCTCTTATTCTTCCTCGCTCCAACACCATGATAGTAGTCCATGAGGACTACATTACCTTCTTCATCATAGGTGATGTAGGAGTTTGAGCATTCCTCCTTATCAATCAACTCCTCTAAGTAATGGTGGGTAGGAGCATTGCTTGGAGGATGGGCGATTCTTGAGGCTAGAGGTCAAGGTATGCCAAAGGGACAGTTTTTCACTCTTTGTGTAGTTGGTTTTAGTTCAATGGGAACTGGCAAGGTAACCATGGAAGCCGAGCGTAGTATTGCACCCAATTTGCTATGAACATAGATTGTTGTTGAAAGGATTTGTATAGGGCAAGTGTTTAGAAGCTCGACACTAGGATGCATCATATCCAACATGTCCATAGTTCATACAAATTTAAGGTGGTCTTGAACTCTCAAATTGAAGGTGATCACCCCCACAATGCATTCATTGAATGTTTTGTTGATATGGTCGTCATTGTTTCAAGGCATCAATGAGTCTAGCTAGTTCTACTTGGTATTATGTAAATGTAATAAGGAGATACTATGCTACACTAATCTCTCCACTGCTCCTTAATTATGAAACATAATTTCTAAACCTATTCTATTTTTCTTGATTTCTCTCTCAAGCAAATGTGGTCTCATCAAAGACATCACTCAAGAAAAACCTATCTAGCATTGAATTACTGGCTATGGCTTCATAGATGCTTTCATATTTGATTTGCTTAACAAATACTTTTGAGATTGCCTTAGGATTTGGTCTTTCAACATGAGGGACTTATTTATATATACTTCACACATTGGAGATGTATTCACACATACTCTCTTTCACTTAATGCTATAGGCTCATGATCATACAATGAGCTCATCCCCATATCCAACTTTTGCAAACTACATAATGAACATGTTCTTAAGGTTACAAAAGCATGCTTTATCATTTGTGTCCAGTCTTGTAAACCACGTTTTTCCTTTGTCACTCAAGCAAAGTTGTGGGAGCTTTCACTCAACCGCCAAGACCCTCAGACCGCTTATTGTTTCAAGTGTTCCAAGCCGAGCACTAGTGGCTACCTCTCACATAGCCGATGCGCAATGCCTACCTTACAAGTGTAGTGAGCTTACCTTGATGCCGTTCGAGTTACCTCCTCTCCCGCGCACTCCAGTAGCTCCACGATCCAAGTGCAAGCTTCAAGCAAGCTCCATCCTCGAGCTCCACACTCCAAGCTCCATGTCCGCAAGCAAGAGAAGAGAAGAGAAGAGAAGAGAAGAAGAGAGGAGAAGATGGAGAGCTTCTCCTCCTCAGTCCCTCACCCTCACACACTCACTCCCTCACACTCTCACACTCCCTCTCTCAAGCACAAGCTCAAGCAAGCAAGAACAAGAAGAAGAAGAAGAAGAGGAGAGCTACTTTTGGCCACACACAAGAATGAGCTTCTCATTCACTTTTCAACTTTATGTACAAAACCCTAAACCCCTTTTGGGCGGTCATCCCCTTTTCCCTTTTTTACATGGTCGACCGTAGCCTAGGCCCTTTTTCCCATTGTCCCTCTATCTTCCTAGATTCCTTTCCACCGCCCGTCTACATTTACAAATTGCACGGGTGAGAGCCCAGCGCTCTTTTACAAGATTTCAGGGTGTGCCTTTTCCATTTTTAAAATGTGTCTTTCCCCTTCGACATTTGCCTTGGACTTTTGAGGTTGCCCTTGCGCTTTGGGTCTTTTTTCCTCTTCTTTCTTGAGTCGAGCTACCTTTTTTCCGCCTTTTCCCTGCGTCTTTTCCTCTTTCTTTTGCCTTCTTCGTGTTGGGGTTAACATTACCCCCCTCCTAGACGAGTGCCAGTCCCATGGCACTCATCGTCGTAGGTAGCAGGCTATAGCATGCACCGAAGACGTGGGTGATAAGGACGCCTGTAGTTTTCGTGAAGGAGTATTGGTGGTGGTGTGGCAGAAGGTCCGGGGGGCCTGTTGGTGGTCAAGGTGGCTGGTGGAAGGTTGTTGGAGTTGATAGTAGGGGTATTCTCTATGGGGGTTGCGTTGGTGGCCGGCACACGTGTTGGTTTGTTGGGGATTTGCACAGGACTATTCTTTGTGGGCTTGGCGGATGGTGAGGGATGAAGAACGAATGACACTTCCATTGGAGTCTTCAACACCTGCAATTGAAAACCTCTCATGTGGTCTCTCCCTAAGGGTAGTGCGAGTCTTCTCTATTGTACACAAGACATAGTGCAATTAGTTTGGGAGACAGGTCAAACTCTAAGCAAGCTGAGAGTACAGTCCTGCACTTGAGGACCCAAACTGTGTATATACTTCGGTGCAGGTATTATGTGAGTGCTTGTGCATACTTAGATATTACTTAGTTAGAAGATTGTCGGGCTGGTTCCTTGTATAGCAATGGGTCAGTGAAGCAAGGGGTTAAGTTGATGGAATATTTTATCGATGAAGATAGGGAGTACACTTGAAGATTGCTTGAGACATCATTATGTTCTTGTCAAGGCCACGTAGCATAAGTGATCTCCTTGATGTCTAGCTCTTGGTAGCTAGTAACTACTTGTAGTGCTTGAAAAGTATGGTGTACTTTTCTATTGTCTTTCATGCCTTGCTTACCCACTATTGATTGTAATGGCATTGAGATGAGTGCAAAAGAATTGTGCAAGTGGTTCAGGGTGACAGGTCTAACCATAGGCGAGGCGAGCTCTCGAGGTATGTCTTGCCCTTGATGTGCCCTGAACAATTGTGGGAGATGTACAAAGGGCTAGGGGACTAGGAACGGAGCCAGCCGACCAAGGTCACTGGACGTACCTAATTTGAGGACCTCTAGGTGTGGTGCTTTGATTATGTGTGCGTTTTTCTTTTTCTTTTCTTTTCTTTTTCTTCTTCTTTTTTTTTCTTTCTTTCTTTCTTTATTTTCTTTTTCCTCTTTTTTTTTTGGTGGTGGAAAAATGAATACAATCAATGCCATACTTAGTGGCTGTTAGCCTTTCATTTGGATTTGAGAAATGTTGGGATCCAAAGGCTATGAAGAATGGATATTACAAAGATGATTGTGTCACCAGCCTTGATGCTAGAGGAACTGTTGTTGAGATGAAGAGATACACTTGAGATTTTGCAAACCTCTTTGTAACATGTGAGACATCAAACAATTGAGGTAGCACTTGGAGTGAGCTGTGCATGGACAAGGGCAGAGCATCTTGCGAATTGAATCTTGGATGATGAAGAGACGTTCTTCGCCCTTGTTGAGAGTGTGGCTCCTGCCCGAACATAGAGTTTGGCCAAGAAGGAGGAGGTAATCGATGATTATGCTTTGGCCATGCTCAGTCGCGCAATATGTGTTTTTTCTGCAGAGGTGTCCTTGGGTTCTCATCTAGTGGCATTTCCGTCATGGCTTTTGTTTCTTGGTATTCTTGTCACTTCCTCCATAATGGTTCTTTGTGGGGTTGGTGGTCTTGTGGTGACTTGGATGTTAAATGCTTCTAGACATTGACCTGTGTCATTCTGCATCAACTTGTCACTTCGTGAGAGTACATGCTCGCTTTCGTTAAGTACATCGGACCAATGCAATCATGTTAAGACATAATTTTTCAGAATGCTATGATGTCTATTGGGATGCCTATTTCATTGCATGTTAAGGTCACATACATTAACGAGAGGTACGTGAATGTGTACAAGTGGGGATCTTGCCCCTTTACTCATCAAAAAACAAAATGTTCTGGCCTGCTGACTTGTCGAGCTACTTGTACATCATAGGGATTTAGTCTAGAGGTACGAGGCGAGGTGAGTCTGATTGGCTAGGCGACCGAGGCGGTGCTAATGTGGGGCTCCCATGAGGCTGGGCGGGGAACATGTCGGCCGGGACATGAATGGTGTAGTCCCGAGCCCCTACCGTTTCCAGAATGTCTTTAAACAATTCATTGAATTTTTTCCTTTCCCGAGCTACCCTTTCTGCCCTTGAGCATCTAGGGCCCGGGTGTGAGCTGGGGGTTCGTGCCACTAGTGCTACCACCTGTTGCGTGTTTTGAGTCTTGGCTTTCTTGACTCAAGGATTCTTCGGCCTTCGCCCTAGACAGTGGCGCTTAGGGCCTCGCTTCTTGGCATACCTCTTGATGGTGGGCACATAGCGCTCCGGTGGAGGGGCACGTGCCACGTGCTCCCGTCGTCTGTGAAGAGCGACTTTGCATGCCAGATGTCCATGGTTCTCCATGTGTTCCGTCTGGAAGCCTGCGAGATGCAATCCAAGGGTTAGACCTTGATACAAGATACAACTGTTCGCATGGAAGGGATTTTAGTGTGGTTTATCAAGCGCATGTGACAAGAAGGGGAGGGGTGAGGCATGCAGTGTTTGTCGTAAAGGGATGGCTCCCATGATGATGATCGTTTTGCCGCCAGCCATTAACCGATATTGGCTTATGCTAAGTTGTGTGGACTGGTTGGCATGGAGTGGGACAGGGCACATCCTCGGAAGGATAGACCAAAAGGGAAGAAGGTGTATAGAAAGGGACTGCACCCTGTCTACATCATCAGTGTTATTGATCAAGGCCTCCTATGGCGGTAATGTGGGTTGCATGCCCTTCACTTGGAGGTGGGAATGGTTACGCGGCTTTTAAATGTGTGATGAGAAGAGGACTTGAGGAGCTTAGCCTGTTAGACCCAACTCTTCTCCCTGCGCTTGACTGTCATTGCTTGTGTGTGTTGATATTGTTTCTACAAGGTGACACAAGAATCAGTGTTTATTTATATACATAATGTCACTTCATGAGGATAAGAACCAATTGTAGAACTCAAGGTTGTACTGGAGCGTGGCACACGCATCCAGCACTCATGGCAGCTTACTTAGTACCAATAGATATTTTGCCACATCGAGCAGCATGGACCCTTGTCCAAGTCTACTGGCAACATGTAACTCCTCCTCAGTGAGAACCTTATCAAACAGAGAGTTTTCTTGGCAAGGTTCAGCCAAGTCCCTACCCCGAATGTCAATCAACACTCGAAGGGAAGTTGGTGCCACATAGGTTGGGTCTCTTTGAGATCGCCATTTGGCCAATCGCTCCTCAGAGATTGTCATGATCTGAGCCCCTAGTTCGGCCATTGCAACGCGGTGTTCACACCAACGCTGTTCAAATTGACTTCGGCCCTCTGTTAATCACTTTAGTTGCTCTATGTCTATGAGATTCGGTCGGCAGAGCACTTCATTGAACGTGACGGTTAAGCGCAGTTTGTTAGCCTCCTCGTCAGAGATGAACTACATGCGTTCATGTAAGAGCTTGTTATAGTGCTCGTCAAGATGTTCTTGCTCTTCCCAAGATAAGGGGAATGGCAAGTATTATTCAAGTTGCTCCTTAGGGCATGCGCCCATGTCCGCAAGGACATAGATACGTGTGAACACTTTAAGCTTAGCATCCAACTTAGTTAAGCATTCTGCGACACTTCTATGTTCAGCGAGGGCTTGCTCGGTTGCCATCTCATGCAAGGTTCTAGGAGTTTGCCTGGGCTTTAGCATATCTGGGGGTTCAGGCCTATATGAGCAAGATTGGTCAACACCAGGATTGCTCATGCTCTTGGGGTTTCCTTGTTTCTCTAGAGGCTTCATTGTTGCGTTATGGTTCTTCTTGGATGTGACTAGTGTGAGTTCGTCACCTTGTTGTGACCGTGTTGTATCCACTCTTGATTGGTCGATGTGGGTTCTATTGTCAGTGGATTGAGTGTTGAAAGAAGCCGTTGATGGCAACGACTGCTTTGGTTTTTCAGAGCACACGGATGTGTCTGAGGTTTCACCGCTATTAGGAGAGGCATTAGTGGGCTCATTGGTGGATGGACTCGATGCTTTATTCATCGGCTCTCTGGCGCTCTTGGTCTCAATGTTCTTGGGGTCCACAACCACCTGCAACTGTTGTTGTTTTCGCTGTTTCCTCCTCTTTTTCTTGGTCAGCGCAGGTGCATCTAACGTCTTAGGACCCTGGGTTACATCGGCCGTTGATGTGCTTGGCCGGGTCTCAGCATTCTCTTTCTCTAGTGTGTCCTTATGGGATATGGACGTGGCCTACTGAATAGCCTCTCTAGGTTGTGAGAGCACAACTACCTCCCTTTTTAGAGAGTCTAGATCTTCAGCCAACTCCCTTGCGTGTAACTCCTCCAACCTAGGCTTTAGGCACTTTGGAAGTGGTGGAGTTGTCAATGAAGTTGGTTGTGACACCTCCTCCACATGTAAACTACTAAGGACATGTTCCACAAGGGGCATTGTCACAGCCAAGGGCTGTGACTGCTGTGATCCCTGATTGGAAGTAGTAACAGCTTGTTTAGTGGGCTGGCTACCCTTAGTGGACTGCGGTGTCAAGTCCTTAGGCAGATCAGAAGTGGTCGTGCCTTTTATTGCCCTTTGAGCACTCATCTATGTAGATTGAACATGAGTTGATCTCGTTGCATTAAGTGGCTCAGGCATATCCTTGGGTTGAGAGCTACAGATGGCATCGTGTCCCACCTCTTGGACATTTGGAAACTTAGATGGAGATAGAGATTGGAATTGAGCCATTTCCCTTGACAACCGCTGTTATGCTTCCTGTGTCCCTTTGGAAAAAGAGGATGTAGGAGATCTAGGACTCTTAGGTGGACTTGGTACTGGTTGAATGATTTGCTCGAGGCTATTAGACGATTGTGCCATTTGCTTTGTTGAGCGATCAACCTTGCCTTGAGCAATGTTGTGCCTATGATGCTTGCTCTCCCCTTGGGAAATCAAAGGCTCCTTGGGCACTAATGATTTTTGTGCATGCTCAATGGCTACATTTGATGTCCGCTTGTCAAGCACAGTAGGCCGAGGATCTACTTTTTGATAGGCCATGTTTGGTTTCTTGATTTCAGTAGTGAGGGGCTCGATCACTCCAATATTTTTGGTTTGAAACTTGGCCTTTCGTTTAGTTTTCCTCTTACGCCTCTTTGCTTTGGACATAATCTGGGCTTCTGATAGGGGTGGCTTAGCAGGGAGTTTGGGTACCCAAATCCAATGATTGCCTGCATAATACCCTTGAGCACGAAGCAACGCCTTGGATATCCATCGCGGTGTTGTATTGGCCTTCCATCGATGCCTGCATCTATAAGGCTTGGGCTTCTTTTGGGATCTTCTACGATATTTGTAAGTCTAGAGCCCGTCTTTGGCATTGTCTCTTGACCTCTTTTCAAGTCTGGCCTCACTCACTGGTTCTTGTTGTTCGACTTGTGCTTGTATCAGTTTTTCCAACAAGTCCTTGCTCTCGTTAGTAGGCTTGACTATTACGTCAGCACCTTGCTTGCCTTTCCCTCGAGGTTCGATGAGGTTACCCTTGCTAAAGGTTGTGACTATCCTCACACTCTGTAGTGTCAGGTGTATCCTCTATGCTACATAGTCGGCCTCACACTTGATCGCCTTTTTGAAGGGCCTTCCTAGGAGGATTTCCTTTCCACCATTCTTGCTATTGGGAGGTACATAAAACAGGAGTGGCAAGCTTTCTGTTTCAATAGTTACAAGGATTCTGCACTTCCCTAGAAGTGTTTGTGGGTGTTCCCCATAAGGGCTAAGAGTTACACTAGTCGGTGTGAGCTCTGGTTGGCCTAGTAGGGTCCATGATTCATAGGTCAAGATATTAAAATCTGCTCCTTCATCAATTAGAGCATCAATAGTATGCTCTCTTTTCGCGGTGAGTTTGACCCTAAGATAAGCAGGTGGTACTATGTCTTCATCTTCCGGGTCTTGGCTTGTAAATTTAAGCCTTCTAACAGATGCCCTTGAGTTCTCGGCTGCACGACCAGATGTGGACTCTCCATTGTTGTCTTGGATCGTCAGTGCAGTGTTGCTCAAGGTACATCTCTCGTTAGGACTGTCATATCTAGTCATTCTCGCTATTGCAGCTTGATGTTGTTGCTTTCTGCTTTGACTAGATGCAGTCTGAATACAACACGTATGTGTTTTTACAGTGTGGCCTTTTTGCCCTTGTTGGCTAGATGGGCCCATTGAGGTTCTAGGGTCTTTGTTTGTCTCTATTCGGGTATGGGCTTTTGGCTGCTCTCTTGCAAGTGAGAATCCATGCTAGTGTAGGGCCATTACTTCACTAGGGTCCAATTTGGAAGACCTGTCACGGCGCGCGTTTTCTCTCCAACCTACTCGGGGGAGGTGCGGAGCCCCCTCTGCAGGGTTCCGGGGGGGCAGTCCCCCCCGGCCCGCAAGGCCGTTACGGTAAACATCATACGCAATTTGGAGGACTGTTTATAGCCAAATTTTGAACTATGTGCTCTAAATTTTAGCCTGGTGATGGATCTGTGATGTGCCTTTGGCTTTACGTAGCCTTTGGGATCCATTTCGGGGTTTAGATGTATCAAAATTTGTTTTCTAGATACCTGTCCGATTTTGACAGTTTTCTGTCTGATTCTCAGATCTCCGATTATCAGAATCGGACGTCCGATTTTGGGTTGGTCCGATCGGCCAAGTGGTCCGATTTTGGTCACGTCCGATCCTAGGAGTCGGATCAAAAAAGTGGTCCGATTCTGGGAATCGGATCGGACAGGGTTGTCCGATTTTGGCTCGTCCGATTTTGGACTGGTCCAAGTGTCCGAGTGTCCAAGTCGAACGGGTTGGTCCGAGTGCCACGTGGCATGTCCAATCGGGCTGGTCTGATTCTGGTAATCGGACCAGACTGGTCCGACTCACTCTCAGTCGGATGGTCCGATTCTGGAAATTAGACGGTCCGACTCCAGAACTCGGGTGGTCCGATTTTGGGAATCGGACGGCCTGGTTCGACGGCGCGGCCGGCGGCCCATGACTTGCACACGATGCCTCTAGACTGACGTCTACTACACCGAATCGCCCAATGCCTTCCAGATAGGTACAAAACACTACCAAGAAGTGCCAGACATGCCTGGAATCACTATGCTCCTCGAATCGAGCGGCACTCCAAGAATCTGTGCCCCTATTTTCCTGTTCAGTCTGTTATATAGCAACAGAAAACCCTACTGTTTGCTTCTTTTTCTTTGTTTTTTTCCTACCTTAAATGCATACAAATCACAAAGTAAATACCTACACTACTTCATTCCACAACATAAATCTCAAGAAAGCAAAACACCTACTTGCCAAGGAGATCGAATACCCTCTTCAACCCCCTCACTTCCTACCTATCTACCTCAAGCACCAGTTCGAGGAAAACCCTACCCCAATGCTCGATTCGAAGCGCGCAAGCGCTCAAGGCTTGAATCCGTTGGTCCCGGAAATGGAACCAAAATGTGGGAGCTTTCACTCAACCGCCAAGACCCTCCGACCGCTTATTGTTTCAAGCGTTCCAACCCGAGCACTAGTGGCTATCTCTCACATAGCCGATGCGTAATGCCTACCTTACGGGTGTAGTGAGCTTGCCTTGATGCCGTTCGAGTTACCTCCTCTCCCGCGCACTCCGGTAGCTCCACGATCCAAGTGCAAGCTTCAAGCAAGCTCCATCCTCGAGCTCCACACTCCAAGCTCCATGTCCGCGAGCAAGACAAGAGAAGAGAAGAGAAGAGAAGAAGAGAGGAGAAGATGGAGAGCTTCTCCTCCTCGGTCCCTCACCCTCACACACTCACTCCCTCACACTCTCACACTCCCTCTCTCAAGCACAAGCTCAAGCAAGCAAGAATAAGAAGAAGAAGAAGAAGAGGAGAGCTACTTTTGGCCACACACAAGAATGAGCTTCTCATTCACTTTTCAACTTTATATACAAAACCCTAAATCCCTTTTGGGCGGGTCATCCCCTTTTTCCTTTTTTACATGGCCGGCCGTAGCCTAGGCCATTTTTCCCATTGTCCCTCTATCTTCCTAGATTCCTTTCCACCGCCCGTCTACATTTACAAATTGCACGGGTGAGAGCCCGGCGCTCTTTTACAAGATTTCAGGGTGCGCCTTTTCCATTTTTAAAATGTGTCTTTCCCCTTCGACATTTGCCTTGGACTTTTGAGGTTGCCCTTGCGCTTTCGGTCTTTTTTCCTCTTCTTTCTTCAGTCGGGCTACCTTTTTTCCGCCTTTGCCCTGCGTCTTTTCCTCTTTCTTTTGCCTTCTTCGTGTTGGGGTTAGCAAAAGTTCAAATGCCCAAGCCTTCTAATCATTGTTGATAGTGAGGTTGTGGACCTCACACAACTGTTCAAAGTGCTCTACAAAGCTATATGGGCCATCCCTTGATCTATACTCTCTCATTTTCTTTGTGACTAATGGAATCTTTGATTGGTCCCTAGAACTTGGCGCTCCATCAAGTCTTAACAATATTGAGATAGCCACATGTGTCTTGATATGGAGATTACATAAATTATCTAGCAATCTCCCACTATACTAAGTCAATTACTAAATCGGTAGAGGATCCAACAATGTTCATATTCTACAACAATCTCCTAATATCGTCCATTTCTCATTACATTCTCTCTTTCTCACGCTAAGTAGCTAAGGTCAGGTCCAATAGCTTGCTCAATGTATCTTTTCTATGTCCAACTGAAATACTATATCAGTCCTCCAAACCTATTTGTGACATCTCACTAATGTCCTTATTGGCAATAGATCAAAATCTTTCTAACACTACCCTCAATTCTTCAAGCACATCCCTTAACAATGTTTCCTTCTCCATCATGTTGTAAGCTACCTAGGCTATTTGACTATATTTCTAGTGGTGTGTTTCTCAAGACTAGGTCAAATTGATACTTATGTTGATTAGAAGTTCTAAATCTTGTCCTTAAGGTTTTCTGTTTAGATTATTGTTGAGGTTACCTTAGTTTTGTCCTATCCTAGCTTTTGTAGGGATTTTGTTTGACTTTAATTAATGATTTAAACCCTAGTTGTATCTCATGCTCAAACATGCTTTCGTAATTTTCCAAGCAATGTGATTGGTCAATTAAGTTATTCCACTAGTGCACTTGTGCTCAATGTCACATAGCTTTAAGTTTACTCTTAACTTGCATAAAAATTCTTATAAATGGAATTGTCTCCCTTTTCTCAATCTCACATAACTTCTTATGATTTTCTTATAGGAGCAAGGTTAGCAATACAATTTTCAAAACCCAAACAAGTCATCACTAAATATGTGTTGACAAGTGGATAGTAAACAAGGTTCTTATGTATTGATGAATTGATCAATTTGTTTCAATGATTTGATCAGTTAACAAGTTGACACTTGATAAGTTTGTGTGTCAATGAGTTGGAAACCTATGGGTCGAGTTGACAACTGATATGTCTTGGCTTTGTCGAGTTATAGGTTGACAAGTTTGCATTTGTATGCTAATAGGTTAACAAGTTGTTAAGCCGATGAGTTGAAGAGTTCATTTATATTAATTGGTTGAAAATTTTCCCTTAATGAGGTGATGGGTTTAAGTCTTTTGCATCAATGCATCGACAAGTTCAAGTGTTGATGAGTTGATCGTTTTTGTGTGACAATTTTAAGAACATTGACAAGTTGATAAGTTTTCCTCAATGACATGAAAAGTTGATGAGTTTTCCACTCAATGAGTTTTCTTGTTGGTGAATTAACTAGTTGAAAAGTTTTAAAATTTGATAGGTCTATGGATTGAAAATTTGAAGATTAGCAAGTTGACCATGATGAGTTGGCAAGTTATGTTTTGATGAGTTTGAGATAGTAATGAGTTGTCAAGTCATCAATCGACATGAGTTCTCAATTGAGGAGTCGTGACAAGTTGCCTATCAACGAGTAATTGACCAATTATCAATTGACAAGTTGATAAGTTGATGATTAACAAGTTGATGATTGACATGCTTGTGGATTGATTGGTTAGTAGGTTGAGGGATTGATTGGTTATTGATTCAAGAAGCTATCAATTGATGTGTCAAGAATTTGTCAATCAACAAGTTATTAATCAATAACTTGACAATGGATGACAAGTTGATGATTCAATAAGTTTGGAACTAATGAGATTTAGTTTGACGGGTTGGCAGTTGATGAGTTGACACAGTTGACATGTGGTCAATCAACAATTTGGCAAATTGATGAGTTTGCATCTCAATTGAAAAGTTTGTGGATTGATTGGTTGGCAAGTTGACAAACTATCAATTGGTACATTGATAAGTTATCAATTGTTGAAAGTTAACAATCAACAAGTTATTGATCTATAAATCAATGAATTGACACTTGATAAGTTGAGGATTGATGAGTTGACAATTTATGATTGATGTGTTTGACAAATTTGCAAGTTGACAAGTTGTGGTTCCATGAATTGATGCCTTAGAAGTTGACAAATTGACAAGTTGGTGTCTATAGATTGACAGATTGATAAGTTGAGGAGTTTGAGCTAAAAAGCTTTCAAAAAATCGATGAGTTGTCAGTTGACAAGATGGCCAATCAATGATCAACAAATTGACAACTGATAAGTTGAGAAGTTGTGCTTTGATGGGTTGGTATTTAACAAGATCAAGTAGTGTTGGGTTGATGATTTGTCAATTGACAAGTTATCAGTCTCAGTGCTGGGATGACAATTTGTCAATCAACAAGTTGACAAGTTGATAGATTAAGGTTTGATGTGGTTGAGCATTGAAAATTTATAATTTGATGAGAATTGACAAGTTGCAAATTGTCACATTGACAATTGACCGGTTGGCAATGGATGAGTTGATGATCGATGAGATAGTGGTTGACAAAGTGGCAACTAATGATTGATGAGTTGAGAAATTCAATTGTGACAAGTTCTAGTTTGATGAGTTGAGAATCAACAAGTTGGGATTCAATAATTTACAAGTTATGGTTAAAGTTGACAAATTAACAATCCACAATTGACGAGTTGAGAATTGACAAGTGATGATTGAGAGTTGGTGATTGACAATTGACTATTGACAAGTTGTGGTGGGGTTCAGTTACATAGAACCTTATTGAAATATTTAATAAGGCCAAAAAGAAACCAAAAAGGACATGCCTATTCAAGTGATTCTTGTTATAGCCAACTCCTTGAATGCACCATAACCTTCCCCATTCACTGTCACGACCTTCATCATGTGCAAGTTAGTGTGGCAATAGACTAGCTACTCTAATTGTTGTGTGCTAAGCCGATTGTGAATCTTCGTGTGAATGGGAAAATAGACACTCCAAATTCTCTCACATGCACCCAAAGAGCAATCCTGAGCAAGGGCTCTCATAGCCAAGGGCTGAAGAGTTTGCATGGCATATCCAAAATTTTGCCACCAAAAAAGAGGCTTCATAAGTGACTCTCTTCTCCAACAAGTGGGAGAATCAAAAGCCACATGTCCTCTTTGATCCACATAGCATGCAAGCTCCCCCGGCAAGCTCAGTATGAGCTCATGAACTCCAAACATAGTCTTGAAGTGATGAAGTTTCTTAGCTTCCAAAGACTTTGTGAAAATATATGTTCCCTAATCCCTTGTACTAACATAAATCCAAGTCAATATCACTTGCTAAAACTTTCTCTTAGATAGAATTATAGTGGACCTCTATGTGTTTGGTCTATGCATGATACACTAGGTTCTTGGTCAACTGAATACTACTAAGGCTATCATAGTAGATAATAATTTTCTTTTCCATTTGCAGCCCCAAATCACCATAATTTTTTCATAGCCAAGCTACCTCACATGCTATGACTACAACACCCTTGTACTTTACCTTAGCATAAGACAATGCAAATGTAGCTACTCCAAGTAACTGTTAACACTCCTACAGGAAAACATAAAACCACATGTAGATCTCTTGTATGAAATAGTACTAGCCAAGTTTGCATTCGTGTAACTATGTAAATCCAATGGTACACATATAGTATAGAACATAAGATAATCAAGTGTAGACTTGACACAACACAATGTATGCCACAAATGTGGCTTTTATGGAAGTTTCATAAAATGACTCTCCTAACCAACTATGCAATTCAACTTGTCCTAGTAATTTTCAAATAGATAAGGTTTCCCACAATCATAGTGAGATCCTTAATCAAGTTACCCTCGTGCCCTTAGCATTAATATCGATAGGCATAGAAATTGGCTTACAATCAACCATACCATACTTTTTTAGTATATCAAAGATAATGTTGGAATTTCTTTACAGCAAACACCATGGCCAAGCCCTCTCTCTCTATTGTTGAGTAATTCATTTCAATCTCAGTGAGTTGTTTGCTAGCAAAGCTTACTGGGTAATCCAGGTTGTGTTCACCAGGTTGCCACAATACAGCTCCTGCAGTGAATTTTGAAGCATCGATGTGTATGTGGAACATGAGTGTCCAATTTGGGGCTCGTAGAATCAGTGCTGTGGTCAGAGCCTTTTTTAGCTCCTCATACACGCATTGGCATTCCTCGGTCCATTCAAATATGATCCACAGCTTGTATAGAGGTCTAACAATTGATGCATAGTTCAACACGAACCATCGATAATACCCTATATGTCCTAAGAAGCACTAAGCACCCTTGTAATCAGTTGAGGGTGGAAGATCGACGATGACCTTGATCTTTAACAAAAAATGTGATGATGCCATTCTTTAACACCATGTGTCCTAGGATACATCCATGCTTCACACAAAACTGGCACTTCAAGGGGTTCAATGAGAGACGGTATAGTCGACATCGTTCAAAGACCATCTAAGTGTTCTCACCAAGTAGAGTTAACACTCAAGTCATCCACAAAGACCTCCAACTCCTTCCTCAGCATGTCTTTAAATATTGTACACATCAATCGTTGGAAAGTGGCTGGCACATTAGTCAATCCAAAAGGCCTAACTATATAGGCAAAGACTCCCCATTTAGTGGCAAATGCGATTTTATACCTATCGTTAGGATGTATTTGCACTTGATTCTATCCAGAGAAATCGTCTAGGAAGCCGTAGGCCTCTTTGATAGCCACTCTCTTGAGTATGTGCTCGGTGTACGCCAATGGGTAATTATCTCTCTTTATAGTTGTGTTTACCTTTTTGTAATTGACACACACTCGAATCTTTCCATTCTTCTTTAATACGATGATTATGGGGGAAACCCAATCCATGTGCTCAATTTCATAGATGAATCCTGCTCTCCTTAGCTTGTCTATTTTTTCCTTGACAGCATGGGCATGCTTTGGATTCATGGGATATGGTTGTTGTTTGACTGGTGTTACGTCAGGTGCCATGGGTATGTTGTCACTACACTTGGGTCTACCCCTTTGAGCTCTTCTAGGGACCAAGCAAAGATGTCTACATACTCTCGCAAGAGAGTAATGAGACTTGCTTCATCTTGCTCAGCCAAGTCATCAGCTATAAAGACAAGTCATGGGGTCTCCTCCTCCCTGGCTAAATTGACCTCCTTGACCTTGGCAGGTCCCTCGATTGGTTCACTTGCTTGCCCTTCTCGTTTGGCTCCCAGTAGGATCACCACCCTATCTCCCTTTTTGAACTTCATGAATTGTTTTGGCAGGTCTTGTAGTTTTCGTTGTTCTTGTGTCCGCATTTATTTGCTCAACATCCATCATTCCTCCCTTAATCATCAGTGTCATAGGTGGATGGATAGGTCCCCCCTAGTGTGACTAGTCTTGAGAGGCTGAGGTATTTTTCAGGGTCACTATTTGAGCTAAGTTTTGATTTGGAATCAAAGTCTCCGTCTTCGCTAGAAGAGGATCTCTCTCCTGGTGGTCGTAGCTTGGAAGGTGAGTCTGTTCACAGTAATGATGTGACACTTGGTTGGGCTAGGCCTGCCTACTTGTAGTCAATTACACCCATGTGCTCCAGATCGCAATCCTTGTATCTAACTCCTTTCTCTATCCTAAGGGCAATGTATTTGCATGGCTTGGAGTCTACTCATCTTTGTTCGATTATACGTCCCCCAGTGTCGTATTCTATGGTATTGAATTCCCTTTCACTTTTGTCACTAAAGTAACAACAATCCTCATATTCGCCATTAGATCTGTCCTTATCTAGTTGCTCATCATTTTCCTGGTTTTGACAATTCTCTTCTTGTTGGTCGAGGATTAAGGCCCAATTGTATTTCAAGTTTAAATCATGTACATTAGACCATCGCCATTCGGGCTCATCCAAGAGGCCTTGGAGCGGCTTAAGATTCATTGTTGGATTGCCAGCCAACTGGTCGGCTAAGGACCCTGGGATCTCTAGAAGTTCTCATCTATTGTTTGGGACTTGGAATGCAACAGGGTTGGGTCTTCCACGTAGGCTCCCAGTCATCATGAAAACTGGCACTGACGGTGTGTCCTTGAGCTTACCAATTACCTTGATGGCTTGTTCATACTCCTCAGTGTCTGAGAATGGTAGATCGATGGTAGCAAGAACATGCATCTAGTCTTGCTCGTCCTCAGGGCACGATCCATTCTTGGTAAGGGCCCCATAGGATCCCCTGGTTTGTCTGTCACCCCTAAGCATGTTGAACATGGCATCTAGATCAATAGGGATAATCTTCCATGTGTCCATCTCCACTCTTACGGCCTCCGTTCGATTGCCCAAGAAGATAAGACCATTGTCCCAGTCCTCCACGACTCTCGCATAGCACATCCAAGGCCAACCTAGCAGGATGTCATAGTCCACTCCCTTCATGACTATAAAGTCGACAAAGAATTGGATTCCTACGATCTTCACTGGCCAATTTTTCAACACTCCAAATGGTTTCACCTTCATTCCGTTAGTCAGTGTGACTTTGAACCTAGCAGTCTCGACCAGTTCCTACCCCTATGTCTACAATTCCCTTCCTTGTGACATCCCCCATGGCAAGACTGCATCCTTTTCCCTGCCTTCCCAAAAAGCATTGACATGCAGCGATTTATGTATAGAGTGCAGTGTTAGACTTGGTATTTGAGTTTCTACATCGTGCTCAGGCAAGTCTGTGGTAATTGGCTCGTTTGGTTCTTCAACCCATTGCTTCAGCTCTAGCCATAGCATTGGATCCTAAGTAGGTTGCCTAAGCTCAAAGTTATAGGGGTGGTCACTAGTGTATTGAGGAGGTTGCTAGTCACTTGCCTCTCTCCTAATTCTGTGGGTTGTTAGCCGTTGGCTTGACACTATATTTACCCTTAGAATGGTGTATTACCTTAGTCATTGTTATTTCTTATGTGAAACAGCCTTTATATGTCTTATGAAGTTCACTACCTCATGAAGTGCGGTTTTGGGGCAATTGAAAAAACGTGACCTGATGAGGCATTTTGTGTATTCTTCTCATGGATCTAATGATCTCTAATGTCTACTTCTGATGTATGATGGATTTACTTCGAAATATGAAGGATTTGGCAGTTGGCACCATCATTTCTAGTATATATGTTCTATTTACAACATGCTTTGTGCATCATGGTTCTTATTCTCTGATTTGTAGTGCTGAGTAGAGTAGATCTATGTTGTCATATGATTATTTCTAAGTTTCTATGATTTCTGGGCCTGATATGGAGTATTTGCTTCATGAAGTATTCTCTGTTCTTTTATGCATTCTGCATAGAAAGGGCATCAACACTTTGGCAATCCTGCCATGCTTTTTTGAATCTTTGGTGTGGAATTTCAATAGCAAAATGCCTTCAGTTGATGCCCGAAATTTGAAGATTTGTCAAAAACAACCTTGTTTCATGGAAGAAAACCGAATTCCCTATATACAATTCAAAGGGTTTTCTGCATATAGATCATGTCATTCTTTTCTTGATCATTTGGTGAAAGACCCAATCAAAAGTGACTCTATTTGGGGCTAGAAATTTGAATTTTCCACATGAAGCAGAGGTTGCTACATGAAGTAGTTTTTTGCATGAACCATTCTCTATTGGAAGGTTTTCCAGGTGCAGAATGTGTGCGTAGATTTGAAGAAGTACTTGAGATTTGTGAAAAACGAGTTTGTTTTATGGATGAAAAACAAATTTGTTGTATAGAGTTTGAAGGGTTTTCTGTTAGTATATGTTGCCATTGATTCTCTATGTCTCTATGTTCAAACACCATTAAAAATGGCAAAGATTGAGGCTAGAAATTTGATTTTGTTGTATGGAGTAAGATCCCTATATGGAGCACAATGGTTACATGGACTCTTGCATGGAGTAGAATTCCTGCATGAAGCAGTTTCCTGCATGAGGCAACATTTCTGTATGAAGCAAAATGTCCTAAATTTGAAATTTTTGTCAAGAGATGAAGTAGGGGCAGACTGTTTGAAGCAGTGATAACTACTTGAAGCAGTGCAACTACCTAAAGCAATGGGTAAATCAAAGCAAAAGAAAAAGCGGTGCAAAGTTTGCTTTGAATCTGTACATACTTCAAAGCATTGTTCTTATGTTCATGGGTCTTGTGAAGAAGGAAAATCCTGCAAGTATTTTTGCATGTTTGATTTATGCAATGAGTTTGATGGTATCCGGCAAGAGGTTTTCATCAACAGTCAACAAGGATTCAAGTTCAAAGATGGATAAAGCATGGGAGAAGTTGGATTCTTTTGAGGATATTCTTCATGATGCTTATGAATGGCATGATGATCATGAAGGCAAGAATGTCAGGTATTGTTCAAGCATTAAGCATATTGGGAGATTGCTTACAACAGTTGAAAGCTCAAGGAAAAATATGAAGATGTTTTGGATTCCGATTCAGATTCTGATTCAAGTTCAAGTGATGATGATGATGATTGGTGCTCTCCACCCATGGTCTTGCCAAAGATTGAGGTAAAGGGAGCAAGAGAGAACAAGAGCCAAAGCAGCCAAGAATCCTCAAGTGCCCCAAACCCCATAGAGCAACTTGCCAATGGGAGAGTGGATCATCACACACTTT